>NC_064828.1:115847211-116152107 GCF_024166365.1 Elephas maximus indicus | reverse complement strand
CCTCTTGGACCTGGCGTTGGCTTCTCAGCTGGTGCTCCATCATCCAGTGCCTTGTTCCCAGACGTTTTCATTACAGACTCTGCCCACTGTGACATATTGGCACCATGCCATTCCTCATGTACGTGCCAAAATGCTTTTATAAAACCATTAAAAGAAACCCTTCCTAATGAGAGCTGTGTAGGAACGAACTCCTGAAGGTTAATATGCTTGGGATATAGGTTTGACTGCAAGTGGGTGTACTACGTGCCAACTTGCAAAGGGGCAGTCATCAAAGAAGACCTAGTCTGCTTTGCCTTACCCTATATAGCCTGTCTTCCACACACCATCACCTCCACCACCAACAACTACAACAACATAAGGAAAAGCATATTATCATGCAGAAAGAATAGTATCAATCTACCGGGTGCTGTAGTTATCATGCCTTGTTGTTGTGTATAGCTGAGGTCTCACCATTTCAGATTGTGTCTCTGGTGCTCAAAGAACATGGAGGGAATGTTCAATGGCCTTCTTTGGAATCATTGGTGGAAAATGCTACTGTCTTCATCACTATCAAAGCCATGTAGAAACAGAGATGCCATGGCTGTCCCTTTGATGGGAAAAATAAATGCCTGGGATGAGAAAGATAATTGGTTAAAAAATATTGAAGAGCTCAGGCAATCCATCTTGGCTATGTTCAGGCTGAATCTGGAATACTTGATTATAAATAATGGGTCTTCTTTATAAGAATAATCATTATTATTTATTTCATTTAATCTATAATTTTTATTTTATTATTGGTTTCCTGCACATCTTCCTTATTAGCTGCCCATCTGCTGAGGTGACCTGAGGGTCTCTCTGTTCCCTGAATCAGTCAAACTAACACATTTCTTCTATGAACTTGACATGACTTGTCACCCTCACTCAATGGTGTACTGGTTAATGTTTTACATCTGGCTCTCAAACAAACAAACAAACAAACCACATTTGTAGTGTTTGCTGATTCCCATGGTATAAATACCCCATCCATACTGGCTAATTTCAAGTTACTATTGTGATGTCATTGGACATGACATTGGGAAGAGATGCACACCATTAGATACGTTAGATATTAATAACCTTGGGGACATAGATAATAGCAAAAAGTAGTAAAATTATTAGAAAGTGATATGTTTGAAGTATTTATTATCTTTGTTTTTACTACTATTTATTTAATGTAAGTTTTGCTGTTTTTGTTAGGTGCTGTTGAGTCAATAGTGAATTTAAGAAAACGAAGCACTGCCCAGCTCTGTCCCATCCTCACAATAGTAGGTATATTTGAGCCCATTGTTGCAGCCACTGTGTCAACCCATCTCATTGAAGGTTTTTCTCTTTTATGTTCAACCTCTTTCTTCTCATTTTGAAAAGTGCCACATCAGCAATTGAAGGTTCCCAAAAGCTTTACACCATCCATGTCATTAAGGTTGACTCTGTTTTGAGGAGGAAGATCTCCCCCAGTTGTATTTTGAGTGCCTTCCAACCTGAGGGGATCGTCGTCCAGCACTGCATCAGCCAATGTTCTGCTGCTACCCAAAGCATTTTTACTGGCTGATTTTTTTTTTTTTTCTTTGAAGTCGATGGCCAGGTCATTCTTTCTAGTCTGTCTTAGTCTGGAAACTCCACTGAAACCTGTCCACCATGAGTGTCCTTGCTGGTATTTGAAATACCAGTGACATAGTTTCCAGCATCATAGCAACATGCAAGCCACCATACCACGTCAAACTGACAGATGGGTGGTGGAATCTAAGTTTGTTGTTGTTAGGTGCTGTCAAGTTCGTTCTGACTCATGGTGACCCCATGTACAACAGAACAAAACACTGACTGGTCCTGTGCCAGCCTCACAACCCTTGTTATGCTTGAGCCCATTGTTGCAGCCACTGTGTCAATCCATCTCATTGAGGGTCTTCCTCTTTTTCACTGACCCTCTGCTTTACCAAGCATGAAGCCCTTCTCCAGGGACTGGTTCCTCCTAATAACATGTCCAAAGTATGTGGGATGAAGTCTTGCCATTCTTGCTTCTAAGGAGCATCTGGCTGCACTTCTTTCAAGACAGATTTGTTTGTTCTTTTGGCAGTCCATGGTATATTCAATATTCTTCACTAACACCACAATTCAAAGGCATCAACTCTTCTTCGGTCTTCCTTATTCATTGTCCAGCTTTCACATGCATGTGATGCGATTGAAAATACCATGGCTTGGGTCAGGAGCACCTTAGTCTTTAGGGTGACATCTTTGCTCTTCAACACTTTGAAGAGGTCCTTTGCAGCAGATTTGCCCAATGCAATGCATCTTTTGATTTCTTGACTGCTGCTTCCATGGGTGTTGATTGTGGATCCAAGTAAGATGAAATCCTTGACAACTTCAATCTTTACTCCATTTATCATGATGTTGCTCATTGGTCCATTTGTGAGGATTTTTGTTTTCTTTATGTTGGAAATTTAATCCACACTGAAGGCTGTGGTCTTTGACCTTCATCTGTAAGTCCTTCAAGTCCTCTTCACTTTCATCAAGCAAGGTTGTGTCATCTGCATTTCGACAGTTGTTAATGAGTCTTCCTCCAATACTGATGCTGCATTCTTCTTCATATAGTCCAGCTTCTCGGATTATTTGCTCAGCATACAGATTGAATAAGTACGGTGAAAGGGGACGACCCTGATGCATAACTTTCTTGATTTTAAACCACAAAGTATCCTCTTGCTCTGTTTGAAGGACTGCCTCTTGGCCTATGTACAAGTTCCTCGTGAGCACAATTAAGTGTTCTGGATTTCCCATTCTTCGCAATGTAGTCCATGATTTGTTAAGATCCAAACAATCAAATGGCTTTGCATAGTCAATAAGACACAGGTAAACAGGTAAGTTTAGATAATTTAATTTTTAATAATGTCTGATTTAACAGCTGTCTGGTAAAATTTCTGGAAATTTTGCCTCCAGCTCTTGTGATCTGGTATGATCCGATATGAGCTGGTCATAACATACCTCGGTTTCCTCATCTGGAAGTTGGTGACTGTCACTTAGAGCAAGCAGGGGGATGATGAAATGTGTTAGGGTACGCAGAACACTTAGAGGGGAACGAGGCCAAAGGAAGTGCTTTGTAAATACTGGCCATTGTCCTCAGCATCCCACTTACAGCTGGAATCACACAGCTCTCATGGGCCATGCTAGGCCTTAAAATCCTGGTCTGTGTCCCTGAGGCCAGGACTCTACCCATCGCAGCATTTCTAAGGTGCTCCTTGAGCTTCACAGATCAGTGTCTTGACATGACTGGATGGTATGAGGGAAGGAAAACAGGTGTTGAATTCAACCACTACTGTATTTGAAACCTGGTCTTGAGCAAGTTCCTTTGGTCTTGGTTCTCTCATCTGTATATAGGTTTAGGTAAGAACAGAAAAAAAACTGAGTAATGTGTGCTGAGCACCGGATAAAAAGTAAGTGTTCAATAAATGCTAAGGATATTCTTCTCTGCCTATATAATCTCAATAAGCACCCAAACTAGTGGTCAGTTTTTCAACAACTAAGATGCCTTCCATTGAAAAGCAGCCAGACTCTGTCCATACCCCACTGTGTCTGCAGGATTTCCCCAAAATAACATAGTGATCTCAGACATCTCCTCTAAGATGAACATGTGATCCCCATGCCACAAACCAAATCAAGCCCCTTGATGTTGAATCTATTCTGACTCGTAGCGATACCATAGCAGCCCATGCTACCAACACCTTCTAAATTGACTTTCTGCCTTATCTAGTCTCTTCATACATGCACTTGTCTGCTCCCTACTTGATGAAATGGACCATTCTACACTCAGGCAAATTCTTTGATACACTTAGTGTTTTCAACTAATTACACCTTCCAGCCTCATGGCAGTTCCCATTTGAAACACTTGGCACCATTCCTCCTATCTCATTTGTATTAACTGTATTCCGTGAACCAGAATCACTTAAAAACCATGACTTGCTTGGTTAATAAATACCAGGATGGTGTGTGGAATTTCTTTGGATGGGCTCTCATTAGGCAGCTCTGCAAGCTGTACCAAGAGGGAGACTGCTTTACGTTTCTCTTACAACGTCTCGTTGCTCCTTTCTCTCTTTTTTTCCTGTTCTTTGCAACTCAGAAAAGCGAACGTGTCTTGAGACTTGATATTTCTTAATGGGATTCTATTTAAACCACTTAATTCTTTAAGACTTTTTTATCTTATTGAGTGTTGCCTTCTTTCCTTCCCTCCTTCCTTCCTCCATCTCTCCTTTTCTTCCTGTCTTTCTTTGCCCTTCCTTCCTGTCTTCCTTCTTGTCATTCTTTCTCCCTTTCTCTCCTTTCATCTCATATGGCTTTCCTTTCTATCCTGTATCCCTCCTTTTCTCTCTCCCTTCCTTCTTCACTGGGGACAGAGAGACAAAGATGAATGAACCCCTATTTTCATCTGGAGATTTGTGGTCTATAAGTGACCCCTCTACTCTTGACTCATTAAGCACCCACCATCTTGGACTTCCATTCCTCTGAAAATATAGCAGGCTTGAACCTGCCTTAAATTCCCTTCCATCTCCCAGTAACTCTCTGCCCTGGCTCTAACCTGGTTCGCTCTGTCTTGTCCTCCAGTTCTCAAGTCAAAAGTCTTCTTCTCATGGAGGCCTCCCTGATGTCCCTGGTGAAATCAGCTCCCTCCTTGCATCCTTTGCTCTTATGTCAAATCACCCCTTTCCTTTGTCTTCCCAGCCATTGCAACTATCAGAAATCACCCTGCTTATTTGATAACGTTATTATTATTATTGTTTAATTGTCTCTGTCTTCTACACATGGGGTTGCCATGAGTCAGGGGCTGACTTGACGGCAGCTAACAAAAACAACAATTGTTGTTAAGGCACACACACTGGACTCACCCAAACAGCTGCAGCGACGGCAGGGATGGTCAGTGCAGGGATCTGGAATTGCATCACTTGCTCACCGGCGTTGAGAGCCTGTGAGCGCTGGACCACTCTTCTCTCCCACCGGGGTCTTGCATGTCTGTCTCACAGAAGAAGTGCCTTGAGACTTGACTTCTGCCTTTTCCCTTCACTGTGAGCTGTGTCACCAGCTGCTCAGCTTCTGCTTATTTTTCCAGACTCAGCTCAGAAGGCAGCCACCCCAGGAAGCTTCAGCAATGCTCCCAGGCTAGGTTACTACTCTGCTAAGCTTTCTTAGAATCAAGTTTCTGTCTTTCCACTGCAGCATATTATTATGTTGTAATGGGATCTGGGGTTTGCTTAAGTGATTTCCCCAACAGGCTGGGAAGTCCTTAAGATCGTGGGTTGTACCTCTCATTTCCGTATTTTCCTGTGCCACTTGGTGGGCATTCAATAAAGGGTCACTGTATGGACAATTGAAGGAGGTTCTGAATCTAATTTTGATCCTCCAGGGAAAGGGTTTAATTTGTTTGACCCTTGTACAACAACAGTAAACTTTATTACTGATGTGGATAGAGCAAGGTCTCTACCATCAAGCTACATGGAGATTCTACTAGATTTATCCAACCCACAAGCCATCCCCTTATTTGTAAATAGTTTTGCCTGGTGTTTCCTTTTTTTGTGGATGAGCTAAAGGGTTTAGTATCTGGTCACCCATCTGGCAACCTTTCCAAGAACTAAATTTGCTTACAATTTCAAATAAAGCCTGAGACATTTCGGCTTTGCTTTCTCTGTCTCCTCTCTCCTAAGTACACTGTTAAATAATGGATTTGTGGAATGAGTAATAGGCCCTGATGGGAGAGGCTGGCCAGGAAGTGTGTATGGGCAGCTGGAATGGTGAGACAAATCATTCAGCAGCTCTCCCTCTGGTCCTGGTATGTTCGTTCGGGTTATTTCTCCTCTCCCTCCACCTCCCAACCCTTCTTAGGTAGTCTTCGTCTTTTTCCCACTTTTGTCTTCTGACTTTGGGGTTTGTTGGAGGTTGGATGGAAGACACCAAAGAACCCACCTGAGCAGTTGGCTCCTCCCAAGTGTCCATGATCACAGGCAATGCAGAGAACAGATAACATGGATGAGGTTAGGATGCAAATGCCTTTTCTGGAGAAGTAGGAGAGAGAAAATGAATTTATACAAATGGATTAAAAGCAGCCCATGAAGACACTAATGCAGCACTTTCTAAACAAATTACTACAGACTAATCCAAGTCCTTGTCAAATTGTGTTGTGTAGCCTCAAGGTTTGCAATCCTTACCAAAATGTTGGGTGTGAGAAGTGATCACGTGAAGACTCCCTGGAAGGACCTCGGGTCCACATACTTCCTTACAGGATCTAATTTGTCCTATGAGAGCCATAGAGTAGGTGCGATGGGGACTGCCCATTGCCTATTCAAATCCCTTCACACTTTCTTGGTCAGGGATAAAACCCTGATTCCATTTGGGGTAGCCATAGGTCCAGCTTAGAAAACTAGCAAATAGATAACAACCAACCTTACATTTCTGATTCACTTTCATCTGGGAGAGGTTGTGTAACAGTTCTCATTAATAAGACACAAGTGGATGCCACCGGACAGGGCTTCTGTGAGCATTCTTCCAAGTGGTTAACTCAACCAGCATGTGGTTCCTTTTGCCCTTGAACTTCCTCTTCCTTGTTCTCATTGGGAGAGTAGACATGTTATCCTGGAACATGGGCTGCCCAGTGAATGTACGTGCATTCACAAAACACGTGCATTTATATGTACAAGCGTATCTACACACATCACATGAACATGCACACATTCACATATGTGCATATGCACATGTAAACATATACACAAGCACAAGCATTACAGACCTTTTGGCACAGGCATGGTACATATATTACACACCCATGTTTGTTCAAATGCACGTGAGCACTGACATTCCTCCATATGTGCCTAGCTCAAAAGTATATTCATACATGTGTTAACACGCACACATTTGGAGCTAGGCACACACACACTGGCACCCACCTGTACATGCAGACTGCATGAAGTGGTTGATGTTTACACTTAGCATATTGTCCCATCTTAAGAAGAATCTGGGCTTTATCCTTGGTGAATTATAGCTCCCCTATTATGTCTACAAAACTAAGTTCGTGCTCTGAGGAAATGAGTGAGGTTTGGTGGAGGATTTGGTTCTCAAGAAATTTAGAGTTACAAGGAGAGGAAATATGAGATGTACACATGAACAGCTGAAGAACAATGGTAAAACCAATGTGAAGGATGTCACAAAGCCATGGGTAACATTTGCTGCATAGAATTTAAACACCAGCCACAAGAGCAGAGGTGGACTGGTGGGTTTACTGGGCCAGCATACTATCAGAGGTCAGGAATGAAAATCATGTTCACCAACCAAGGCCGCCACATTCAGTTGTGCAGGATGTTCACTGTGCAAGGGCCCCAGAATGACATCTGGTCTGTTCTTTGCTGTTCAAGCCATTCACCTGGCATGGGGCCGAACTCATATCTTCTGCACAAGGGCACCTGTAGGCTCGGGCAGTCCAGTCACTCATCATGACCAGGACACCCACCCAGGCCTCTATGTAGGGGCAGGAGTGCTTTGGTTCCAGAGAGAATCCATTTGGCTCTGGGTAGTTCTTCCTGGGTGATTCTGTGGGTAGTGACCAGCTACCTCTCTGCTCTGCATTCCCAAGTGGTGAGCTGAGTTAAAGGCAAGGGTCAGAGCAGACAAAGCCCACCAAACTACCCCAAACCAGCCCAGAGCAGCACTGAGAAACTGATTAAAATGTGCATTCCCTTAATAGAGCGAGCGGCTGGTCCAAGTCTGGAAATTAACTAAAGCTGATAGTACACAATCGCAACCTCTTTTGGAAATCTTCTTAGAACATTAACTAAAATGTTCATCTTTTTAATGCATTTGCCTGAACCGTGGAGACTAAAAGCTTCGCTTGTTCCATGCAAATGTGAAGGCGAGGGAAGGAGAAAAAAAAGAAGCACATTCTGGTATTTCAGGCTTTATAGTGTGGGCTTTCCAGTGAACCCAGGCCAGATCCAAGGGTGTGACAAGATGGCTCTGTGAGCTCCTGAGATGGAGGGCGGCCTGGGAGTCGAGGACAGCCATGTCTGTGGATCACAGAAGGAAAAACTGGATGGGGAAAAGGGGCAAGACCTGAAGGGGGTCAGATGGGGTCACCTGGGTGTTGTCTTTGGTGACAGGGTGTGAGAGAGCAGAGTCCCATGTTCCCCTCACTCAACAAAGGGGTCCATCTCACTGGTTCCAAAGAAAGGGGTTTCATAGCATGACCCTCCCTGTAACTACCCATCTGCCTGGACAATGAGCTGTAACTTGGTTTGCCCCACCCATGCCTATCAAGTCCCAGATTTAAGGAGCTTTAAATGCTCTACCCTCTCACGGTAAAGTCCTGGTGGTTTTGTCATAGTCTCACCATCCAGTCCCTTATTTGCTCAATGATCCTTTACCTAGTTCCCACTAACTAGCTTCTGAGCAATGCTTGGCCTTAGGGAGAGTAGTTTGGTGTGGGAAACACACAGAAACAGGTAATGGGCTGTGTGTCAACGTCAGTCACAGAGATGTACCCAGGTGGGAGCTAAGAGGAGGGGCGCCTGACAAGGCAGGGACTGAGGGTGTGGGAAGGGTCTGTGGAGGCTTTCAGGGGACGGGGTTGCTTAAGAGAGGGGTAAAGAGCAGGAGCCAGGAGTATGTGTATGAATGTGTTGTGAGGGTTATAGACCTAGTTTTTGTAACTCATCCACAATGATTTAGAGAGACCATGCAAATAAGGTCTATGGAACCTTAACGAAGGGATTGGCCAGCTTTGTCACCCTGATAGACTTAAAATGAGCCATCCCAGAGGCAAGAGGATAGGAGCTCATCACCACCAAGAAAGGTCCGCAGAAGAAGAAAGCTGAGCGCCTTCAGGCAAAAAGCTTGCTGGAAGAGTAGGGTGCCTCTGGGCTCTTATCAGCAGAGCTGAAAGGGCTTTGTAACATTTGTCCATGCAGGACAGAGGCCTGGCCAAGGGACCAAGTGGCCAAGGGCCAGACAGAGACCTGCCTGCAGGCACGGCTGAGGAGAGGCTGTCCTGATGGAAGAACGGAAGAACTGTATCCTGAGCATTCCTGATCCTGAATCGTAACAGGTTCCGTCACTAATAACCCCCATGACTGTGAGTATGGTCTGTGAGTTCTGTGCGGTCATCGCAATGAATTATTGAACGTAGCAGAGGAGTAGAGGAGCCGTGGGAGGGACGGCTGGTGTTAGAACTGGTAAAAAGGTTGGAGGGTGGAGCCGTGTCTGACCTCCATCTCATAGGAATCAGCCTTGGGCTGTAGACACCGATAATGATTCGCTTGCCCCCTCCCCTGAAGTTAGAGGAGGCCAGATGACACCTCCATGCCATTGTTACATTGTGTGAGAGTGTGTGAGAAATTATGAATGTATGCATGTGCGAGGATGCCTGTGTGACTGTGTGTGTGTGCATGTGCATGTAGGTGTGTGTCCCTATGTGATTGTGTGTAAATGTGCCCACGTAAGTGTGTGTAAGTGTATGTGTGTAATTGAGTATGCCTGTGTGAGTGGGTGTGTGTTTAATATGCCTGTGTTAAGTGTGCATGAGTGTATGTGAGTGTGTATTTGAGTATGTCTGTGAGTGTATGAGTGAGTGTGTGTATGTGGATGTGTGTGAGAGTGTATGGGAATGGGCCTGTGTGTATGAGTGTGTGTGTGTGTGTGTGTGTGTGTGATGTGGGATAACCTAGGCTAACCCAGGCATAGGCACGTGGCCACAGAGGCGGGAATGGGGCAGCTGTTCACAGTGAGTGAGAAGGTCGGTCAGAGGAGATCCATCTAGGCAGAAGGTGCTAAAGGAGGAGGGAAATGTGGGTTACTATAAAGGAAGCATGTAGGCACGGTGCAGAAGAGCTTGTATTGCTCAGCAAGGCTGTAGGGCATCACAGACAAAATCAAGGAGAGACATCTACATTGACAAAGACAGTAATGCTCCCATATTTACCCAAGTTCTATTTTTGAGGGTCTTTCCAACATTTTCTCTTTCCTTAGATTAGGGTAGATGGATCTTGGCTTAAAGCAGAGAATACCAGAAAGATGTTTGCCTATGTTTTATTGACTATGGAAAGGCATTCAGCTGTGTGGATCCTAACAAATTAAGGACAATATTTCAGAGATTGGGAATTTGAGAAAGCTTAATTGTGCTCATGCAGAATCAGTCCATAGATGAAGAGGCAGTTCTTCTAACAAAATAAGAGGACACTGCATGGTTCCAAGTCAGGAAAGGTGTGCATCAGGATTGCATCCTTTCACCGTACTTACTCAATCTGTATGCTGAACAAATAGTCCAAGATGAACTGTATGAAGAAAAGCTTGGCATCAGGGTTAGAGGAAGACTAATTAACAACCTGTGATACACAGATGACACAACCTTGCCGGCTGAAAGTGAAAAGGACAAAACATTTACTGATAAGGATCAAAGACTACAGCCTTCAGTATGAATTACACCTCAGTAGAAAGAAAACAAAAATCCTCATAACTGGACCAATAAGCAACGTCATGGTAAATGGAGAAAGTATTGAAGTTGTCAAGGACTTCATTTTCCTTGGATCCACAATCAATGGCCATGGAAGTAGCAGTCATGAAATCAAAGGACATATTGCATTGAGCAAGTCTGCTGCAAAAGACCTCCCTAAAGTGTTAAAAAGCAAAGAGGTCACTTTGAGAATAAGGTGCGTCTGACCCAAGGCCTTGTATTTTCAATTGCTTCATATGCATGTGGAACCTGAATAATGAATACGGAAGACCGAAGAAGAGTTGATGCCTTCGAATTATGGTGTTGGTGAAGACTATTGAATATACCATGGACTGCCAGAAGAACGAACAAATTTGTTTTGGAAGATGTATAGCCAGAATGCTCCTTAGAAGTGAGGATGGTGACACTTGGTTTCATGTACTTTGGACATGTTATCAGGAGGGACCAGTCCCTGAAGAAGGACATCATGCTTGGTAAAGAAGAGGGTTAGCAGAAAAGAAGAAGACCCTGAGGAGATGAATTGACACAGTGGCTGCAACGATGGGTTTGAGAATAACAACAATTGTGAGGATGGCGTGGGATCAGACAAAGTTTTGTTCTGTTGTACACAGCGTCAGCTATCAGTAGGAACCCACTCAATGGCACCTAACAAAAAGGACAAGATTAGGGCAAGGTTCCTCCATCTCAGCATGATTAATGCTTTGGGTCAGGTCCTTCTTTGCTGTAGGGGACTGTGCTATGCGTTTTTGAATGTTTAGCAGCATCTCTGGACTCTATCCCTCAGAAGCCAGGAGCACTCCCTCTCAGTAGGGATGAGCAAAAATGTCTTCAGACATTGTCCAACATCCCCTGGGGGCAAAGTGTCCCTGGCTGAGAATGCCTGGTTTAAAGCAGTGAGAGACTGGAAAGTCAGGTAGATGGAGTTGCTGAATGGGAGGGGCTGCACCTGTGGCCTGGCTCCACCCTTGGCATCAAAGCAGCAACCAGCATCAGCAGCTGTACTTCTCAGACTTGGGGCTTTGCCAAATTTATTTATATTTTGGATTTGCATATATTTTTTACCTGTAAAGCTGGAATGGAATATTAAAACATATTTTGGCCTTTTTTTTTTTTTTTTTTTTCTTAATGTACTTTTAACCACCCCGTCAGTCCTTGCTGGTAATACAAGTATTACGAAGATTTTCATTGAATTGGAACCATCTTTTTTTTTTTATCTTACTATATTTTCTAGTGGAGGTGAGTTCATTTAAAAAATTCTAATTTCTTTGATCTCATTTTAAAATAAACCGTGTGATAAGATAAACACTAACATTTTAATAAAAAATCCTAAATATCAATTTCTTTTATAGTTTATCATTTTTTGGCATCTAGCGAAGGTGGCAACAGGGGTGTGTACTTTGAACCAGGAATCCACAACCCTGAATTCAAGGCCACCGTCTTCCAGGATTTGGCCATGCGACCTTGGACAAGTGTATGATTCTCAATTTCCCCTTCTGTAAAATGGAACTTTGATGTGCTCTCTTGGGCTGTTGGAGAATCCAGATGAACTCAGGGCTACAGAGGAACTTTGAGAACAGAAAAATTTTTATAAATATTTATAAAGTATTATAATAGTAATGATTCCTATAATTCTACGGAATGGTCAAATGGCGTAAAACCAGGAGGAACTCAACGCTGATCTTAGATCTACCACTTAAGGTTGGTGCAGTTCGGGCAGGTTACTTGCGTTCTCTTAAATTCCCTTCTCCATCTGTGAAGCTCCACAGCAGAACCCATGGCACAGGGTTCTGAGGATCCCAGGCAAAAGGGGGCACAAAATGCTGAGCAGAGTGTGAGGCACCCAGTGGTGGTGTTAGCAGCTGTTGACTCATTGTGACCCCCATGAGACTCATGGTGACCCCACGAGACTCAAGGGGACCCCACGAGACTCATGGGGACCCCACGAGACTCATGGAGACCCCACGAGACTCATGGGGACCCTACAAGACTCATGGGGACCACATGAGTTTCATGCCCAGCAGAACTCAACACAACAGAACACAGATGTCATATGTGAAATGTCAAAGAACCAAGGAATGCACTGGACTACCTACCAGGAAGGAACAGACAGTGCTGAGACCCTGATTTTTAGACCTGTAGCCTCCAGAACTGTGAGAAAATAAAGTGCTGTGTTTTAAAGCGACCCACTTGAGATATTTCTATTACAGTAGCACTTGTTGTTTTTGTCGTTATGTGTTGTTGAGTCGGTTCTGACTCATAGTGACCCTACGTAAAACAAGATGGGTCCTGTGCCATCCTCACTATCGTTACGTTTGAGCCCATTGTTGCAGCCACTGTGTCAGTCCGTCTCACTGAGGGTCTTCCTCTTTTTCACTGACCCTCTACCAAGTACGATGTCCTTCTCAAGGGACGGGTGCTTACTGCTAACATGTCCAAAGAATGTGGGATGAAGTCTGTCCATCCTTCCTTCTAAGGAGCACTCTGGCTGTGCTTCTTCCAAGACAGATCTGTTCATTCTTCTGGCAGTGCATGGTATATGCAATATTCCTTATTTTTGTTTTTATAATTTTTATTATGCTTTAAGTGAAAGTTTACAAATAAAGTCAGTCTCTCACACAAAAACTTATATACACCTTGCTGTACACTCCCAATTACTCTCCCCCTAATGAGACAGCCCGCTCTCCCTCCACTCTCTCTTTTCATGTCCATTTCGCCAGCTTCTAACCCCCTCTACCCTCTCATCTCCCCCCCTCCCCAGACAGGAGATGCCAACATAGTCTCAAGTATCCACCTGATCCAAAAAGCTTACTCCTCACCGGCATCACTCTCTAACCCATTGTCCAGTCCAATCCATGTTTGAAGAGTTGGCTTCGGGAATGGTTCCTGTCCTGGGCCAGCAGAAGCTCTGGGGGCCCTGACCACTGGGGTCCTTCTAGTCTCATTCAGCCCATTAAGTCTGGTGTTTTTATGAGAATTTGGGGTCTGCACCCCACTGCTCTCCTGCTCCCTCAGGGGTTCTCTTTTGTGTTCCCTGTCAGGGCAGTCATCGGTTGTAGCCGGGCACCATCTGGTTCTTCTGGTCTCAGGATGATGTAGTCTCTGGTTCATGTGGCCATTTCTGTCTCTTGGGCTTGTAAGTACCTTGTGTCCTTGGTGTTCTTCATTCTCCTTTGATCCAGGTGGGTTGAGACCAATTGATGCATCTTAGATGGCTGCTTGCTAGCATTTAAGACCCCAGACACCACTCTTCAAAGTGGGATGCAGAATGTTTTCCTAATAGATTTTATTATGCCAGTTGACTTAGATGTCCCCTAAAACCACGGTCCCCAAATCCCCGCCCCTGCTACACTGGCCTTTGAAGCATTCAGTTTATTCAGGAAACTGCTTTTCGTTTAGTCCAGTTGTGCTGACCTCATCTGTATTTTGTGCTGTCGTTCCCTTCACCTAAAGTAGTTCTTATCTACCAACTAATTAGTGAATACCCCACTCCCATCCTCCCTCCCTCCCTCCTCTCGTAACCACAAAAGAATGTTTTCTTCTCAGTTTAAACTATTTCTCGAGTTCTTATAATAGTGGTCTTATACAATATTTGTCCTTTTGCAACTGACTAATTTCACTCAGCATAATGCCTTCCAGGTTCCTCCATGTTATGAAATGTTTCACAGATTGCTCACTGTTCTTTATCTATGCATAGTATTCCATTGTGTGAATACACCATAACTTATTTATCCATTCATCCGTTGATGGGCACCTTGGTTGCTTCCAACTTTTTGCTATTGTAAACAGTGCTGCAATAAACATGGGTGTGCTATATCTGTTTGTGTAAAGACTTATTTCTCTAGGATATATTCCGAGTAGTGGGATTGCTGGATAATATAGTAGTTCTATTTCTAGCTTTTTAAGGAAGCGCCAAATCAATTTCCAAAGTGGTTGTACCATTTTACATTCCCAGCAGCAGAGTATAAGTGTTCCAATCTCCCCACAGCCTCTCCAACATTTATTATTTTGTGTTTTTTGGATTAATGCCAACCACGTTGGAGTGAGATGAAATCTCATTGTAGTTTTGATCTGCATTTCTCTAATGGCTAATGATCATGAACATTTCCTCACATATCTGTTAGCTACCTGAATGTCTTCTTTAGTGAAGTGTCTATTCATATCTTTTGCCCATTTTTTAATTGGGTTATTTGTCTTTTTGCAGCTGAGTTTTTGCAGTATCATGTAGATTTTAGAGATCAGGCACTGATAGAAATGTCATAGCTAAAAACTTTTTCCCAGTCTGTAGGTAGTCTTTTTACTCTTTTGGTGAAGTCTTCGGATGAGCACAGGTGCTTGATTTTTAGGAGCTCCCAGTTATCTAGTTTTTCTTCTGCATTCTTAATGATGTTTTGTATACTGTTTATGCCATATATTAGGGCTCTAAACGTTATCCCAATTTTTTCTTCCGTAATCTTTATCGTTTTAGATTTTATATTTAGGTCTTCGATCCAGTTTGAGCTCGTTTTTTTGCATGGAGTGAGGTATGGGCCTTGTTTCATTTTTTTCTCAGATGGATATCCAGTTATGCCAGGACCATTTGTTAAAAAGGCTGTCTTTTCCCCCATTTAACTGTTTTGGGGCCTTTGTCAAATATCAGCTGCTCATATGTGGATGAATTTATGTCTGGATTCTCAATTCTGTTCCATTGGTCCATGCATCTGTAGCTGTACCAGTACCAAGCTGTTTTGACGACTGCTGTGGTATAATTAGAAAAAAAAGAGAAATTTTTTTTTCTTATTATTAGGTTCTAAAATCAGGTAAAGTAAGGCCTCCCACTTTGTTGTTCTTTTTCAGTAATGCCTTATTTTTCTGGGGCCTCTTTCCCTTCCATATGAAGTTGGTGATTTGTTTCTCCATCTCATTAAAGAATGCTATCGGGATTTGGATCGGAATTGCATTAAATATATAATCACTTTTGGTAGAATAGACATTTTTATAATGTTAAGTCTTCCTGTCCATAAGCAAGGTATGTTCTTCCACTTATGTAAGTCTCTGCTGGTTCCTTGCAGAAGCGTACTGTAGTTTTCCTTGTATAAGTCTTTTACATCTCTGGTAAGATTTATTCCTAAGTATTGTGGCATAGTGGTTAAGAGCTACGGCTGCTAACCAAAGGGTTAGCAGTTCGAATCCGCCAGGCGCTCCTTGGAAACTCTATGGGGCAGTTCTACCCTGTCCTCTAGGGTCGCTATGAGTCGGAATCAACTCTACGGCACTGGGCTTCATTTTATCTTCTTGGGGGCTACTGGAAATGGCATTGATTTGGTGATTTCCTCTTCGATGTTCTTTTAGTTGGTGTAGAGGAATCCAACTGATTTTTGTATGTTTATCTTGTATCCTGATACTCTGCTGAACTCTTCTATTAGTTTCAGTAGTTTTCCTGAGGATTCCTTAGGGTTTTCTGTGTATAGGAACATGTCATCTGCAAATAAAGATACTTTTACTTCTTCCTTGCCAATCTGGATGCCCTTTATTTCTTTATCTAGCCTAATTGCTCTGGCCAGGACTTCCAGCACAATGTTGAATAAAAGCGGTGATAAAGGGCACCCTTGTCTGGTTCCCGATCTCAATGGGAATGTTTTCAAGCTCTCTCCATTTAGGGTGATTTTGGCTGTTGGCTTTGTATAAATGCCCTTTATTATGTTGTGGAATTTTCCTTCTATTCCTATTTTGCTGAGAGTTTTTTTTATCATGAATGGGTGTTGAACTTTGTCAAAAGCCTTTTCTGCATCATTTGATAAAATCATGTGATCCTTTTCTTTTATTTATATGAGGGATTACATTAATTGTTTTTCTAAAGTTGAACCATTCCTGCATAAAAAAAAAAATTTTTTTTTAATAATAAATAAAAAAATCCCTGCATACCTGGTATGAATCCCACTTGGTCATGGTAAATTATTTTTTTGATATGTTGTTGAATTCTATTGGTTAGAATTTTGTTGAGGATTTTCGCATCTACATTCATGAGGAATGTAAGTCTATAATTTTCTTTTCTTGTGGTGTCTTTACCTGGTTTTGGTATCAGGGATATGGTGGCTTCATAGAATGAGTTTGGTAGTATTCCATCCTTTCTATGCTCTGAAATACCTTTAGTAGTAGTGGTGTTAACTCTTCTCTGAAAGTTTGGTAGAACTCTGCAGTGAAGCTGTCCAGACCAGGGCTTTTTTTTTTATTGGGAGATTTTTGATTACCTTTTCAATCTCTTCTTTCATTATGGGTCTATTTAGTTGTTCTACCTCTGTTTGTGTTAGTTTAGGTAGGTAGTGTGTTTCTAGAAATTCATGCATTTCTTCTAGGTTTTCAAATTTGTTTGAGTATAGTTTTGCATAGTAATCTGATACGTTCTTTTAATTTCAGTTGGGTCTGTTGTAATATCGCCCATCTCATTTCTTATTCGGGTTATTTGCTTCCTCTCCTGTTTTTCTTTTGTCAGTTTGGCCAATGGTTTATCAATTTTGTTGAGTTTTTAAAAAAAAAACAACTTTTGGTCTTGTTAATTCTTTCAATTGTTTTTCTGTTTTCTATTTCATTTAGTTCAGCTCTAATTTTTAGTATTTGTTTTCTTCTGGTCCCTGTGGGTTTCTCTTGTTGCTCTCTTTGTATTTGTTCAAGTTGTAGGGATAGTTCTTTGGTTTTGGCCCTTTCTTCTTTTTGGATGTGTGCATTTATTGATATAAATTGGCCTCTGAGCACCGCTCTTGCTGTGTCCCAAAGGTTCTCACAGGAAGTGTTTTCATTCTCATTGGATTCTATTAATTTCTTTATTCCGTTTTAATGTCTTCTATAATCCAGTCTTTTTTGAGTAGGGTATTGTTCAGTTTCCAAGTGTTTGGTTTCTTTCCCCTGCTATTCCTGTTATTGATATCCACTTTTATGGCCTTATGGTCAGAGAAGATGCTTTGTAATATTTCAATGTTTTGGATTCTGCTAAGGCTTGCTTTATGACCTCACATGTGGTCTATTATAGAGAATGTTCCATCTGTGCACTAGAAAAGAAAGCATACTTGGTTGCTGTTCGGTGGAGTGTTCTATATATGTCTAAGAGGTCAAATTGGTTGATTGTGGCATTTAGATCTTCCATGTGTTTATTGAGCTTCTTTCTGGATGTCCTCCTTCACCGAAAGTGGTGTGTTAAAGTCTCCTACTATTATTGTGGAGCTGTCTATCTCACTTTTCAATGCTGATAGAGTTTGTTTTATGTATCTTGCAGCCCTGTCATTGGGTGCATAAATATTTAATATGGTTATATCTTCTTGGTGTATTGTCCCTTTAATCGTTATGTAGTGTCCTTCCTTATCCTTTTTGATGGATTTAACTTTAAAGTCTATTTTGTCAGAAATTAATATTTCCACTCCTGCTCTTTTTTGATTGCTGTTTGCTTGATGTATTTTTTTTCCATCCTTTGAGTTTTAGTTTGTTTGTGTCTCTAAGTCCAAGGTGTGTCTCTTGTAGGCAGCATTACAGATGGATCTTGTTTCTTTAATCCATTCTGCCACCCTCTGTCTCTTTATAGGTGCACTTAGTCCATTTACATTCAGGATAATTATGGAGAGGTATGAATTTAGTGCTATCATTTTGATGTCTTTTTTTTGTGTGTTGTTGACAGTTTCTTTTTCCCACTTAATTTTATGTGCTGAGTAGATTATCTTTGTATATTGTCCTTTTCTCATATTTGTTGTTGTTGATTTTGTTTCTGCTGAGTCTCTATTTTTCCCTTGTATTTTATTTTGATGAGTAGGATAGTTTGTCTCCTTTGTGGTTACTTTATTATTTAGCCCTATTTTTCTAAATTTAAACCTAGCTTTTATTTCTTTGTATTGCTGTATCTTCCTCTCCATATGGAAGGTGAATGATTACATTCTTAGTCCGTCTTTATTATTATAATGTTGTCTTCTTTTATATAATAACATCACTGTTATCCTCTTTTGAGCTTTTTTTTTTTTTTTTTTTTATAATCTTGCTTTGTTTTTTTGGATTTCCCTGTCTGGGTTGACTTCTGGTTGCTCTGCCCAGTGTTCCAGTCTTGGGTTGATACCTGATATTATTGATTTTCTAATGAAAGAACTCCCTTCAGTATTTCTTGTAGTTTTTGTTTGGTTTTTATGAATTCCCTTAACTTGCGTTTATCTGGAAATGTCTTCATTTCACCTTCATATTTAAGAGACAGTTTTGTTGGGTATATGATTCTTGGCAGGCAATTTTTTTCCTTCAGTTTTTTAAATATATCACCCCTTTGCCTTCTTGCCTGCATGGTTTCTGCTGAGTAGTCTGAGCTTATTCTTATTGGCTCTCCTTCGTAGGTGACTTTTTGTTTATCCCTTGCTGCTCTTAAAATTCTCTCTTTATCTTTGGTTTTGGCAAGCTTGATTATAATATGTCTTGCTGACTTTCTTTTAATATCTACCTTATGTGGAGTTCGATGAGCATCTTGGATAGATATGTTCTCATCTTTCACAATATCAGGGAAGTTTTCTGTCTACAAATCTTTAACAATTTTCTCTGTATTTTCTCTTATCCCTCCCTGTTCTGGTTCTCCAATCACTTGTAGGTTATTTCTCTTGATACAGTCCCACATGATTCTTAAGGTTTCTTCATTTTTTTTAATTCTTTTATCTGATTTTTCTTCAAATGTATTAGTGCCAAGTGATTTATCTTCGAGTTCAGAAATTCTAGCTTCTTCTTGCTCAATTCTGCTCCTCTGACCTTCTATTAAGTTATCTACTTCTGTAATTTTATTGTTAATCTTCTGGATTCCTGATTGCTGTCTGTCTACGGATTTTTCCAGCTTATTAAACTTTTCATTATGTTCCTGAATAATCTTTCTAATTTCTTCAGTTGCTTTATCTGTGTGTTCCTTGGCTTGTTCTGTGTATTGCCTCATTTCCTTCCTGATGTCTTGAAGGGTTCTGTATATTAAACTTTTGTATTCTGCATCTGGTAATTCCAGGAATGCACTTTCATCTAGAAGATCCCTGGATTCTTTGTTTTGAGAGCCTGTTGAGGTGATCATGGTCTGTTGCTTTATGTGACTTGATATTGACTGTTTTCTGCTAGCCATCTATAAGTTATTGTATTAGTTTATGCTTGCTTACTCTATTGTAACTTCTTGCTTTATTTTGTTTTGGTATACGCCTATGGGTTGCTTGTGTGAGCTAGCTTCGTTATTTTCACCTTTGGAGCTCTGACGTCCTGTCCCCAGATGGCTAAAGCTGTTATCCAGTACATCAGTCTAGGAGTCCATTCAGTTTCCTCATATGAATTCAGCTCAGGTTTCCAGGTAGCAGATCATCATGTGTGTGGTACAGGCTCTGTCCTACAGCCTTAGGGAGCAGGGGTGATTGGCATATATACTGGTATCTGGTTGCAGCAGGGGGTCATGCTCTAAACAAGACCCCCAAGTGTCTCTGAGGAAAGCGCTTCACTGTTCCCTAGAGCGTGCAGGTGGGTGGGTTCTGCAGATGGACCATGGGCACCCAAAGTTTTTGGTTGTAAGGACTGGGAGGTACCAGTTATCTCTGGACCCCTGTCACGGATGGCTGGGTGACCTGAGTGAAGCTATCAGTCCTTAGGTCCCTGATGTGGGTAGGGGAGGACCTTGTTTAATAGGCAAAGCAATGTCAGACATCAAACACCCACCTCTCCATGCATAGCTGAAACGGTTGGAGTCTGCCAACAAGGGCCTATTCTCCCAAAATAGGCCCACACAGGTCCATGCAGAAGGGAAAGTTGCTCAAAGTCCATGGATGGTTTGTGCCTGGACAGGAGCCGCTTCTGTCCTGGGCCCCCTGGTTAGTGGAGCTAGCAAATTATGTTTTCTCCCAATTGCAACTTTTTTCCTTCCCCAAGCCCAGGAGGATGGCTCTAGGTGCTCAACAGTGCCTATCTCAGGCCCAGGGAATTCAGCCACTGAACCCGGTTTGTGGGTGGTGGGGCACGTTTAAATATACGCAAGTACTTAGCGTTTGCCTAGAGCGCCATTATTCTCTGGTTCCAGAGGTGTGAGTAGGCTGTGCGGCTGGCTGCCTCTCCCTGAGGGAACTGCGGCCTAACGCTAGGCCCAGCCCACTGCTGCTGCCGCCGCCACCGCCACGGCCACCGCCATGGAATGGTGCCTGAGGGCTCCCCGCGATTCGGGTCCGGTAACTCCTCTCCACTTCTGAACGGTCCCTTCCTCCCTCTGCCCCTCAGTTCGTTTTCTAAGCTTGCCTTCAAAGCTCAGGGCTCCCAGCTTGCCACAAATATGCTTATTTCAGGTTTTTTTTTCGGGTCTTTGTTGTAAAGAGGGCTTGCCGGAAGCGTCTGTCTATTCTGCCATCTTGGCTCTGCCTCCTCTCAATATTCTTTACCAACACCATAATTCAAAGGTGTCGATTCTTCTTCAATCTTCCTTATTCATTGTCCAGCTTTCAAGTGCCTGTAAGGCAATTGTAAACATCATGGCTTGGGTCAGATGCACCTTAGTCTTCAAAGTGGCATCTTCGTTTTTCAACACTTCAGAGAGGTCTTTTGCAACAGATTTGCCGAATGCAATACATTGTCTGATTTCTTGCCTGCTGCTTCCATGGGTATTGATTGTGGATCCAAGTAAAATGAAATCCTTGACAACTTCAATAATTTCTGTTTATCACGATATTTCTTATTGGTCTGTCAATTTCTTCTATTGTGTTGGCTTGTGTTTGGCTGTGATGCTGGAAGCTGTGTCTCTGGTATTTTAAACACCAGCAGGGTCACCCACGGTGGACAGGTTTCAGCAGAGCTTCCGGACTAAGACAGACTAGGATAAAGGACCTGGCAGTGGTCTACTTCTGGAAAAAATCGGCTAGTGAAAAAACAGCAGCTGTAAGAAACCAAAGCACTCACTAAACTGGGATGCACTTGAGGGCTGGGATGTTCTCTCGTTCTCGATGTTCTCGGTGTCTGCCCACCTGTATGCTGACCCTGAGCAGACTCTCAATAAAGCTCTTGGTACACATGAAAGATTGATCATGGTGCCTCCAGAAAGAATGATGGTTCTCACGCAAACTGACACTATTATTATTAGAATTCAGTTGTTGAAAAAAAAAAAAAAACTTCAGATATTTTATTATCCCAAACACTGGTATTCCAAGACATTTTTTTAAATGCCAAATCTGACAAATGGATAGCCTTCTCCAGATTTTTTTTTCTTTTAATTATTTGCATTCATTTTCTGTTCCAAAGACATTTTAACATTGGGCACCCAGCTGATGGCTTAAACAGACATTATTAATGGGAATGTTAGGAAAATTAAAATCAGGACTTTTAATGTAAATTGAATGAAATGTTCAGCCATCCGGCCAAAATGAATGGCTGATGATTCATTCTGAAAGCACAAGGGGAAGGGGAATCCTCAAGCAGGTGCAAGGGAGTGGGAGGAAGTGAAGCAGGAGGCAAGAAATCCCACTCCCAGAGGGGACCTTGGGAGCTGGGCGACCTGGGACAAACCTCCTGACCTCCTAGTCTGAGGGTCCTCACTTAGACAACAGAAGGGGTTGGATTGATCTGGATCCATGAGATTTCTAGCCCTTCAGAGAGAGCTGTGAAACCCCTAAATTGTATGCAAAATTGTGGTATGTGTGCATTTGTCTAAATAGAGTGTCCATAATTTTCATCAGATTTTCAGAGATCAGTGATGCAGACTTCCTGTTCTGAGCTGCACTTAAGTCAGCTGGACTCACGGCAGCCCCAGGCGCCAGAAAACCAAATGCTGCCTGGTCCTGAGCCATCCCCGTGATCAGTCGCAGATGGGACCTTGTGACTCATAGGGTTTTCATCGACTGATTTTTGGAAGTAGATTACCAGGCATTTCTTCCTAGTCTATTTCAGTCTGAAGAGCTACTGAGATCTGTTCAGCATGACAGCAACATGCAAACCTCCACTGACACAGGGGTGGTGCCTGTGTGAGGTGCGTTAGCCGAGAATTGAACACAGGTCTCCTGCATGGAAGGCAAGAATTCTACCACTGAACTGTCAGTCCCCCTGTGACTCAGACTTAGTAACTACCATACTAGGTAATTTCAAGCTTGTCATTTATTTATTTATTTATTTAAACAACACATATTTACTGAGCACCTAGTAGGTGCCAGGTGTTCTTGCAGACCCTCCAGACACAGCGGTGAACAAGACTAAGTCCCCGCCCTCAAATTCCTTTCTGGAGGGAACATTCTACTCATGCGTGCTGAGATGCTGAGAATCCCATCCTGAGGACTGTAACTGTGCTGACCTTAGAAGTCAAGCATCATTTCTCAGCTGCTTGGCTTTCATCAGCCTGTAGGACTAGGCAGAGCTGGACATCTCTCAAAGTTGGGGGTGCTGGCCCCCAGGAATCCCTGTGTGAGGCAGAAGAGCCTTCAGGGACAGAACTTATCCCAAGGAAGAAGGGAGTAGAACAGAAGCGAAGATAGGAAGGCTTTGTCTCATATATTTTGGATATGTCATCAGGAGGGGTGAGTCCCTGAAGAAGGACATCATGCTTGGTAATGCAGGTTACCTGGGGCAGCAGTGGGCTAGAATGGTCAGAATGGCCTGGCCTAGCCCGTCCTAGGGCGCAGGATACATAACACCTTAAAAAGCCACCTCCAAAGTGGGCAAAAGGGAGAGTGTCACCCACCCAGGCATTCTGCATCAGCATACCCCACCTTAAGGTGTCCCAGCCCTGTGATGACTTGCAGTGGAGGCCTCAGCTGGGAGCCAGAGGCAGAGAAGGAGAGGGAGGGGAAGAGTAGGCAGCCCCAGAAACAAGAGGGGTTACTCTGATGGGGGCCACATTGCCAAGGTCGCAGGGATGAGCAGAGACAAAATTTTGAAATGCTACATGACCTAGTTCCAGTCCTAGGAATTGCAGGTTATGTAATTACAGTCAAGCAGTGCAGTAGACAGCCCTGACCCTTTGAGGGTCCTCTCTAAGCTGTCGTGCCTGTCCCTTACGGGGCTGAACAGGTAGGGCTAGGGTATGGGCTAGGAGGCTGGCACTACTTTGCGGGCTGGTGGTAGCACGGGAGGAGTCATTTTCTCCAAGAGTTAGGGGAGCGTGTTGTGGCCACTGAAGGGGTACAAGTCAAGGAGGCTGATTTCTTTCTTATAGTCTAAGGATGAGCCCAAGCTGGGGATGGAAGACCATTATCAACTTGTACTCCAAGGAGACCTCACACGTAGGCTTGCCAGCTAAATTACAGCACTTCCAGTTGCATGTGCATTTCAGATTAAAAAAGGAGTCAGTTTTTAGTATAAGTATGTCCACAATTAAAAAAAAAAATCCTCACAACTGGACCAATAAGAAACATGATAAGCAGAGAAAAGATTGAAGTTGTCAAGGATTTCATTTTCCGTAATCAATGCCCATGGAAGCAGCAGTTAAGAAATCAAACAATGTATTGCATTGGCAAATCTGCTGCAAAAGACCTCTTTCAAGTGTTAAAAAGTAAAGATGTCACTTTGAGGACTAAGGTGCACCTGGCCCAAGCCATGGCATTTTGAATTGCCTTATATGCATGTGACAGCTGAACAATGAAAAAGGAAGACTGAAGAAGAATTCAAGTATTTGAATTGTGGTGTTGGCAAAGAATATTGAATATGCCATGGACTGCCAGAAGAATGAACAAAACTGTCTTGGAAGAAATACAGCCAGAATGTTCCTTAGAAGTGATTTAGGAGACAATATTGGAGCCATTATTCCATGTCTTTGAGCATAAAGAATGTGACCCAGCTGGACTCACAAGGACTCACAAGGACTCACAAAGACACATCAACTGGACCCTGAGTTATAAAGTCAATAGCTAGGACAATCTTGGAAAGCATCCTTTAGGGAAACTTTCACATAAACTAATAAAACAGAGCACAAGAGACCCATATACTTTCCGGTCTTACCTTTTCTCTCAGCATTTAGTGAATAGTAAGATCTGTTGGACCAATGAAGATCCCCCTGACTGTCATTTCAGAAACTTGTACCAATGTTGTTGTTGTTAAGTGCTGTCTAGTCAGTTCCATCTCATAGTGACCCTATGCACAACTGAACGAAACACTGCCCAGTCCTGTGCCATTCTCACAATTGTTGCTATGCTTGAGCCCATTGTTGCACCCACTGTATCAATCCATCTCACTGAGGGTCTTCCTCTTTTTTTTTTGCTGACCCTCTACTTTACCAAGCATGATGTCCTTCTCCAAGGACTGATACCTCCTGATAACATGTCCAAAGTATGTGAGACGTAGTCTCACTGTGCTTGCTTCTAAGGAGCAGGCTGGTTGTACTTCTTCCAAAACAGATTTGTTTGTTCTTTTGGCAGTCCATGCTACATCTGATGTTCTTTGCCAACACCACAATTCAAAGGCATCAATTCTTCTTCAGTCTTCCTTATTCATTGTCCAGCTTTCACATGTATATGAGGTGATTGAAAACACCATGGCTTTGGTCAGGAATACCTTAGTCCTCAAGGTGACATCTTTGCTTCTCAACACTTACAGAGATCTTTTGCAGCTGATTTGCCCAGTGCTGCTTCCATGGGTGTTGATTGTGGATCCAAGTAAAATGAAACCCTTGACAACTTCAATCTTTTCTCCGTTTATGATGATGTTGCTTATTGGTCCAGTTGTAAGGGTGTTTGTTTTCTTTATGTTGAGGTGCAATCCATACTGAAGACTGTGGTCTCTGATCTTCATTAGTAAGTGCTTCAAGTCCTCTTCACTTTTACGAGAAAGGTTTTGTCATCTGCATAATGCAGGTTGTTAATGAGTCTTCCTCTAATCATGATAGCCAGTTCTTCTCCATGTAGTCTAGCTTCTTGGATTATATTTGCTCAGCATACAGGTTGAATAGGTATGGTGAAAGGATGCAATGCTGAGGCACACCTTTCCTGACATTAAACCATGCAGTGTCCCCTTGTTTTGTTGGAATGACTGCCTCTTGATCCATGTACAGATTCCTCATGACCATGATTAAGTGTTCTGGAATTCACATTCTCCGCAATGTTATCCATAATTCGTTATGACTCGAACAGTCTAATGCCTTTGTTGTTGTTGTTAGGTGCCGTCTAGTAGCTTCTGGCTCACAGCGACCCTATGCACAACAGGAAGAAACACTGCCAGGTCCTGAGCCATCCTTACAATCATTGTTATGTTTGAGCTCATTGTTGCAGCCACTGTGTCAGTCCACCTCATTGAGGGTCTTCCTCTTTTCCACTGACCCTGTACTCTGCCAAGCATGATGTCCTTCTCCAGGAACTGATCCCTCCTGACAACATGTCCAAAGTGTGTAAGACACAGTCTCACCATCCTTGCTTCTAAGAAGCATTCTGGCTGTACTTCTTCTAAGACAGATTTGTTCATTCTTTTTGCAATCCATGCTATATTCAGTATTCTTCACCAACACCACAGCTCAAAGGCATCAATTCTTCTTTGGTCTTCCTCATTCATTGTCCAGCTTTCACATGCATATGATGCGATTGAAAATACCATGGCTTGGGTCAGGCACACCTTAGTCCTCAAGGTGACATCTTTGCTCTTCAACACTTTGAAGAGGTCCTTTGCAGCAGATTTACCCAATGCAACGCATCTTTTGATTCCTTGATTGCTGCTTCCATGGCTGTTGATTGTGGATCTAAGTAAAATGAAACCTTTGACAACTTCAATCTTTTCTCCATTTATCATGATGTTGCTCATTGGTCCAGCTGTGAGGATTTTTGTTTTCTTTCTGTTGAGGTGTAATCCATACTGAAGGCTGTGGTCTTTGTCTTCATTAGTAAGTGCTTCAAGTTCTCTTCACTTTCAGCAAGCAAGGTTGTGTCATCTGCATAACGCAGGTTGTTAATGAGTCTTCCTCCAATCCTGATGCCCCATTCTTCTTCATGTAGTCCAGCTTCTCGTATTATTTGCTTAGCACACAGATTGAATAGGTATGGTGAAAGAATACAACCCTGATGCACACCTTTCCTGACTTTAAACCAGTCAGTATCCCCTTGTTCTGTCTGAACAACTGCCTCTTAATCTATGTAAACTTTCCTCATGAGCACAATTAAGTGTTCTGGAATTCCCATTCTTCGCAATGTTATCCATAATTTGTTACGATCCGCACAGCTGAATGCCTTTGCATAGTCAATAAAACTCAGGTAAACATCCTTCTGGTATTCTCTGCTTTCAGCCAGGATCCATCTGACATCAGCAGTGATATCCCTGGTTCCACGTCCTCTTCTGAAACCAGCCTGAATTTCTGGCAGTTCCCTGTCGATATACTGCTGCAGCCGTTTTTGAATGATCTTCAGCAAAATTTTGCTTGCGTGTGATATTGATGATATAGTTCTATAATTTCCACATTCAATTGGATCACCTTTCTTGGGAATAGCCATAAATATGGCTCTCTTCCAGTCAGTTGGCCAGTAAGCTCTCTTCCATATTTCTTGGCATAGACGAGTGAACACCTTCAGTGCTACATCTGTTTGCTGAAACATCTCAATTGATGTTCCATCAATTCCTGGAGCCTTGTTTCTCACCAATGCCTTCAGAGCAGCTTGGAGTTCTGCCTTCAGTACCATTGGTTCCTGATCATATGCTACCTCCTGAAATGGTTGAACATCAACTAATTCTTTTGGTATAATGACTCTGTGTATTCCTTCCATCTTCTTTTGATGGTTTGTATGTCGTTTAATATTTTCCCCATAGAATCCTTCACTATTGCAACTCGAGGCTTGAATTTTTGTTTCAGTTCTTGCAGCTTGAGAAACACCAAGCGTGTTCTTCCCTTTTGGTTTTCCATCTCCAGCTCTTTGCACATGTCATTATAATACTTTACTTTGTCTTCTCGAGATGCCCTTTGAAATCTTCTGTTCAGTTGTTTTACTTCATCAACTCTTCCTTTTGCTTTAGCTGCTCGACGTTCAAGAGGAAGTTTCAGAGTCTCTTCTGACATTTTTCTTGGTCTTTTCTTTCTTTCCTGCCTTTTCAATTACCTCTTGCTTTCTTCATGTCTGATGTCCTTATGTCATTCCACAACTCTTCTGGTCTTCGGTCACTAATGTTCAATGCATCAAATCTGTTCTTCAGATGGTCTCTAAATTCAAGTGGGATGTACTGAAGGTCATATTTTGGCTCTCGTGGACTTGCTCTGATTTTCTTCTGTTTCAGCTTGAACTTGAATATGATCAATTGATGGTATATTCCACAGTCGGCCCCTGGCCTTGTTCTGACTGATGATATTGAGCTTTTCCATCATCTCTTTTCACAGATGTAGTCAATTTGATTTCTGTGTGTTCTATCTGGAAAGGTCTATGTGTATAGTCACCACTTATGTTGATGAGAGAAGGTATTTGCAATGAAGAAGTCGTTGGTCTTGCAGAATTCTGTCTAGGAAGAAGGACCAGGCAGTCTCCTTCTGAAAAGCATTAGCCAGTGAAAACCTTATGAATAGCAGCGGAACATTGTCTGATACACTGCTGGAAGATGAGCCCCCCAGGTTGGAAGGCACTTGAAGGATGACTGGGAAATAGCTGCCTCCTCAAAGTAGAGTCGACCTTAATGACGTGGATGGAGTAAAGCTTTTGGGACCTTCATGTGCTGATGTGGCAAGACTCAAAATGAGAAGAAACAGCTGCAAGCATCCATTAATAATCGGAACCAGGAACGTACTAAGTATGAATCTAGAAAATTAGAAATCATCAAAAATGAAATGGAATGCATAAATATCAATATCCTAGGCATTAGTAGACTGAAATGGACTGTTATTGGCCATTTTGAATCAGACAATCATATAGTCTAGTATGCTGGGAATGACAACTCATAAAAGAATGGTGTTGCATTCGTGGTCAAAGGAATGTTTCAAGATCTATCCTGAAGTACAACGCTGTCAGTGATAGGATAATATCCATACACCTACAAGGAAGACCAGTTAATATGACTATTATTCAAATTTACGCACCAACCACTAGGGCCAAAGCTGAAGAAATAGAAGATTTTTATCAGCTGCTGCAGTCTGAAATTGATCAAACATGCAATCAAGATGCATTGATAATTACTGGCGATTGGAATGCAAAAGTTGGAAACAAAGAAGAAGGATCAGTAGTTGGAAAATATGGCCTTGGGGATAGAAACAATGCTGGAGATTGAATGATAGAATTTTGCAACACCAAAGACTTCTTCACTGCAAATACCTTCAAAATTTTATTGCTAATGTCTTAGCATAGTCAATAAAACACATGTAAACATCTTTCTGGTATTAAATGTACCAATGTTTGTTAAGAAATACAATTCAAAATGTAGACTCACAAAGACTTATGTTTTTAGCCAGTCTGTGAAAAAATGAAGCTTTCAGTGGTTTTTGCTCATTTGTAATGTTAATATGTATCGATCAGTCTGTAACATTCTTTCAACTCAGACAGACATGGCTCTGGCAACATGTTTGTCCATTTTTCCACTTTTCTCTATTCTGTAACATTCCTTGGATTTGGGCACACATGGCTCTGGCAACATGCTTCTCCGTTTCCTACCTTTGCCTCTTTGAACACATGCCAAATAAAACCTTTCTTTTTAAGTTACTAAACTTCGTGATGTTTTTACCTAGAACAGAAGTGAAGATAGCAAGGCTTTGTCTCATGTATTTTGGATGTGTTATCAGGAGGGCCCAGTCCCTGGAGAAGGACATCATATTTGGTAATGTAGAGGGAGAACAAAAAAAGAGGAAGAAGACCCTCAACGAGATGGACTGATACAGTGGCTGCAACATTGGGCTCAAAGACGGCGATAATTGTGAGGATGATACAAGATTGGGCAGTGTTTTGTTTTTTTATATGTGGGGTCACTATGAGTGGGCTCCAGCACCTCCTGGCTGTGTTCCTACGATGGTTAATTTTGCGTCCACTTGGCTAGGCTATGGTGCCCAGTCTTTTGGTCAAATACTGGTTATGATGTTGCTGGGAAGGTATTTTGTTCATGTGATTAGCATCTATAATCCATTGAGTCTAAGTAAAGGAGATTAGGCTCAATAATGTGGGAGGGATCTAGCTCACCTAGTGAAGGTCTTAAGAACAAAAACTGAGGTTTCCTGGAGAAGAAGGATCCTGCCTCAAGGCACAGCATCAAAACCTGCCTGAGTTTCCAGCTTGCTGGCCTATGGGATTTGGACTTGTCAGCGCCTGCAATTGCATGAGCCAGTTAGATGTAAATATAGATGTAGATAGACAGAGAGGCAGAGATAGAGATGTGATCCCTGGGTGGTGCAAATGTTAACATGTTCCACGGCTAACCAAAAATTTGGAGGTTCAAATCTACCTAGAGGTGCCTCAGAAGAAACGCCTGGTGATCTACTTCAGAAAAATCAGCCTCTGAAAACCCTATGGAGCACAGCTCTACTCTGACACACATACGGTCATCATGAGCTGACTCTACTGGACAGCAACTAGTATAGATAGAGATACATAGATACTGGACAGCAACTAGTATAGACAGAGATACATGGATACAGCTATTGGTATAGATAGGAGCCCTGGTGTCCCCGTGGTTGAGCGCCTGGCTGCTAACCAAAGGTTGGTGGTTTGAACCTACCATCTGCTTAACCAGGGAAAGACGGCCTCCATAAAGATGACCCAGCCAGTTGCTATCAAGTCAATTCTAACTTGAAGTGACAGGATTATAGCCTCGGAAACCCTATGGAGCAGTTCTACTCTGTCCTTTAGGGTTGCTATGAGTTGGAATCAAGTTTTTATGAGTTTATAGATATAGATATAATATAGGTATAGATTTATATCTATCTATCTGGGGCCCTGGTGGCACAGTTGTTAAGAGCTCGGCAACGAATCAAAAGATCAGTAGTTGGAATCCACCAGTTACTCCTTGGAAACCCTATGGGGCTGTTCTCCTGTGTCTTATAGGGTTGCTATGAGTCGGAATTGACTTGAGGGTAATGCATTTTTTAGTCTATCCATCCATCTATCTATCTGTCTGTCTGTCTGTCTATCCATCCACCTACTTACCTACCTATCTATCTGCTTCCTATTCTGCTTTTCTGGAGAACCCTGACTAATACAGTTTCCTGGAGTAATTATTTGATCTCTCCAACTATGTCTCTCTAAGCATCAATTTCTTCCTTTGCAAATCGAAGCTAGAAATACTTCGTGAAGTTACGCAGGGATTAACGAGTTAGCGTTTTGTCTAACAGGGTCATATAGTTCTCATATCGCCCCCCCTTTCCCCAAGCCCTCCTGGATTCCCTAGTCATCCCCCCACCCTGCCCCGTAAGCACACATTTCCCTGGAATTCAGAGAGACTCTGGCTTCCTTTAACTGGCTCACAAGCTAAAGGAGCAGGATTCCTCAGTACCCGCTGCCAGATCGCATTTGCTAAACAATCATTGCGCTCACCGGGGCTCAGACAAAGCAGGAAGAAACACTTGAACACAGTTTTAATGGGTGTTGAAAATCAGAAGGGGGAAAAAAGTCAGAACATTATTAAATTTTGCCACAGTAACGACCATTGTGGCATGGGCTGGTTATTTCCCCATTAGGATGTAATGACATCCATTGTTGGTGGCTCCGTGTTTGATTATAAGATAATGACAATAATTCATTGTTTGCCTCTCCTTACCTCTAGACAAGGTAACCACAAGTTTAAAGGAAGACATACGAGAGGTAAATTATATGTTGCTAAATACGAAGCAGCACCTCGCCTGTCCTGGTTTATAACAATAAAAACAATTTCAGATAGAACGTATATTTAGTAGGTTTTCCCCTAGGGGAGACGGAGACATTGATCCTCGCATAATTACTACAAAGGAAAATCCCGCTAAATTGTTAGGTTTAGACACGGTGCGAAACTGTCTTCGTCAGCTGTGGGGAGAAGAAGGGCCTTTTTGAACCTTGGGCTGGCTGTTTGAATGAAGCATTTTCTAATATAGCTGGAAGCCACCCTAGAGACCAGGCAGGGCCAAGTTTTTCTGGTTTCTTTTAAAAATGCAGCACCTATTTGCAAACACAGTCATTGGTGGAGTGACTACGTGCAAAATGGATCTATTTTCAGATGTGGCCCTGTTAGCCACGCCTCCTGCTGCCTGTCCAGCTGCATCGTGCTCTTGGCCCTGGTCAGCTGGCCTGTTGACCCAGTGTCAGGAATTGAATTGTGTCCCCTGAAAGATATGTTGAAGCCCTAACCTCTGTACCCATGAATGTGCTCTTGTTTTGGGGGAATAAGTTTCCTTCCCCCTTGCAGAAGGTAACAGTTACGTTAAAGGGCATCATCCTGGCGTGGGGTATGCCCTACTCCCTTCTCAGTGGTGCTTTATTAAAAAGAGAGTCGCATACAGGGAGAATCTCAGCATGTGAGGACCTCTCTTCCGGCCAAGAAACACCATGAAGTGCCTGGGGCTGCAGAAACTGAGGGATACAAGAAAGGGTCTTCTCCTAGAGCCAGCCAGAGAGAGAGAGAGCACAGCCCTGCTGGTACCTCAAATTTGGGCTTTTACCCTCCAAAAATCTCAGAAAATATATATTTTTTCTTTAAAGTCACTCACTTTGTGGCATTTTATTATTGCAGATTTAAGAGACTAAGACACTTGGGGTCTTCTCCCCTCAGCAGCCAAATGAGACCTGTCACTCCCAGGTCAGAACCTGGCACCCTGTGGAAGGCAGGCTGGTAGTTTCTTACAAAGCTACATACAGTGTCTCCACTCAGCAATCGCACTTCTGGCTATTTATCTAAATGCGCTGAAAAATTGTGTCCACCTGAAAACCTGCGTAAAAAAGTTTATAGCAGCTTCATTGATAATCACCAGAAAGCTGGATGCAACTACAATGTCCTCCAACAGGTGAATAGATAAACTGTGGTCCATCCATGCAGTGGAGCATTGTTCTTGTTGGATGCTGTGGTCCATCCATGCAGTGGAGCATTGCTCTTGTTGGATGCTGTGGTCCATCCATACAGTGGACCATTGCTCTTGTTGGATGCCGTGGTCCATCCATACAGTGGAGCATTGCTCTTGTTGGATGCCGTGGTCCATCCATGCAGTGGAGCTTTGCTCTTGTTGGATGCTGTGGTCCATCCATACAGTGGACCATTGCTCTTGTTGGATGCTGTGGAATTGGTTCCCACTCCCAGCCACCCTGTGGGACAGAGTAGAACTGCTCCATGGAGTGGTCTAGGCTGTAAATCTTTACAGAGCAGATTACCAGGTCTTTTCTCCAGTGGGGCAGCTGGTGAGTTCAAACCCATCACCTTTCAGTTAGCAGCCAAGTGTTAACTGTTGCCACACCCACCTGTTGACTTGGAATCGATTCCAACTCCTGGCCACCTTATAGGACAGTGTAGAACTGCCCCCATAGGGTTTCTAAGGCTGTAATCTTCACAGAAGCAGATCGCCACATCTTTCTTCCATGAAGCTGCTGGTGGGTTTGAACCACTGGCCTTTCAGTTAGCAGCCAAGTGCTTAACCACTGTGCCACCAGGGCTCCTTGATGGAGTATTAGGCAGCAGTAAGAAGAAATGACGTCCAGGAAACGTAAATACGTATCGCTAAGTGAAAGCCGAAACCCTGGTGGCATAGTGGTTAAGAGCTATGGGTGCTAACCAAAGGGATGGCAGTTCGAATCCACCAGGCCCTTCTTAGAAGCTCTATGGGGCACTTCTACTCTGTCCTATAGGGTTGCTATGAGTCAGAATCGACTCGATGGCACTGGGTTTAAGCAAAAGAGGTCATTTTGAAAAGCTGCGTACTATATGCTTCTAACTATATGATGCTCTGTAAAAGGCAAAACTAGAGAGACAGTGAAAGATCAGTGGTTGCCAGTGGCTCAGGGGGAGGAGGGATGAATAGGTGGTGAGCGGGGCATTTTTAGGGTGGTGAAAGCATTCTATATGATACTGTAATGACGGGTACATGAAAGTGTGCATTTATCAAAATCCTTCGGACTGTACAACACAAAGAGTGAGCCCTAAAGTTGTTTGGAGTTGAGACTATGGACATTAGTTAATAACAATGTATCCACATTGGCCCATCAATTGGAACATATGTACCACAGGAACGCAAGATGTTACTAATAGGAGAAACTGTGTGTAGGGTGCAGGGGAGTATATAGGAACACTTTACTCTCTGCTCAATTTTCCTATAAACCTAAACTGTCCACAACTAAAGTCTATTAATTAAAAACAGAACAAAGCAAAGCAAAACACTGTCCTGGAGCCTCTCCCCTGGATGATACCCCAACACCTCACCATGGTCTCAGGACCCTACATCGTCCATCTCAGCTGGCTTTGCTCTTCCTCACCTGGAGTTCTCATCCTCCAGACGCCTCCTGTCTTGCTCCCTTCATTCCTTTCAGATTCTGCCTGAGCATCACTCAGACCATTCTGTCAGAAGGATGGCAGTCCTCTCCTCCTCTTCTCTCCTCTTGCCTGGCTTTCATTTTTGTGTTAGACATGTTCTATACTGACCTGATTATTTTCTGTCTCTGCCTCCACATGTTTGCTACTATCTCCCCAGCACTGAGCCCAGCTTCTAGCACATAGTAGATGCTCAATAGATATTTGAGGAATGAATGAAAGTAGAGATGGTCTTGACCTTCCCTTCTAGAAGACTTGGGCAGGAGCCGATGCTGCATTCTGACCCCACCTGAAATCACCTGGGAATTTAGTTTGCCCCAAGCCTTCCATCTTACATGAGAATGTTGGCTAGGGTGTGGACTCTATAGGGGTCGGTCACCAGCTAGGACATTACATTGGCACTCTTCAACGTGGAACATTTGGAGGAAACTTCACCAGCTACCCCAGGGCTGCACTTTGCAAATGTTCTTAAAACAAACTTGGAAAAAGGCTTTGCAGATTTAAACATGCATGCACAGACACATAGACACACATGCTCACATACACATACATGATGAAGACCTGCAAACAAGACTCAGTTGGTGAAGAAGAGGGTCTTGAAGGTCTCCTGGCTGAGTGGCCAAGCCTGGGGGTACTTACTGCACTGTCTGCTCCAGAGGGGAATTAGACGTTGCGTGTGCTGAGTACCTGGGTGGAAGCTTCTCTCCACATCTGGATAACACCATTCTCTTGGCACTTCTCTTGCTGACATGTGGACGGTTGTCTTCTCTCTTTTGCAGAGCATAGTACTTAAGGCTGTGGTTTCCAGAACTAAAGTGTCCGGTTTAAATTCCAGTTCCACTACTCATTAGGTATGGGGCCTTGGGTGAGTTACTTAACCTCTGTCATCTATAACTGGGGGCATGATTGTCAGTTTTAAGTGTCAACTGGCCTAGGGTACAACCCCTGGTTATGCAATCAAACACTGGTCTTGGTGTTGCCATGAACCTTTCTGTGATTAAAGCCCATAATCAGTTGACTTTAAGCAAGGAAAACTCTTCTAGATAATCAGGGTGGGCTTGATCCAATCAGTTGAAAGGGCTTAAGAGCAGAACTGATCCCTTGTAATCAATCTCTCTCTCTCTGATATATATAGTCTTGTTGTTGTTAGGTGGCATCGAGTCGGTTCCAACTCATGGTGACGGTATGTACAATAGAACGAAACACTGTCCAGTCCTGCACCATCCTCACAGTCATCGCTATGTTTGAGTCCATGTAGAGTATATATATACACACACACACATAGATATACTAATATATATTACTGGTTCTCTTTCTCTGGTGGAACTCTGGCTGATATGAGGGATAAGAACAGCCCTGCCTCATGGGCTGTGGCACAGATTAAATGAGTTGGTACATGTGAATTGCTTAGGACAGTGCTTGGTGTATTGTATGTACAGATGCTAAGCGGTTCCTATCTTCAGTGGCATTTTGAAATTCCACCCCACCAAGCATCAACAGACTCACTTCCTCTCCAGACCTGCAGTGCACATCTTGGCCAGTTTCATGTAGGGTGGAGGTCCAGTGACTCTCCGTCAGCAGTCTGCGTCATATGCAGACTGGGGAAACTGAGTCTGAATGTTGTACTGTGGCTGAACGAAAGTGATAGAGCAAGGCAATCTGTAGGAGACACTGGCATTTACTTCCTCCCTGAACACTGTGTGGGAAAATCACAGAGGCCAGCCCAGCCCAGGAGTCACAGCAGACGGTCTTCAGTCTCTTGGAGACTCAAGATGGGTGAGCATAAAAATGCACTTCGGGGCTCCAGAGCGGAACTGACCAAGACCCCCAGCTGCTGCTCTGAGATCTATTAATGATCACTGTCTCAATGCGCCCAGGCTGTCCCAGCCAAGGGGTGAACATGGCAGGGATAACAAGGCAGGCCCATTCTTGGGAACCCAGGATTCCTCCATCAGCACCTTTGGCTTGAGGGCTCTCTGACGGCCTTTCAGGTGACTAAGGCGCTTTCTACTCACTCTTCCCTCCCTTTCTCCTTCGCAGGCGTCAGACAAGCACTGTAGCTGGACAGCTCCCCCAGCATCCTGGCTCCCTCTCTATCCCTCACCTCCACCCCAAATGATTTTGCTAATAAATCCCTTGCACGTCTAATCCTGTGTGGTGGTTGTACCTGCTCCTTGGGAGACCTGGGCTGACACACAGCTACAGATCCCGGTAAAGTGCACCTTTGCAGGCAGCTAGAATTCAGGGGTTTTCCAGCTCCTGCAATGTGTCCTTCACAAATCATCATCTAAGAATCTCTGCATTCATTGCAAACATCCAAGAGAAGGGACTGTCTTACAGCCTCACAAGGCCTGTCATGTGGCTTATTCACTCAACAAACATTTATTAGATGTCTCTTCTCTCCTAGCCTAGTGCCAGGACCGAACAGGGCTCAGCTTTTGCCCTTGAGAAGCCCTCATGAAGTTATGGGGAACAGGCAAACAGAGAGATAATAGAATTTGAATAACGTTGTTGAAGCATAGCTAGGTGTAGTGGAGGGAGGGGGAAGCGCTGGAGCTGGGTTTTGAAGCAAGATCAGTTTCACAAGCCTAGAGAGGAGAACGTGCCCCCTGGTCTGGGAAGAGTAACTCCTGAACCCACTTGTATAAAAGAACACAGCTTGAGAAGCCTGGCAGGCCATGTAGGGCCACCCAGCAGCTGAAAGCACATGCTTCAGAGCCAGGCTGCCTGGGTTCTCAATCCTATTTCCACTGCTTGTAAGCTGTGTGGGCTTGTGCAAGTCTCTAATCCTTCCTCCTGTTCCCATGCGTCACCCTGGTAAAATGGGGATAGTAATGCCTCATAGGGTCCCTGAGTGGTGCAAAAGTGAATGTGCTTGGCTGCTTACTGAAAAGCTGGAGGTTTGAGTCCACCCAGAGTTGCCTAGGAGGAAAGCCTGGGTGATTTCTTTCCAAAAAACCAGCCCTTGAAAACCCTACTCAGCACAGTTCTACTCTGACACACACAGGGTCATCACGAGTTGGAGATGACTCGATGCAACAGGTTAAGGCCTCATAGGGCTGTTGTGAAGATTGAAAAAGTTAATAAATTCTAACCTGCTTAATAAATGTATATGCTCTTCAGCATGACCCATCATTGTGGCCAGGGTGTCAAAAGTGTCAGGCCACGAGGTTTAAAAGGTGATTGGATTCCACTGAAAACTTCCAGTGTTTTCTTTGCAGACAGTGACTTTGGAGTTTCAAGACTCCATGTGCTTACTCAGAGTTGGGCCTATATCGTCTTTGAATTTCAAACCCAAAGCACAGGAGACATCAAAATACTCCAAATCTGTCTCAGGAAAGGGCATAAACATAGAAATGCAGTCTCCCAGAGGAATCTCAAAACCATCTGGTTCTCCCTCCCACCCAAAGCAGAAAACCCCTCACAGTGTTGCAGAAAGACGGCTCTCCAGCTTCTGCTCACACACGTCCCGGGATGAGGAACTTACTCCCTCACATGGCAGCTCCTTCAGGCACACTCCAACTGTTAGGAAGTTTGTCCTTCCACCAAGGGAAGTCTGCCTCCCTGTAACTCCTACCACGCTCTCCGCTTACCATCTGGAATCTCAGAGAACAAGTCAGCTCCCTCACCCCCACACAAAAATGCTTGAAGCACAGTGGCTGCTTTGGGATCTTTCCTTCTTCAGGGCAACAGGGCCCAGTTCTTCTCACTGCTTTTCCTAGCACTTGACCCGCAAACTGTGCGCCATCTTGGTTTCCTGCCTCTTTCGAGATGGAGCCCGGCTTGAAGCTGGGAGCTGGGACTTGTCCTCTCTCTGTACTCTGGACAAAGCTACTTACCCCCCCACCCCCATTTCAACTTGTTGTTGGAGGGGTGGTCTTCTTTTTCTCTCCAGGGAGTTTCCACCCAAGTGGAGAGAATTTTTCTCTTCCTGGGAAATATTTGTCCTGTCAACATTTTTTATGTATACAATTCAGAGACTTTAATTACATTCGTCTTGTGGTGCAATCATGATCATTGTCTTCGAGTTTTTTTTTTCCATCGCCCTTAACAGAAGCTCAGTGCCTCCTAAGCAATGATTCCCTCTGTTGCTTCCATCTTGTCAATGGTCACAGCTAATAAACCTTGGCCTCAATGCATTGGTCTAGTCTAGGGGTTCCATTTTACTAGCATTGCAACATTAGTATCTTCTGTCCTTTCACTCACTATCTGATTGGGAATTTTGGAAAGAAAACACTGGAATGTTGACTCAGCTCTATTTTTCCATTGGGAGCCAGCTGCCCAGAGAGTTTGAGTTCTGCTTGTTCCTAGATGTTGTCAGATCTCCATACAAGGGTGCTTGTGGTGGCCCTGTTCCTGGAGGTAAGTGTTAGGAAGCCCATCAGCTGCAGAATGAGCCTCCTTCTCTGCTAGATGCTTGATCAGTATTCAAGGCACCATTGTGGCTTCCGTTTGCTGACTCTGGTTGGTTTCTAAATAGGTTTCAAAATCACATGGGGAAAAGGGGTGCTGTTTATTATGTGCCCCTTAGACCCCAAAGGCTGTGTGTGATTGTTTTATATGCATCTTGATATGTCTTCCATTCTATGCTTATTATTAATGACAGCATTGGTGGCTCAGTGGTAGAATCCTCCCCTTCCTGCGGGGGATGCAGGCTTGATTCCCAGCCAATGCATCTCATGCACAGCCACCACCCATCTGCAGTGGAGACTTACATGTTGCTGTGATGCTGAACAGGTTTCAGCAGCAGCAGAGATTCCAGACTAAGACACCCTAGGAAGAAAGGCCTGGTGATCTACTTTGGAAAATCAGCCAATGAAAACCCTATGGATCACAACATTCTGATTTGCAGCCCATCATAGAGATGGCTCTGGGCTTGCAGCATTAGTCTCCATTGTGCATGGGTTTGTCATGAGTCAGGCTGACTCCATGGCAGCTAACGATACCAACGTGCCTATTATTATACATATATTTTCAGACTATCTGTAGTCAAAGACATACAAACCTAAGGAATATGCGATATTTTTAGATTACATAAAACATTCTAAAAGAGCTATGTAGTTGTCTTTGCTTTAATAGCTCATTTTCAGACTTAGCAGCAGTTCTTCTATGAATGTCTAATCTAGACAACTCTTGATGAATTAGCCCTAACAAAATTGTCCTGTAATCCTATTCAGCCATGGTCAGATAACCACCAATTTAGCCTTATCCCATCAAGACCCGTAACCTTTAAAATAATCACATTCTCATCTTGATGTTTCTTTAAATTTTTCTCTAATCGAGGAGGACGACGGTCCTTAAAGAGATCCAAAGCACCTCCGCTGTCCTAGTCATCCAAACCCAAGGGCTCCAGCCGATGGATTTCCCAGGTAGAACTTTGGCAGGGGAGGCAATAACTGAAAATTTGGCAGAAGTTTTGCACGCTTGAAATATACAATCCATATAGTACAGCCTTTATTTTTCATTTTGATAGTATGAAGTCTGAGTCATCCTTACCATCTGTCACAGACTGTGTTGTGTCCCCCCAAAATATGTATCAACTTGGCTAGGCCATGATTCCCAGTGTTGGTTGTCCTCCATTTTGTGATGAGTTGTAAGCCCTAACCTCTATACGTTAATGAGGCAGGATCAGTGTGGGGTGTATCTTGAGCCTTAAAAGAGGGTGTGATTCAAGTCATGCCTGGATTCAAGTCCTGCCTGAATTCAAGTCACACACTCACTTAAGTTACCAAAAAAAAAAACCAAATAAACAAACAAAAAAAACCTGTTGCCGTCGAGTTGATCCTGACTCATAACGACCCGATAGGACAGAGTTTCCAAGCAGTGACTGGTGGATTCGAGCTGCTGACTTTCGGTTAACAGCTGAGTTTTTAACCACAGCATCACCCTTATTCAAGTCATCCCCTTGCTTGAGTCACACCTTTTATTTTACAAGAAATTAAAGGAGAGAGAAGTGAGCAGAGAGGGGAGGGGGCTCACTACCACCAAGAAAGAAGAGCCAGAGTGTAGTGCGTCCTTTGGACCTGGGCCCCTTCCACTGAGAACCTCCTAGATTCAGGGGTAAGATAGATGCCAAAACACATGGAGATCTCCAAGGAACCAGGAAGCAGAGCTGACGCGACAAGGACCTTCCCCCAGAGCCGACAGAGGGAGAAAGCATTTCCCTAGAGCCGACACACTGAATTCAGACTTCTAGCCTCCTTAACTGTGGGAAAATGAATTTGTTTTTAAAAACTATCCACTTGTATTATTTGTTATAGCAGCAGTAGATTACTAAGACATCACTTTATTTCAAAAGTCCTTTTCTTTAAGACCCATTTTGAAATTATGAAGATTCATATAATCTAAAAGTCCCAAAGTTTTTATTTTTAACTTCCATTTTGAAAATATGTAGACACGGAAGGCCTTTGTAGCCTAAAAACAAACAAACAAATAAACTGAACCAGACCATTTTCTTTATAAACTTCCCAGGTAGGAAATCTAAACGTCTGGTTCTTCCAACAATTGCTTTATCAAATGTTTCACTTTCCAGTTCTATTTGGAAAAACGTATATTAAAATAACTGCTTTTTTAGAAGAAAAGAAAATGACTTGCATGTATCTAAATTCTATATACACAGAGACACACATTTTTGATGGAAATGCTTGCTGTGGCTCAGGGTACCAGAGAACATTCGTCCATTTCTGTGACTCTTTCTATTTGGACATTTAGGAAGTTCTCTCCTCTGCCTCATCTTCTGTGCAGACACCTGGCTGCTGCTTCCCTGGAAACTTATGGTCAGCATAGACACTGCCTTCCATTTCTAATGCAGACATGGCAACCTCTGAGACCTCAAATTTCCGATTCTGCCTTCATCTTGCATGTCTGTTAAAACTGAGGTGAATTCCTTGGAAAGCAAGGGAGAGAGAAATAATTATTTCAGCCAATAAATTATGGAAACTTTAAATCCTCTACCAATAAGCACATAGGAATCTTCCCAACCTTATCTTTGACCTGGCCCCTGTGACCTCTCCAAGGTCATCTCTGTAACACGTGCTTAAAACGCCATCTTTGATTTTCAGCACTTTAAAGAGGTCTTTTGTAGCAGATTTGCCCAACGTAATGCTTCATTTGTTTTTCTGACTGCTGCTTCCATGGGTGTTGATTGTGGCTCCAAGTAAAATGAAATTCTTCACAACTTCAATCTTTTCTCCATTTATCACGATGCTGCTTATTGGTCCAGTTGTGAGGATTTTTGCTTTCTTTATATTGGAGTGTAATTCACACCGAAGGCTGAAATCTTTGATTTTCACCAGTAAGTGCTTCAAGTCATCTTTGCTTTCAACAGGCAAGGTTGTGTCATCTGCAAACCACAGGTTCTTAGTTAGTCTTCCTCTGTATCTGATGCTGTGTTCTGCTTCATATAGTCTGGCTTCTAGGATTGTTTGCTCAGCATACAGGTTGAATACGTGTGATGAAAAGACACAACCCCGATGCACATCTTATTTGATTTTGAACTTCTCAGTATCCCCTTGTTCTGTTTGAATGACTGCCTCTTGGTCTAGGTGCAGACTCCCCATGAGCACAAGTAAGTATTCTGGGATTCCCATTCTTTGCAAGGTTAGCCATAATTTGTTATGATCACACACAGTTGAATGCCTTTGCATAGTCAATAAAACACATGTATTCCGGTATTCTCTGCTTTCAGCCAAGATCCATCTGACAACAGACTTTTCCTTCTGTTGCACGTGGGATAGCCATGGGTTGAAACCACATCTACAGCAACTAAGAACAACAACAGCATCTGTGTAGGAGAGGTCAGAAGAGGGACAGAGCGACTGACATGGGGTGGTAAGGAAAACAATCAGTCACTTGAGATGACTCTTGAGGGACATGCTGACATTCTTCTGGGTAGGTCAGAAGGTCACTCCAGGCACTGGAAAAGCCAGGGCGGCATAAGTTCAGGGAATCATGAAACTTTCCCATGGAGATGGTTAGGGTCTCAGGTAGGGAGCAAGGAACAGCTCCGCCAGCGAAGTGGACAGAGGCAGAGTTGGCCTGTCTGGTGGGCTGGGATAAGAGGTTTGCAGCCTATCCAGGAATTCTCGATTTTCAGAGAGGAAGATCTTCATGAACCTGTTGCCAACTCAGGCCTCCTTACTCCCCCATTGCTCAGCACTGCCTGTACCTACAAGATGTCCTAGCAATCCGCAGTGTTGAACCATCGGCAGCCTACAGACGCCAAGTGCAGAAGGGCCACCAGTCAATGGGAGGAGGAGGCCGAGCATGGAGGACAGGGCCCAGCCTCTGGAAACCTGTTTAAGACAACACGAAAACCACTCACGTACTTTCAAAGAGGTGAAATTTTTGTTTTCATCTTTATTTACCTGAGAATGAATTTCAGTGTGAAGAGGCCTTTATGTCGTTTGAGGCGAAGCACCAAAGACATAAGCAATTTTCAACAAGAGCGCTACACATTTGTCTTTATAACAATTTGCGTGTAACAGCTTTTATGCAAATGACAGTAAAGTGGCACCTTTTTTTCTAAATTGGACATTTTTATGGTTATAATTTTCTTCTGTAATAACAGCAAAAGAAAAAAAAAATGGCTGTCCCGGTGGAGTTGGATGTTCCATCCTTGAGCACCGTCTTGTGAAGTTGGAATGACGAGTTTCTTTCATTTGCGGGAAGAATGACAGAAAAGTACCCTTTGCCTTCCTTGTCTTGGTTTTTCAGAGGTGGTTAAGTTTCAGGTGCCTCTGTGCCCAAATGGAACCCTTAGCAATCAGAATGGTCTCGTAAAATCATCTCAGAGCTTCAAGGCACCAAAAATATCGCTACCTCTTTCTCCTTTCAAGCTGAGCAGCTTAAATTACTCAGTTAGATTTCAGTTTCAACACGTTGTGGGTCTTTTGCTTTCATACTCACTTTTCCCCAAGTCAGACAGGTGGCTTTTCTAGACAATGGGGTTTAATTGACTACAGTACAATGGGACTTATATACAGGATTCCAGGCAAGCATCCCGAGATACTCACAGACTAAGGCATGTTATTGTTGCTTAATCGACCAAGAAATTTTGCAGAGGAAACAGAGGAAGGCGTGTGTTTCAAACAATGGCTTAAATTTACCCAAGGACTCAGCTAAACAATATATATAATTTGTGGCAATGGGGGCCTTCGGGATGGGCAAAACTAGAAGATGGTAGCAAGCAGCGGGTAGGAAAGGTGGAGAGAGGTTCTGGATAGAGCCAGAAATGATGAGAGTCTGAACCATGTGTGACTTTGGTGACTCTCCCTTTCTCTGTGCTCCTGGCTCCTCAACAATGAAAATTGTGCTTTCCTAAAACAGTTTTTTTTTTTTTTCACCTTGTTGTGAGTTAATAGTGAGAAGGGACTTCTTAAATATCTTCAGAGCAACTTCCTGTCGTGTTGTTGTTATCTGCAGTTGAGTCAGTCCCTGACTTACGGCAACCCCTTGCACCACAGAATGAAACACTGCCTGGTCCTGTGCCACCCCCATGATCAGTTGTGGATCAGACAGCTATGATCCACAGGGTTTTCACTGGCTGATTTTCAAAAGTAGACCACCAGGCCTTCCTTTCTAGCTTATCTTAGTCTGGAAGCTCTGCTGAAACCTGTTCAGCATCACAGCAACATGCAAGCTCCGTGGACAGATGGGTAGTGGCTGCGTGTGAGATGCATTGGCTAGGAATTGAACCCAGGTCTCCCACATGGAAGGCGAGGATTCTACCACTGAGCCACCACTGCCACCCTCCTGTTGCATTAATTCCAGATTTTTGGAATTTGGAGAGTAAGAAAAAAGAAATGGAGAGGAAAGTGTCTATTGTGTGGTGACAACTCAAGGTGGACCATGGAGGAAAGAGCCTAGCGTTTGGCTCTATCACATCTAGTCTGGAACCCCCAAATTTAGAACTTTCTAGGTTTTCAACCTTCATTTGCCCATTTGAAAAACGGGCCTGTAATACCTAGCTCAAAGGGTTCTTGTGAAGACTGAGTGAAATCATGGGTACAAAACATTAACACTGATACATTAACGTTTACCTCGTTATCAGTATGATTGAGACTTCTTCATTTCATCTTTGAACTGAGGATGTAAGGTTACCCGGAAGTCTGCTGCACTGTTGATAGCATACAACCCAAAGGGTTAATGGTGGAAGGAAGCTGTGACTTAAACATCCATGTCTGAGGGTCACCAATAAAAATGCAATGCATATTTCTTTGCTTTTTTCATGCACTCAGTCCTTGGTTCAGCAACAGCACTTAATAGACTCACCCACATGCTCGTCCCGGACGGACACTGTGATTCCAAGGTGGACCAATGCAGTCCGTGCACACAAACAGCTCGAGCGTTGGTAAGTTCAGGGTTTGCCTGGAAGGGAAGGATGTCCACTGAAGCCACCTTCTCCCTTTCTACCGCAGAGTTGTGTTCAGAGCACTCGTTGGTGGTATCTGGCATGATCTTCACTTTCTTCCTCAATCATTTATGAAATATGTGAACAAATCACCCATATGAACAAACCAGTCTTAGAAGAAATACAAGCAGAATGCTCCTTAGAAGCGAAGATGGTGAGACTTGGCCTCACTTACATTGGAAACGTCATCAGGAAAGACCAGTCTCTTGAAGAGGACATCATACTTGGTAGAGGGTCACAAAAACGAGAAAAACTCTCCATGGGACAGACTGACACAAGAGCCACATCAATGGATTCAAACATATCAGCTACATGGAAACAGTGCGGGACGGGGCCAAGCTTAGTTCTGTTCTACGTAAGGTTGCCAGGAGTGGGAGTCGGCTCAATGGCAACTGACAACCACAACATTTTTATGATGAACATATAGTATTTATAAAATAATGAAAAAGATGTTCTCATTGTAAAATAATAATAATCATAAAAACTCACTGCAAAAATAGTTTAAAAGAGAAGCTGGCACTTCTTGGTACGCAGATTTTGAATTAGGGAGGTTCCGGTTAATAAATTCTATGTGTAAGTCAGTATTAGTACAAATATACGTACTTACACATGTGTCTGGAACCCTGGTGGAGCAGTGGTTACGAGCTCAGCTGCTGACCAAGTCGGCTGTTCAAATCTATCAGCCACTCCGTGGAAACCCTACGGGACAGTTCTACTCCATCCTATAGGGTCCGTATCCGTTGGGATTTACTCAATGGCAACTTGTTTTTATATATATACACATATATCTATCTGTCTATCTATATATATGTCTAAGGAGCCTTGGTGGCACAGTGTTTAAGAGCTCAGCTGCTAACTGAAGAGCTCGTGGTTCTAACACACCAGCTGCTCCTTGGGAGAAAGTTGTGGCAAGCTGCTTCAGTAAAGATTCACAGCCTTGGAAACCCAATAGGGCAGCTCGACCCTGTCCTATAGGGTTGCTATGAGTCAGAATCTACTCGAAGGCAATGGGATATACGTATCTGTAAGGCATATGTGTGTATATACTTATATATCACGTGTGTGCACAAGCTACATGTTATGGGTTGAATTGTATAACCCAAAATTTAGTGTTGTAAATCCTAACCCCTATACCTGTGGATGTCATCCTATTTGAGAACAGGGTTTTCTTTGTAATGTTTGTAGATCGGCCCCATCAGTGTAGGATATGTCTTAAGCCAATCACTGGAGCTATAAAACTAGCCGATTAGGTACAGAAGCAAACAAGGGAAAATAGGGAAGACAGGCACCACAGATGCCTGGGAATACCAGGAAGAATGCTGGAGCAGCGGAGACAAGGATTTACTCCAGATTAGACAGAGACAGCTTTCCCCTAGAGCCAGCTCCCTCCATTCAGACCTGTAGCCTCATAAACTGTGAGAAAATAAGCTTCTGTTTGCTAAAGCCACCCACTTGTGGTATTTCTGTTACAGCGGCACTTGATAGCTAAGACATGACGTGTACACACACAGACACAGGCACAGACACGTATATACACGTCTATCAGTAAGGAGGTATTTCTTAGAACACTCCTATAGCTCAGGCTGCTCAGTGTGAGCCCTGTGCTGTCGGTTCCTTTCTCCTAAGCATCCCACCTCTTCAGGGACTTGCCCCGTCTCACTCTGGTCCCTGCCACGCAGCCACCCTTGACACCCTGCCTGGCAGCTCCCTCGTTGGAACAGCAGCCCTGGCTCATGACCCCAGGCTTTATCCTGCTGGTCCATTCTCCAGGCAACAAGCCTGTACGAGGTCTGTCTTGCCAGGCAATCTGGCGCCCAGGGATCCTCTCCCCTTCTCCCACTTGGTGGTTAGGCAAGTTGTCCATCCTTTCTGAACGTCACCCTCCTCATTGGACAGCTTGGAAGGGTCAGAACGGCCTCAGGGACTTGTTGAGGTAGGACAGAGCCATCACTTCCTCTTCCTGAGACTTGATACCTTGGAAGAAGGATGGTGGCATGGAAACAACCATTAAAAACAATGAAGATTTTTCCAGAGAGCACTGACCCTGGAGACATTAAAGCTACCGTCCTTTCTGCCACAGACAGATGAGAAAACTCAGTACCAAAGTGGGGAGGTGCATCAGTGCCCCAGACAGAGAGGCCCAAAGCTTGGCCAGCAGATGTCCACTCACCACACTGTGTCTCGGCAGCACCGTCCCCGTACAGTTTTGCAAATGGAAATACATACATCAGCATGTCCATATAGCCTCACAGAAACCAAATGGTGAAGCATGTCATCATTCCAGGATTGCTGCCCAAGACAAAGCAATTTACATGGACCCTTCGTGAGCTTTCTTTTCTAGCCGTAGAAACTCATTAAAATCTCATGAAATCTTTCTACACACCATGTGAAGCCACGCTGCCGCACTGCAACCCTAAAAGTTAACGTGTGTGTGATGGAGGCTGGGGGGTGGTGTTTGAAACCCCTCACCGTCAGGGATTCCTTAGCATATTTTAATTACTGCCTGGCTGCTTCTGTAAATAAATGAGGTGGTGGCTGGAGCTTGGAGCAGGCTGGGGACCGAAGCAGAGATGTGGGGTCCCAGTGGTCCCTCCACTTACAGCTGGGCTGAACTTGGGCATGACTGCTGCGCAGAGAAGAAAGGCTGCTGGTCTACCTGGGATTAATGAGTGCCCCGGGAGTGTGGGATGGCTCTAGGCTGGAGCCAGGGCCATTAAATTCTGCTGGTCATTAATCCCCTGGAAATGCCCAGGGCTGAGGTCATTATTCTTCGGAGATAAAAAATTCAGGACCAAACGGCACAGGAGCGTGAATACCGTGCCTTTTGCAGATTGGTGGTGTGTTTTTCCATTTGTGGGCAGAGTGCCATTGTAGGAAAACAAATCTCCTTTTCATATATCCCCTGTACAGGCATTAATCTTCTGGCTTTAAATCTGAACTCAACCTGCCTTTTGGCGAGCTCCTACTGTGTGTTAAGAGCTGTTGTGTGTTTGATTTCATTTAATCTTCCATAGAGTAAAGGTAACACTCTTGAGTTTAATGAGGAGAAAAATTGAAGTTCAAAGAGCGTAAGTGACTCACGCAAAGTCACGCAGCCAGACAGTGGTTCACCCTGAACCCGCCGCTAGTTCTTCAGTCTCTGATGTAAATCTCTAATGGAATTGTATGAAGCATCGGTGGTTTAGTTCCATGAGGGAGATCTGGGTTCAATTCCTGGCCGATCCACCTCATGGCACAGCCACCACTCATCTGTCAGTGGCGGCTTACTTGTTGCTATGATGATGAACAGGTTTCAGGGGAGCCTCCAGGCCAAGACGGACCAGGAGGAAAGGTCTGGCGATCTACTTCTGAAAACAGGCAAGGAAAATCCCACGGATCACAATGATCTGATCCACAACCCGTCATGGAGACGGTGCAGCACCAGGCAGCATCTCCTGACGTTGTGCATGGGTCACCATGAGTTGGGGGGGAGGGGAGCAACTCGACAGCTGCAAACAGCAGTATCCCTGTTCTGTATATCACAGCTGCCTGCCAAGTAGACTCCAATTATTTGAGCAGTGTATCAGAGCTCCACAATCTTCCTGTTTAGATCCTTCGGCTAGCTGTTGTCTTTTTTTTTTTTTTTTTGCTTATTTCTGTGAGTCAGAAAAAAGGCTCAACTCCACTTTGAAGTTGCTGCAAGGCCTAATGTTGTTTGCAGGCAGTCCGGGTGGCACAAGTCATCTTCTTGGACAGTGGATTGGACTTTGGAAAACTGTCCTGAATTGTTCTGAGCTAATTGGTGAACCAGGCTGTAGGATTATAACAGCTAAGGGGCCAGTCCCCAGTAGGCCGCTGCAGACAACTTCGCGTCCCTGAGCCTTGGTGTCTTCATCTGTAAAATGGGGATAATAATTGTACCCTCTCGTGTGACTGCTGTGAGGATGAAGAAGCTAGTGCTTGTAAAGCCCTTAGAGCAGTGCCTGACACAGAGTGGGCAGCAGAGAGGTGCTTGGAAAGTAAAATAATAAAATGACTAACCCCAATAGTGAATGGACAGAAGGCTGGGAACAAAGCCCAACTGAAGGAGTGTGTGTTCTTCCAAGCACTCTGATGTAGTTCGATGTGTAAATCATTTTTATGTATTTGTTGGTCTAGAAAGGTCTGGGGATAGACTTCCATGAAGCATTCAACGAAAGCCCTAGGGAACATCGCCTGATCTGCAAGGGATTGTGGGGGGATGGCGCAGGACCTGGCAGAGTTTCCGTCCGTGGTGTGCGGGGTCACCAAGGGTTGTGGCTGACTCAACAGTGGCTAACAATCACTATGGTACAAATGTGAAATGTCTTCCAGCTTCAACAACTGTATTGTCAAACGCTTGGCACATTTTGCTACTGCCCATGTGACAGGAACCACCAAAGCCAGCGTTGCCCATTGTCAGCCTTGCGGGTATCTTGCATCAGGCTCAAGAGCTTCTTTACATGCAAAAGGGACAGAGAAAAGGCCAGTAACATTTTTGGGGGCCCAGCTATGTGCTTGGAACTTTATAAAAAACGCCTGTGCTTGTGAGGGCTTCTCATCTTTGTTTTACAATGCTTCCAGGCCGTCGAGGGTTGATGCAACCTGGCTCCAGTCTCCCAGCTGGAAGAAGCAGCTTGGGATTCAAACCCAGTCAGGAGGCCTCAAAAACCTGGGACTGCCCCCAGCCACAGACACACATTTTTGTAGATGTTTAATGCCTCAATTGCATCACTGTTAATTGTTTCTAATAGCACACTTTCTGATATTGATTTATCCTAAGGATATATTAGTTCTTTGGGAAGTGTTTTATAACAACAGTGGGAAGCAAAACAACAAGAAACGAGTTAACTACAATCCCTTCTCTGTGTCAAATTGCCGTCTTCTTTGGTCCATACTTCTTTGCAGTCCCTTCCTACGTGTACCCAGCATTTCTACAGAGCCAGAATTGTCGCAAAGGCCCACGTTTAACTCAGCTTTTCCGCTTACTATTAATCCAACCAAGGAAGCAAACCAGACCAGCGGCTGGAGAGTTGATGCCTCACGGTGACCTCATGGGTGTCAGAGTACAGCTGTGTCCGTACTGATGCTTTGGAAGTAGATGGTCAGGTCTTTCTTCCAAGGCACCTGTGGGTGGACTCGAATCTCCAACCTTTTGGTTAGCAGCCGAGTACATTCACTGTTTGCACCACCCTGGAGCTCTAATATTAATCCAAAGTGGGTATCATGAAACACTTCACTCATTTTGAGGTCTGCATTCAGGTGTGCTTGTTAAAAACATTAGTTAACACTATTTTATGGCCATAATTGAAAGCCATTCAACTTCAAACCAGTTAGAACAGTGCACACAATTTACAGATCGCATCAGGAGAAGGAGAAGGCATCCTGGAGCAGTAATGAACCCATCCGCTGCAGTAGCACACTGCATATGTCCCATGAAACTGCAGATTTCTAGACCCTTCCAAGGTACCGTGGCTGGGATTCTTAGCACACCTGATGACTGACCACAGAAGCATTTACATCTGAGGAGTTTAATTCCTGCAGCCCCAAAGATCTGCTGTGAGGTTTGGAGACACGGAGTACTCAGAGCCTTTTGTCAGTGAAGCAGTGTGGCCTCATTCATTCACTTGTTTACTCATTCATTCAATATGTGTTTATTGAGCACCTCATTAGAACACGGCTTTGTGAACTGCAGTTCCTATGCTCCTCCAGGGGCCACGTCAACATGCAGATTCTGACTCAGGAGGGCAGGCACTCAGGCACTCAGTCCTAGCAAGCTCCCAGACGAGCCCAGTACTGAGGTCCTGGACCACGCTCCACACCCCACACAAGGCTCCAGGACGCAGCGAAGACAAAGCCACACAGACATGGTCCTGCTCTTGGGGACCTGGCACCCTAGTTTGCAAAATGGAATAAACAAGTAAATGAAAGCGGAACTAGACAATTTTGAAGTAGGACAAATGTTATGAAAAAATAAGAGAGGATTCCCATAGGCATGGAGGGCTGGAAACATAAGGTATTCGGGGAAGACCTCTCTCCAAAGAGGAGACAATGGCCCTAAGACTTAATGAACAAGAAGGATGGGAACATGGGAACCTCAGGGAGAAGAGCCCTCCAAGTGGTGGGAACAGCAAGTGCAAAGGCCCTGTGGCAGAAGAAAAGGAGTTGTGCTTCAGAAACAAGTCCATTGTGGATAGAGTCAGTGAGAAACAGTTGAAGAAAGACGAGAGATGCAGGCAAGAGGCAGGGCACCACGAGCCCTGCAGGTCATGGTAAGGAGTTTGAATTTTAGTTCAGCTGTGATAAAATTCTATGGATGGTTTGCAGGAGGGCAGAGAGGCACTTGGAATGACTTTCAAGAATCTCTTTAGCTATCTTGTGAAGGCTGGGTTCTAAGGAGGTAAGAAGGGACGCAGTGATACCAGTAGGTGCTTGGGTCTGATCCAAGAGAGCCACAACGGTGTTTGTGCTGAGACGGTAGCAGCAGAAACAGGGAGAAGTGGGGTGGGGGTTAGGGATATAGGGCTCTTCATTCTTTCAATATGAAACTGACTTAGATGCCTCCCATGGGTCAGCTTACCCTGGGTGCTGGGGGATCAGAGCTGATATCAGCCCGGTTCTCAGAGACCACTACGGCTTGGGGGCTAGGGGAAATGGGCCCACCAGTACATGACTGGGGCCGTATACTCCCCAAGGTGCTCTGGGCTTCCCTGTATTAACCTTGGCCAAGTGAGTCCCCTCTCTGAGCCTCAGAGCCCACTTCTGCAAAATAAAGTTGATAAACTATGAGAGGCTCTTTCTCCTTCAGAACAAAATGTCCGCATGGAAGAAATTTCCTCCTTTGTTTTTGTCTCTTTTCTTGTTTGATTCTTGAATGATCTGTGAACACTGAGGTAGGTCATATGGTGGGTTATTTTGAGCCCCATGGATTGTGACAGATGGATTCAGTCAACCAGGATCCTTTCTGTGCTGATTTAAGAGAGTACTGTGTGTAAGTCCGTGGTTTTCCTGGCTTCCGCTCCCACTAGCCATGTGGCCTGGAGAAGTTACTCCACCTCTGTGTGCCTCTGCCTCCTTACCTGTGGAACCTGCCAGCATCAAGTGACTTAATGTAGGTCAAAACACAATGTGCCTGACTCACGGTAAGCACTGCAGAGGCGCAGACACTACTACGTTGCTGTTATTGTTGTCAAGGTTACCGTTACCTGGGTAGTTACGCAGTGGCAATTTCTCTGGCTCATGAGAGAGAAGTTTTTTTCTTTTTTTTTTCTGAATTTGGTGGATTTAGGGTCTGTGGTCCATTTGGGGAAGTGACTTAGTTATCTAGTGCTGCTATAACAGAAATGCCACTAGTGGGTGGCTTTAATAAAGAGACATTTATTCTCTCACAGTCTAGGCGGCTAGAGCTCTAAATTCAGGGTGCTGGCACTCGGGGAAGGCTCTCTCTGTCAGCCCTGGGGGAAGGTCCTTGGCAATCAGGTGTATCTTCCCCTCCGTTTGTGCTTGCTAGCTTAATCTGCTCCCTTACACCTCAAAATGCGGTAGATTTAAGACACACCGCACACTAATACTGTCTCATCGACATAACAAAGAAAACCGGTCCCTGAACGCGATTATAAGCACAGGTGTAGAGGTTAGGATTTACAACACATTTGTTTGTGAACACAATTCACGGCATAACAGGAGGCTACAAGGAGAAAGAAAACAGGCTTTGGAGCCCCACAGACCTATGTCCAATCTCACCTTCATCATTTGCTCCCTGTGCAACTTGGAAAAGGCATGGGATTTTCTGAGCCGAGCTCCAGTTTTCTCCTCTGTCAGTCAGGAATACTGATGTTGTTGTTGTTAGGTGCCACCAAGTTGGTTCTGACTCACAGTGACCCTATGCACGACAGGATGAAGCTTGTCCTGGTCCTGCGCCGTCCGCACAATCGTCGTTATGCCTGAGCCCATTGTTGCAGCCACTGTGTCAGCCCATCTTGCTGCGGGTCTTCCTCTCTTGCTGACTCTCTACCTTACCGAGCATGATGGCCTTCTCCAGGGACTGGTCCCTCCTGATAGCATATGCAAAGTCCTATGTGAGATGAATTCTTACCATCCCTGCTTCTAAGGAACATTTTGGTTATGATATCAATGCCAAATTCAAGGTGAGGATTAGACAGACTATGTGTTAAGTGACCAGCACAGTGCCTGGCCCAAAGTAGATAATTTGTAAATGGCACCTTCATGCACTCAGCAGTCATTTACTGATGACCCACTATGCACCAGGCCTGGTGCTAGGTCTCAGAAATGTGATAAGAGCAAAGCAGACAGAGCCCCTGCTGCACTGGGGAGACTGAAACACAGGCGATGTGGGGGTAGCTGCTAGGGACACGCTAACTGATCCTATCAGGGGGGGCTCTGTTGAGGGGGTGACGTTTGCATTATTATTAGCATTTGGCTTCTCAGTCATGGAATATCCCTTACTCTGTCCCAAGGCATCTTGTATGCAGGTGAGTTTTGTGCTCAGTTCTAGGTAGACATCATAGATGGATTACAATGACTCTTGGTCTGCATTGTTGTCGAAGAGAGCTTCCCTCATTGGGGTAAGCAGAATAAGGCCCTCCAAAAGATGTCCATACCTGAATCTCTGGGACCTGTGAATATGTTATCTCACATTGTATAAAACAGTCCTCGGGTGGTGCACACAGCAAAGAGCTTGGCTACTGCCAAAATGCTGGCTTTGAAGATGAAGGAAGGCAGCTATCAACCAAAGAAATGTGGGCAGCCTCTAGAAGCTGGAAGAGGCAAGGGAATGGGTTATCCCAGAGAGCATCCAGAAAGGAGCACAGCCCAGCCAACACCTTGACTTCGGCCTAATGAGACCTTGTTGGACTTCTGACCTAAAGCAGCAGTAGAAAGCTAAGAAACCCACGTAAGCAGGCTGTGACATCCACCCTGTGATGGCCACTGTGTGGTCCATTCCCTCACTCCCTAACAACAACTCTTCAAGGTAGTTGCTATCATTCTCATTTTATAGCTGGGGACAAGGCAGGGATCAGGAAGGTTAAGCCTTTGTCCAAAGCCAGGAAGTGAGTAACCTAGGACCTGTGTTCCAACCGAAGCCTATTCTGCTGCTAGCCCACCTCGTGGCCTGGCTTGGGAGCCTCATGTTCCTACAGTGACCTTCAGAGAGAGCCTTATATCCTTGACCACCCATCACGGGAGAGGTGAAGGGGCCCTGGAGACCCTGCTGCAATGCCACCTGTCTGGAGACACGTGCACTGAACTCTGCTTTCCAGCTTTGGCTGAGCCTGTCAGGCCAGAGAGAAGCAGTGTGACCCAGCTTGCAGCAGCGTTTGCCGTGAAGGCATCATTTACTGGTGAGTATATTTTCCTGCACTGTTGTAGTCTCTTCACTCAAGCAGCTGTCTAACATGTTGAATAGTCTTTCGTCTTGTCAAACACTTCCATTCGCCTTTCTACAGCTTTCTCAGCCAACGTGCACACACCTAATCAATCTAATGCCACTGTCTCCAGACTTTCAGGCCCAAAAGCAATGCCCCAACCACTTCCTTAAAGAGACAGTTGTCTCTTTCCATTGCATGCACAGAGCGGTTGCTTGTCATTGTATTGTTGTTAGGTGCTGTTGAGTCAGCTCTGACCCTGTGTACGACAGAACAAAACGCTGCCCGGTCTTGTGCCATCCTCACAATCATTGCTGTTTGAGCCCACTGTTGCCACCACTTGTCAATCCATCTTGTTGAGGGTCTTCCTCTTTTTCGACAACTCTCACTTTACCAGGCATGATGTCCTTCTCCAGGGACTGATCCCTCCTAATAATATGTTCAAAGTCCATGAGATGAAGTCTTGCCATCCTCACTTCTAGGGATCATTCTGGCTGTACTTCTTCCAAGACAGATTTGTTTGTTCTTCTGTCAGTCCATGGTATATTCAATATTCTTCACCAACATCATCATTCAAATTCATCACTCTTCTTCAGGCTTCCTAATTTGTTGTCCAGCTTTCGTATGCCTATGAAGCAATTGAAAATACCACGGCTTGGGTCAGGCACACCTTATTAGAGGCTGCTTTCTAAGTGGTGGAGTCCTTGGGCGGTGCAGACAATTAATGCACTTGGCTGCTAACCAGAAGATTGGCCAGAGGTGCCTCAGGAAGCCTTGGGGATCTACTTCAGAAAAAGCAGCCACTGAAAACCCTGTGGAGCACAGTTCTACTCTGACACGTAGGGGCTCGCCATAAGTTGGAGCTGACTCAACAGCACCTGTTTTTTTTCTGAGTGATCACAAGGCAGAGCTGAGATTTTTGGCTTTGCTTGAGTTCCTGTGGGTTCAGTGGCAGGAAGTCCTTGGTACAACAGGAAGACGCATGTATTGGTATCCCTTCCCTCTCCCCAGCCTACACACACATGTTCTGCTTTATCAGCTTAGTTGCCTGTATTCGTTCCTGAACATGAAGTCCAAGGTCTTCAGCATTAGCATAGTACGTCTTCCATCCTCCAGACTCAGACCACACCTCACTCTCAGTCTTGTCTAGCACCTTCTATTCCATCCAGAGCCTCACTCCATATGGTCTTGTAATACTAGTTGACATTCTTTCAGACTTCCATGCCTTGGTCTGTGGTATGACCCTGACCTGCAACATCTATCTGTCTCCCTACCCTGTTGGATGAGCTACTAACTATCCTTCAAACCCAGCTTAGACATCACCCTCTGCAGAAAGTCCTTCCTGTGTCTCCCAGAATGCATCACTCCGTCTTCAACATCCCAGAGTTCTAACCTCTCCTATTATGCATATTTACAATATGCTGGTATGTATTTTTTCTGTCCCTATGAGGTAGATTGCAAAAAGAGCCCCCACTGTTTTTCTTTTCTTTTTTTGAATTGTGATTTAGGTGAAAGTTTACAGAGCAAATTAGCTTCTCATTAAACAGTTAATACACACATTATCTTGTGAGATTGGTTGCCAACCCCGGGATGTGTCAACACTCTCCCCTTCTCCACCCCAGTTTCCTTGTTTTCATTCCTCCATTTTTCCTGTCCCTTCTTGCCTTCTTGTCTTTGCTTTTGGGCTGGTGCACCCATTAGTCCCGTATACATGGTTGAACTATGAAGCATGTTCCTCAAGTATGTTATGGTTGGCACTATAGACCTATCTAATCTTTGGCTGAAGGGAAAACCTCAGGAGTAACTTCAGTACTGAGTAAAGAGGGTGTCCGGGGGCCATACTCCCGGCCTTTCTCCAGTGTCTGTCAGAGCTGCAAGCCTAGCCTTTTTTTTTTCTTCTTTTTTTGTGAAATTGAATTTTGTTCTACATTTTTCACCTGCTCTGTCTGGGACCCTCTATTGTGATCCCTGCCAGAGCAGTCTGTGGCAGTAACCAGATACCATCTAGTTGTTCTGGGCTCAGTCTGGTGGAGGTTGTGGTCCATTAGTCCTCTGGACTAATCTTTCCCTTGTGTCTTTGGTCTTCTTCATTCTCCTTTAAGAGCATCCATCCTTCCCATGCCTTTTGCCATGTTACTTTGCAGTGTTCTCCCACTCTGCATCTGCAGTCGGCCATGTGACCTCCTTTGGCCAATGAGATATCAGCAAATAGGATGCAAGCGGGGGTTTGCAAAGTGCTTATGCAATTGAGCTTCCCTCTCTCTTGTGCCTCCACCATCTGCAGGAGAACACACCCAGGCTAGCCCCCTGGAGGATAAGAGACATGTAAAGCAGAGCTGACTCATCCTGGTTGCCCCAGCCAACAGCCAGCTAAGCCTGACGTGTAGGCAGGCCAGTCAGGGTCAGCAGAGCTGTCATGTCAACCTTCCAAGATACATGAGCAATAAACGCTTCTCAGTTGCTACTGAGATGTGCTTGTTAAGCAGTGCTATTATGGCCTCGGATGACTGATACACTCCCCTGTAAACCTACTGCCTCCTTAAGGGCAGAACTGGAGTCTAAGTCATCTCCATGTCCTTAGGGCCTGGGACTTAATAAGAACTCAATAAATATTTGTGAAATGCGTGAAAATGTAAAAATATTTTCAAATTTTGCACACACATTATTAGCCCTGAGTTAACAAGGCTTTATCTGTTTTTTTTTTTTAAAGCACAGGGGAGTCTAACATCATTTTCCTCTTAAGACTCCAAGTTGCAGAATTTCCATTAGTAGATGGACCTTTCATTTGTGCAAAGATGGAGAAGAAACATATTTTGGAACAGTCTTGCCAAAACCCAAAACCAAACCTGTCACCAATGAGTCGATTCCAACTCATAGCGATCCTACAGGACAGAGTAGAGCTGCTCCATAGAGTTTTTTTTTTTTTTAATTGTTATTGTGCTTTAAGTGAAAGTCTACAAATCAAGTTAGCCTCTCATACAAAAACTTATATACACCTTGCTATATATATTGCTCTCACCCTAATGAGACAGCCTGCTCCTTCCCTCCACTCTCTCTTTTCATATCCATTCTGCCAGCTTCTGACCTCCTCTGTCCTCTCATCTCCCTTCGAGATAGGACATGCCAACATAGTCTCAAACACCTACTTGATCCAGGAAGCTCACTCTTCATCAGCATCTTTTTCTATCCCGTTGTCCAGACCAATCCCTGTCTGAAGAGTTGGCTGTGAGAATGGTTCCTGTCTTGGGCTAACAGAAGGTCTGGGGGCCATGGTCTCCAGGGTGCTTCTAGTCTCAGTCTGACCATTAAGTCTGGTGTTTTTATGAGAATTTGGGGTCTGCACCCCACTGCTCTCCTGCTCTCTCAGGGGTTCTCTGTTGTGTTCCCTGTGAGGGCAGTCATCGGTTGTAGCTGGGCACCAGCTAGTTCTTCTGTCTCAGGCTGATGTAGACTCTGGTTTATATGTCCCTTTCTCTCTTGTGGGCACCTTGTGTCCTTGGTGTTCTTCATTCTCCTTTGGTCCAGGTGGGTTGAGACCAATTGATGCATCTTAGATGGCCACTTGTTAGTGTTTAAGACTCCAGACGCCACTCTCCAAAGTGGGATGTGGAATGTTTTCTTAATAGATTTTATTATGCCAATTGACTTAGATGTCCCCTGAAACCATGGCCCCCAAACCCCCGCCCCTGCTACGCTGGCCTTCAAAACATTCAGTTTATTCAGGAAACTTCTTTGCTTTTCGTTTAGTCCAGTTGTGCTGACCTCTCCTGCATTGTGTGTTCTCTTTACCTTCACCTAAAGTAGATCTTATCTACTATCTAATTAGTGAATACCTCTCATCCTCCTTCCTCCCTCCCCCCTCTCATAACCATCAAAGAATATTTTCTTCTCTGTTTAAACTATTTCTCGAGTTCTTACAATAGTGGTCTTACACAATATTTGTCCTTTTGCAACTGACTAATTTCACTCAGAATAATGCCTTCCAGATTCCTCCATGTTATGAAATGTTTCACAGATTCATCACTGTTCTTTATTGACGTGTAGTATTCCATGGTGTGGATATACTATACTTTATTTATCCATTCATCCATCGATGGACACCTTGGTTGCTTCTACCTTTCTGCTATTGTAAACAGTGCTGAAATGAACATGGGTACGTTAGTTTGTTTGTGTCTCTAAGTCTAAGGCGTGTCTCTTGCAGGCAGCATATAGGTGGATCATGTTTTTTAATCCATTCTGCCACTCTCTGTCTCTTTATTGGTGCATTTAGTCCATTTACATTCAGCATAATTATGGATAGGTATGAATTTAGTGCTATCATTTTGATGTCTTTTTTTGTGTGTTGTTGACAGTTTCTTTTTCCCACTTATTTTTTTTGCTGAGTAGTTTATATATCGTGTTTTCCTCATACTTGTTGTTGATTTTATTTCTGCTGAGTATTTTTTTCTTGTAGTTTATTTTGATGTGTAGGACAGTTTGTCTCCTTTGTGGTTACTTTAATATTTACCCCTGTTTTTCTAAATTTAAACCTAACTTTTATTTCTTTGTATCACCTTGTCTTCCTCTCCATATGGAAGATCTATGACTACATTTCTTGGTCCCTCTTTATTGTTTTAATGTTGTCTTTTTTTAGGTAGTAACATCTCTGTTTCCCTGTTTTGAGCTTTTTTTTTTTTTTTTAATCTTGATTTATTTTTGTGACTTCCCTGTCTGGGTTGACATCTGATTGCTCTGTCCAGTGTTCTAGTCTTGGGTTGATACCTAATATTATTGATTTTCTAACCAAAGAACTCCCTTTAGTATTTCTTGTAGTTTTAGTTTGGTTTTTAAGAATTCCTTAAACTTCTGTTTATCTGGAAATTTCCTAATTTCTCCTTCATGTGTGACAGACAGTTTTGCTGGATATGTGATTCTTGGCTAGCAATTTTTTTCCATCAATGCTTTATATAAGTCATCCCATTGCCTTCTTGCCTGCATGGTTTCTGCCAAGTAGTCCGAGCTTATTTTTATTGACTCTCCTTTGTAGGTGACTTTTCATTTATCCCTAGCTGCTTTTAAAATTCTCTATCTTTGGTTCTGGCAAGTTTGATTATGTCTTGATGGCTTTCTTTTAACACCTACCTTATGTGGAATTTGATGAGCATCTTGGATAGATAGCTCCTTATCTTTCACGATATCAGGGAAGTTTTCTGCCAGCAAGTCTTCAGCAATTCTCTCTGTATTTTCTGTTATCCCTTCCTGTTCTGGTACTCCAATCACTCGTAGGTTATTTCTCTTGATAGAGTCCCACAAGATTCTTAAGGTCTCTTCATTTTTTTTAAATTCTTTTATCTGATTTTTATTCAAATATATTGGTGCCAATGCTTTATCTTCAAGTTCAAAAATTCTGCCTTCTACTTGTTCAATTCTGCTCCTCTGACTTTCTATTGATTTGTCTACTTCTGTAATTTTATTTTTAATCTTCTGTAATTTCTGATTGCTGTCTGTCTATGGATATTTCCAGCTTATTAAATTTTTCATTATGTTCCTGAATAATCTTTTTGATTTCTTCAATTGCTTTATCTGTATGTTCCTTGGCTTGTTCTGCATATTGCCTCATTTCCTTCCTGATGTCTTGAAGGGTTCTGTGTATTAATCTTTTGTATTCTGCCTTTGGTAATTCCAGGAATGTACTTTCATCTAGAAGACCACTTGATTCTTTGTTTTGAGAGCTTGTTGAGGCAATTATGGTCTGTTTCTTTATGTGACTTCATATTGACTGTTGTCTCCAAGCCATCTATAAGTTACTGTATTAGTTTTTTTTTTATTTTTGCTTCCTGTGTCATAGCTTTTTGCTTTGTTTTGTTTTGATATGCCCAAATGGGTTGCTTGAGTGAGCTAGCTTGATTATTTTGGTTTTTGGAGCTCTGAGGTACTGTCCCCAGGTGGCTAGAACTGTTTTCAGGTATATTAGTCTAGGAGTCCATTCATTTTTCTTGTATGAATTCAGCTCAGGTGTCCAGGTAGCTGATCATCAAGTGTAAGGTACAGACTCTGTCCTACAGTCTCAGAGGGGAGGGATAATTGGTGTAGGTACCAGTATCTGGTTGCAGCAGGGGGTCACGTTCTGAACAAAGCAGTGGCCTGAGAATCATCCCCCAAGTGTCTCTGAGGAAAGCGTGCCCCTGTTTCCTAGAACATACAGGTGGGTGGGTTCTGCAGACAGACCATGAGCACCCAAAGTTTTGACTGTAAGGACTGGGAGGTACCAGTTATCCTTGGATCCCTGTCATGGGTAGCTGGGTGACCTGGGTGGAGCTATCAGTCCTTAGGGCCCTGATGTGGGTAGATGAGGACCCTGTTTAATAGGTAAAGCAGTGTCAAACATCAAACACCCACCTCTCCACTGCACAGCTGAAATGGAGTCTGCCAACAAGGGCCTGTTCTCCTGAAATAGGCCCACACAGGACCACGCAGGGGGAAAGGTACTCTAAGTCCACTGGCCGTTTATTCCTGGACAGGAGCCGCTTCTGTCGTAAGCTCCCCCAGTTTGTGGAGCTGTCAAATTATCTTTTCCCCCAACTGTGAATTTATTCCTTCTCCAAGACTGGGAGGATGGCTCCAGGTACCTAACAGGGCCTATCTCAGGCCCAGGGAAATCAACAGCCTCTGAAGCCAGTTTGGGGGCTGGGGGAATGGTAAAATATATGCAAGTACTTAGCTTTTGTGGACAGCGCCATTCTTATCTGGTTCTGGAGGTGTGAATAGGCTGTGTGGCTGGCTGCTTTTGAAACTGTGGCGAAATGTTACCACCAGCCTGCCGCAGTGGGAATGATGCCTGGGGGCTCCCCGTGATTCAGGTCTGGTAACTCCTCTCTGCTTCTGAACTGTCTCTTCCTCCCCCTGCCTCTCAGTTCATTTTCTAACCTTGCCTTTGATGTTCAGGGCTCCTAGCTTGTCATAAATATACTCGTTTCACTTGTTTTTTCAGGTCTTTGTTGCAAGAGGGCTCTCCGGAAATGTCTGTCTATTCTGCCATCTTGGCCTTGCCCTCCCCATAGGGTTTTGAAGGCTGTAATCTTTGTGGAAACAGACTGCCATCTTTCTCTTATAGACTGGCTGGTGGGTTCAAACAGCCAACCTTTTAGTTAGCAGCTGAGCACTCAACCACAGTGCTACCAGGGCTTCTTGTGCAGGACATAACTCTCCCATAAATCATGTCTCTGTACAGAGTAGCAATTAAAACCTCTTATTTTCTCTTATTGTGGATGCATGACTTATGTTATTTAAGGGAATTGTGTGAAGTGAACACATGGAGGGCAGAGATCTCTCCTGAGGTAACAGTCATCCCTGAGCTAGTCAGGAATGGACTGTGAAGATGCTGCTAGGTACCATGATTGCTATATCCCTGAGCTAGTTAGTCAGGAATGGACTGTGAAGATGCTGCTAGGCACTGTGATTGCTGTTAAAAACAAAGAGCCACACAATGCCGTAGCTAGCCCTGTGATTTGGAGATAGGCTGTGGATTTCCCAACTGTACTTCTGCTTCTCAATATGGCCTTTTCTGTTTCAATTTCAGATTTGCTGCAAATGGAGCCACACAAAGAAGCCATAGGTAGATGGGTGCTCTGTTTCAGCCTTTTTTCTTAAAAAAAAAAAGAAAAAAAAAAAACAGCACACACACATGTATGTATTAGAATTAGTTAGGACGGAAGAAGGTAAGTCATGTCAACCTTTAAGCCCCTTTGACATTCAGGAGGTGCTAAAAGTCAGCTGGGGTCTCAGCTCTGACGAATTTGCATCTCTTTGAATATGATGCTTGAAAAACCCCAGCGATAGATTAAATTTTGCCAAGGAGAAAATGAAAGAGAGGCTTCCATCTCTCAGGTCTGCTGGGAGGATCTTTATGGTTGATTTACTTTTTTTAAATAAATGTTTCTTTATGTGTTTCCCTCAGTTCCTGCCCAGGCTGCCTCTCCCATACAAGCTGTAACTTCTGCTAGTCCTATCAGCCAGACAACAGTAAGCCAGCCTGGTTCTCAGTACAAGGTGAAGAGATATTGCAATCTCAGCTGCATATACCTTCTGTGTTTTCTGATTAAAATTTGCAAGCAAACCTTGGAATAAACTCTACCTGACGTGACTTCTAAAATAATTTAAGTTCTTTGCAAACCTCAAATGTAAGGATTGACTTTGGTGCCTGTCACTGTATTTCAGATGATTGAAAATGGATCAGGGCTTTTAAATGAAATTAGTGACCAAAGATGATTCTTTAAAAATATTACTGAGGCTAGAAAACAAAATTTCTTGTCTGACACTACAGTAGAGTGCTATGTTTTCTTACAAAAATAATGCATATACTCATTAAAAATTTGAAAAATGCAGAGATAAAAAGAATTAAAAAATCACTCATAATTAAACAAGCCAGAGGCAACCATTGTTAACATGTAAGCGTATTTTCTTCCAGTCTTTTATAAATCTCTGTGTTTTTTATATAGATGAACACACGTAAAAGTAAAATTTTGCTTCCAGCTTTTATCATAATGATAACAATCACAGCGATGATGATGATGGTGATAACATTTGCACAGAAATGATTGGAACTTTCTAAGCACTTTGCGTATTATCTTGTTTAGTCCTCCAAACAGCACTATGGAGTAGATTTTATTATTTCCCTTATTTATAGATGCTAAATAATTTGACCAAGGACACACCACCAGGACCTTCTAGACACTACGCTATGACATAAACTTTTTCAACGTTGTCATAAAGTAATTATGTTATATATATGTGTGTGTATATGAGTATACATATATACACACACCATGTATATATACGTATATATGTGTGTGTGTATATATATAAATATATACACACTCACCTGTCAGTTTGTAGTACTGTGGGGGCTTACGTGTTGCTGTGATGCTGGAAGCTATGCCACCGGTATTCAGATACCAGCAGGGTCACCCATGGAGGACAGGTTTCAGCTGAGCTTCCAGACTAAGACAGACTAGGAAGAAGGACCACCCAGCAGTCTACTTCTGAAAAGCATTAGCCAGTGAAAACCTTATGAACAGCAATGGAACACTGTATGATATAGTGCTAGAAGATGGCCCCCCAGGATGAAAGGCACTCAAAAGATGACTGGGGAAGAGCTGCCTCCTCAAAGTAGAGTTGACCTTAATGACATGGATGGAGTAAAGCTTTTGGGACCTTCATTTGCTGATGTGGCGTGACTCAAAATGAGAAGAAACAGCTGCAAACATCCATTAATAATCAGAACCTGGAATGTATGAAGTATGAATCTAGGAAAATTGGAAACCATCAAAAATGAAATGGAACACATAACCATCGATATCCTAGGCATTAATGAGCTAAAATGGACTGGTTTTGGCCATTTTTGAATTGGACAATCATGCAGTCTACTATGCTGGGAATGAAAGCTCGAAGGGGAATGGTGTTGCATTCATCGTCAAAAAGAACATTTCAAGAAGTATCCTGAAGTGCAATACTGTCAGTGATAGGATAATATCCATATGCCTACAAGGAAGACCAGTTAATACAACTATTATTCAAATTTACGCACCAACCACTAGGGCCAAAGATGAAGAAACAGAAGATTTTTAACAGCTGCTGCAGTCTGAAATTGATCGAACATGCAATCAAGATGCATTGATAATTACTGGCGATTGGAATGCAAAAGCTGGAAACAAAGAAGAAGGATCAGTAGTTGGAAAAACTGGCCTTGGCGATAGAAACAATGCCGGAGATGGAATTATAGAATTTTGCAAGACCAACGACTTCTTCATTGCAAATACCTTCTTTCACCAACATAAACGGCGACTATACACATGGACCTCGCCAGATGGGACACACAGAAATCAAATTGACTACATCTGTGGAAAGAGACGATGGAAAAGCTCAATATCATCAGTCAGAACAAGGCCAGGGGCTAACTGTGGAACATACCAACAATTGCTCATATGCAAGTTCAAGCTGAAACTGAAGAAAATCAGAGCAAGACAATAAGAGCCAAAATATGACCTCGAGTATATCCCACCTGAATTTAGAGACCATCTGAAGAATAGATTTGATACATTGAACAGTAGTGACCGAAGACCAGAGGAGTTGTGGAATGACATCAAGGACATCATACACGAAGAAAGCAAGAGGTCATAGAAAAGGCAGGAAAGAAAGAAAAGACCAAGAAGGATGTCAGAGGAGACTCTGAAACTTGCTTTTGAAGGTCTAGAAGCTGAAGCAAAAAGAAGAATTGATGAAGTAAAAGAACTGAGCAGAAAATTTCAAAGAGCAGCTCGAGAAGACAAAGTAAAGTATTATAATGACATGTGCAAAGAGCTGGAGATGGAAAACCAAAAGGGAAGAATACGCTTGGAGTTTCTCAAGCTGCAAGAACTGAAACAAAAATTCAAGCCTCAAGTTGCAATACTGAAGGATTCCATGGGGAAAATATTAAACAACGTAGGAAGCATCAAAAGAAGATGGAAGGAATATACAGTCATTATACCAAAAAGAATTAGCCAATGTTCAATCATTTCAAGAGGTGGAATATGATCAGGAACCAATGGTACTAAAGGAAGAAGTCCAAGCTGCTCTGAAGGCATTGGCAAAAAACAAGGCTCCAGGAATTGATAGAATATCAATTGAGATGTTTCAGCAAACAGATGTAGAGCTGGAGGTGCTCACTTGTCTATGCCAAGAAATATGGAAGACAGCTTCCTGGCTAACTGACTGGAAGAGATCCATATTTATGCCTATTCCCGAGGAAGATGATCCAACTGAATGTGGAAATTATAGAACAATATGATTAATATCAGATGCAAGCAAAATTTTGCTGAAGATCATTCAAAAACGGCTGCAGCAGTATATCGACACGGAACTGCCAGAAATTCAGGCCAGTTTCAGAAGAGGACGTGGAACCAGGGATACCATTGCTGATGTCAGATGGATCCTGGCTGAGAGCAGAGAATACCAGAAGGATGTTTACTTGTGTTTTATTGACTATACAAAGGCATTCGACTGTGCGGATCATAACAAACTATGGATAACACTGTGAAGAATGGGAATTCCAGAACACTTAATTGTGTTCATGAGGAACCTTTACATAGATCAAGAGCCTGTTGTTTGTACAGAACAAGGGGATACTGATTGATTTAAAGCCAGGATAGGTGTGCGTCAGGGTTGTATTCTTTCACCATACCTATTCAATCTGTATGCTGAGCAAATAATACGAGAAGCTGGACTATATGAAGAAGAATGGGGCATCAGGATTGGAGGAAGACTCATTAACAACCTGCGTTATGCAGATGACACAACCTTGCTTGCTGAAAGTGAAGAGGACTTGAAGCACTTACTAATGAAGACCAAAGACCACAGCCTTCGGTATGGATTACACCTCAACAAAGAAAACCAAAATCCTCACAACTGGACCAATGAGCAGCATCATGGTAAACGGAGAAAAGATTGAAGTTGTCAAGGATTTCATTTTACTTGGATCCACAATCAACAGTCATGGAAGCAGAAGTCAGGAAATCAAAAGACACATTGCATTGGGTAAATCTGCTGCAAAAGACCTCTTCAAAGTGCTGAAGAGCAAAGATGTCCCCCTGAAGACTCAGGTGCGCCTGACCCGAGCCATGGTATTTTCGATCACATACGCTTGTGAAAGCTGGACAATGAATAAGGAAGACCGAAGAAGAGTTGACGCCTTTGAATTATGGTGTTGGTGAAGGATATTGAATATACCATGGACTGCCAAAAGAACGAACAAATCTGTCTTAGAAGAAGTACAGCCAGAATGCTCCTTAGAAGCAAGGATGGCAAGACTGCATCTTACATACTTTGGACATGTTGTCAGGAGGGATCAGTCCCTGGAGAAGGACATCATGCTTGGGAGAATACAGGGTCAGTAGAAAAGAGGAAGACCCTCAATGAGGTGGACTGACACAGTGGCTGCAACAAGGATCTCAAGCATAACAATGATTGTAAGGATGGGTCAGGACCAGGAAGTGTTTCGTTCTGTTGTGCATAGGGTTGCTATGAGTTGGAACTGACTTGACGGCACCTAACAACAACAACAACAATATATACACACACACATATGAAACCCAAAACCAAACCTGATTGCATTGAGTCGACCCTGACTCATAGGACCTTATAGGAGAAAGTAGATCTGCCCCATAGGGTTTCCAAGGAGCAGCTGGTGGATTCAAACTGCTGACCTTTCAGTTAGCAGGGAAGCTGTTAGCCGTTGCACCACCAGGGCTCCATTTTATATATATGTATAAAACTGATAAATACATATATATATATAACTGTTAAATACTACATAAAAAATACATATATAACTGATAAATATCTATATAACTGATACATACATACATATAACTGACAAATACATATATACATGTATACACACACACACACATATATATATATCCCCCTGTTGGTACCGTGGTTAACGGTTTGGCTGGTAACTAAAAGGTCAGCAGCTTGAATTCACCAGCTGCTCCTTAGGAAGCCTATGGGCAATTCTACTCAGTCCTATAAGATCGCTATTAGGCAGAATTGACTGGACAGCAGCAGGTTCGGTTTTATATGTGTGTGTGTGTATGCATACACATACATGATTTTTGCAACTTTTTAGTATAAGTCATCATTAGGCAAATACCCACACTGAATTCTATGCAAATGTGCCCCCAGGAAGTGTACAGTATGGCAGCTGTGTACTACAACGCTGTAAATGAACCATTATTTTAAAGCCATTTTCCTGTTTCTAGGCTTCAAGTTAGTATTGCTGCTCTGCCCTCTTGAACCACACATCGTGGCAGGGTCAAGGAGCACCAACGATCTCAACAGACAGCAGGCCTGCGTTTGAATGCCAGCTTTGTAACTCTGTATTGGGGAAAGCGACTTAGCCTATCTGCTTCTAAGGGATTTGTGGAAATTAGATGAGTTGCTGTGGGTGTAAACGGTTCGGCATCCTCTGGCACAAAGGAAATGGCCAGTATATAGTCATCCTTCCTACTGTTAATAATAATTTATAATAACTACCACGTATTGAGTAAAATTATGTGACTGTAAACTGACTTAATCCTCACAACAGCTCAATGAAATGGGCATTATTCATTCTCTTTGACAGATGAGAACAATGAGGCTCAGAGAGGTTCAGTAACTTTCCCAGGTGAGGGTTGATTTGACGCTGCAGGGGAGGATTCCAGAGGCCACAGGCTTAAGCCCTTTGCTGCACTGGTGCCCAATCACGAAACTCCTTAAAAACTCTTCCAAGGAGTTTTCAAAGTGCAGCACCAGAGGACTTTTAAGTAGGGAATGGATAAGATCGCCCTTTCAAGATCTATCCAACTGTAGCATGCAGCAGGAAGAAGGCACAGAAAAGAACAAGACTGGAGTCAGGAAGAGAGATAGGAAGATACCACCGGCATTCAGGCAAGACTTGACAATGCAAATATGAAATAATGATCATGGAGACTGAGAGAAGGGGATGGTTTCAAGAATTCTGTTGGACACAGAACTTGTAGGGTGTGGTGCCTTGAATAAATGCATTGTGAAATGGAAGAAGGAAGGATGACATGCCCAGGCTTTTTACATAATGGGGTGGGTAAAACCAGTAGTTTCATCTTCCAAGATAGAATGAAGAATGGTCAGATGAGGTCGTCAGTTAAGTTTTGAACAAGCTAACATTGGATTCCTAATTAGATGGCCAGGTTGAGTTTGGAACTGACCAGGCAGCAGTTGGATGTAGAAGTCTGGAGTTCAAGAGCAGAAACTGAGCTAAGAATCTAGATTTGTGTGTTGTCAGCAAACGATGGTGCTTGAGGACGTGTCTAGGGAGAATGTGAAGAGATGGGAGCTGAGAACAAGCAGAGGAGCCATGCACTAGTCAGGACGGGCTGGGTTCTGCTGCAGTAACAAACAAAGCCTGAAACTGAGCGACTCAGCACAGTAGAAGTTTATTTCTTGCATGTGCAAAAGGTGATGAGGGTTGGTGGGAGCCCTGTTCCATGTATTGACACAGGGAACCAACCTCCCTCCATCTTGGAACCCCGAGTTCTCAATGCATGGCTTCCAAGAACCCTGTGAGAGGGGAAGAAAAGATACACAAGCTCTGAACTGCCTAATTTGGAAGAGACACATATCTCCTGCATGCTCATTCCATTGACCACAACGAATTCCAGGTCACCCCCCTAATTATAAAGGAGGTTAGAAAAGATTGAGTCCACAAAGAGGAACCGACATGATGGATGAACACATAGCATTGTCTCTACCACTGACTCCCAGGTAGATTTCCAAAATCAAGTCTGAGTTTTAAGATTCTATTCAGGCACTGTTTACCACAATCAAATGTTGACTTCATAGCTCAGGTTGGTATGGCCTTGAGGTAGGATGGATACTGAACAGCTCTGCCCCATGGGGAAAGGCAGATGAGCCAGCCACAGACAGGATGGCAGCTGGTAGGACAGCCCCAGCTATAGACACTGTGCAAGTGGGGTCCATTAGAGTCTAAAGACATGTGGGAACCTGGGCCAAGGAAGGCCCTTTTGGTCAGTAGAGCCCAAAAGTCTAGGTCGCCATTGAACTCAGAGCTTGAAGGGCAACAACATGTGGACTTTGACCAATTGATCCTGTTATAGCCAAGCCAGGACAGGGCCTCTAGGGAATCAGCGAGCTGACCATGGGACAAAGCCAGAACTCATTTGTCCTGGAGGAGAGAAGCTCACTTCAGCAAGTGTCGCAGATAATGCCAAATGGATCAGATATGGAGTCTTAGACATCACCCACCATGGGCTACGGGATGATCTGTGCCCTGTATCCGATAGGACTGGAGCAGGTTCTGAGCAGGGCAGAGGGTAGAGGATGAAGCAGAAGTTCCAACTGGGAGGGCCTGGGAAAGGATTCCATGTCTCGTCCACTGGGCAAGAGATGGGCCTGGCATTTAGGCCTTGGTTCTAGCCTGGTCTCTGTCCCCCAATGACCAACGTCATAACAATTGAGCCACTCATTCCCTAACCTCTCTGAACATTGGTTTCTTTATTCCTGACTGGAGAAGGAGCAGTGAAGGAGATGGTCCATAGAGCTCTTCACTTTCTAAACCTACTGATGGGAAATTAACTGACGTATTGTAAACACAACACATGTGTATGCTGCCACGCAAGCTGTGACTTTTATTAATTGTAGACAGCTCTTCCCCATACTCTGGGTTAATGAGCACCAACTGCAGGGTTAGAAATTTAGAGGGACATTCAATTCAGAAAGAGGATGCCATTATTACAACCATGTAAAACTTCTCATGAAGTTTAGTTGCTATTCACTGACCAAGTGAGGCAGAGCCCTTACCAAGTGAGAGCAATTCCCTAATGAGTGCTAATTTTACAATAAAACATGACACCACTCCTATGTGGCTGATAATCTCAGGGAAACCCAGTTGCCTGAAGCCTCTGGAGGTAAAGTGTTCCTTCTCCTTGCTCCAGCAGAGAAGTACCTCAGCTGCATTAGCGGGGCCTGTGTTTCCACTGCATGAGCAAAGGGTGGGTATGTCAGCCAAAGTGTGAGGAGAGACATGGCACAAGGAGCCCTGAGTTTGACCTTCTGAAGGGGTTCCTAAGGGTAGCATAGCTTATGATGAATCAAGTACCCTTCATTCCCGTGTCCCAGTATCTGACCCATCACTCCAGCACTTTCCCCAATCCCAGGCCATTCTCATTTTCAGGAAGGCCATGTTGCCCTTCGTACCCCATTCTCTTGTGTTTTGGGTTTGCTGCTCTCTAGGAAGGGAATGGGGGTTCAGGCTGTGGTGGAAGCTAGCCTATAAGAGGAATGTCCTTGGAGGGCAGAGCGAGAAGACCAGAAGCAAACAAGGGGGAGCAATGACCTCAGGAAGTGCATGGCGGGGCAGGAATGGGCACGGCGCTTCTTAGCTTACAAAGCCGTCCCCTCCCTTCTTTTTGGCCAGTCTCACACCACCCTGCAAGGCGGAAGGTTCTGGATGAGGAAGATGGATCTGAGGCCACGAGAAGTTAAGTGACTCTCTGTTGATCACACACTTGATCAGTAGGGAGGCCGCGCCTGAAAGCAGTCCTTAGTTCTTATGTGAGGGTAGGGGTGGCTCAGTAGTAGAATTCTTGTCTTCCATCCAGGAGACCCAGCTTCCATTCCCAGCCAATAAACCCCGTGAGTGGCCATCATCTGTCTGTCAGTGGAGGCTGGCTAGGAACCTAAACAGGTCTCGGTGGAGCTTTCAGACTAAGACGAACTAGGAAGAAAAGCCTGGTGATCTATTTAGGACAATCGACCAATGAAAACCCTATGGATCACAATTGATTAATCGCAATGAATCATGGGAATGGTGCATGACTGTGCAGTGTTTCATTTCACTGTGTACGGGGTCATCGTGAGTCAGGGGCCAGCTCAGTGGTGGCCAACAACTGTGCTTATGCCATAGATTCTCTCCTCCCCTTGTAACTGCCAGCTATGCTTGTCTTTCATATTGCGTCTGTTACCACTGCTAGCCTGCTCCTTCCTCCCGCCCTGCTCCTGCAGCTCGGCTTTTACTGCCACTGCCGTTGCCCCGGTGTTTCCTCTGCTCCTCCTTCCTCCTGCTGCTGTTGCTTTCCCTACTGACAGTGTCAACACTGGAGCCTTCTGTTTCCTAGGAAAGGGAGCCCTGGTGGCTCAGTGGTTAAGAACTTGGCTGCTAACCACAAGGTCGGCGGTTCGAATCCACCAGCCGCTCCTTGGAAATCCCATGGGGCAGTTCTACTGTATTCTGTAGGGTTGCTATGAGTTGGGATCTACTTGATGGCAGCAGGTTTTTCATTTCCTAGGAAAGTAATGAGTAGGACAACCCTGCAAAACCTCTCTCAAGTTCAGAGGGACAACTGAGTACTACGTCGCTCCTGAGTGACGCAACTGGGATTTGGTCATCCTCTCACCTCCAAGCCACATGCCTCCACAAAGAGTGGGTTCACTTAGGGACTTTATCCAGCAAGATTCCCTCCCCGACCAGGTACCATTTCCTGGAGATGCAAGGTTTGAATAGAAGGAGGAGGAAAGAAACTGAGCAAGATCCCGGGGGTGGGAACACAAAGGAGACCCAGGTCATGGCAAGTGGGGTGTGGACCGTGTCAAGAGAGGTGGGAGACAAGAGGAAAGCCAGGTTGGGGAGGTTTTGGTGGGAGGCAGGCTCTGGGGAAGGTATGGAGAAGAGAAGTCAAGAGTCACAGCATCCTAGAAACGAGTGGGCCCTGGAAAGGTGTTCAGTGAAGAGTTATAGACTAGACGATGGAAAGGAAAAAGGGAGGAAGGTGGGAAAAAGATGGAAGGGAGGAAAGAAGGAAGAAAGGGAGGGAAGGAGGAAGGGAGAGAGGGAGGGAGATGGGAGAGTGGGGGAGAGGAAAGGAAGGATGGGGGGAAGGAAGGAAAGAGGGAGAGGGGTGAAGGGAGGGAGGGAAGTTGGTAAAGAGGGAAGGAAGGAGGGAGAGAGGGAAAAAGGAGGGAAATAAAGAGGGAGGGAGGAAGGGAGAAAGGAAAGGAGAGAGGAAAGAGGGAAGGAAGGAAGGGAAGAAAGAACATGCGTGGGATGGAGAGCGTGCCAGAGGGAGGGAGGAAGGGAGAAAGGAAAGGAGAGAGGAAAGAGGGAAGGAAGGAAGGGAAGAAAGAACATGCGTGGGATGGAGAGCGTGCCAGAGGGAGGGAGGAGGGGCAGCATCCTCAGTGTTTCCCTCACACCTGGTGGAGTAGACCTTCTCAGAGACATGGCGCTTACCCTCCGCTATAAATCCCATTTCTCAGAAAAGTTACATTTGATTTTTTGAGTTTTCAGAAAAGTGACACAAAAGCCCATTGCACAGAGGCTCGCTGGAGGAGGAAGGTGGCTCCAGAGGCAGCATTCTGGAGGACGCATCAGGAGAGGGATCCTGGGCCTTCCTCTCTACTTGACCTTCATACCTGAGTGTGCCTGAGCAGGCAGGACCTCTGTGGGCCTCAGGCTCCTCGTCCTCAGAGCATATTGTCACCCAGGAGGACAAGTGTCATGTCTTTGCACACTATTCAGAGCTCTTTACACACTTCCACATTCCACATCAGGGTGACGTGGGGACTTTGGCTGGTGAGGGACCATCACAGCCATGCGGGGAATGCCCTCATTGTGCCATTACTGAATCTCAAAGAGTGAAGTGACTTTCCAGAGATCTCACTCCTGACAGCAGGGCCTGGGCTGGGACTCACGTTGTCTGATTTTATAATACGATGCTGCCTCTTCTCAAACTCACCACCAACGGTCAGTGTGTCATATCATGGTGGCCTGAGTGTTGCTGTGATTCTGGGAGCTATGCCACTGGTATTTCAAATACCAGCAGGGCCTCTACTGGTGGATAGGTTTCAGCAGAGCTTCCAGACTAAGACTAGGAAGAAAGGCCTGATGACCAGCTCCTGAAAGCTAGCCAACGAAAGCCCTATGAATCACAACAGAACACTGCCCTGTGTAGTGCTGGAAGATGAGCCCCTAGGGTGAAAGACTCTCAAAATACACAGTAGCCACAATGAACTCAAACTTACCTGCAATTGTGAAGATGGCACAGGACCAGGCAATATTTCATTCTGTTGTACATCGGGTCACCATGGGTCGGAGCTGACTCGATCATTCCCACAAAGGCAATGTCCCTCTCTGGGTTTTCACTTCTGAGGCATCTGTGTGTAAACAGGTCATTTTGAACATCATTTTTGTCCTGTTTCTTAACTTACGAATTATCCCTCCAGGTCCCAAGTGGTGCAGATTCACAGGGAGGAAAAAAAATAATTTGCTTGGTATATTTAGAATTTTGAATGAATATCTCGCATTGACACCTGGTTGGAAACAAATAGTTCTTTTGCCGATGATGTGAAATAAAGCCTGGGTTTAAAAATACACAGCTCGCTAAGATGACAATTCTATTGACAAGCACACCATAAACAAGCCGGGCTCGGGATCAGACGCCTCTCCCACGGCATGCCTACCTTTACTGTGGTGGTATTACACTCCTTCTCCCTATTTAATTAGAATCATGGACATAACGAGGACCATATTGTAAAAGGAATTTGGCCCTGGAGTTGCCTGCTTGGAAACAGCAGTATTTAAAGTCGCCTCCCCTGTCAGCTCTGCTATGGTTTGCATTTCTATTTGCAGGGTTGTTTTGTTTTCCTCTTTATGTTTATTTGAGAACAAATACTCAACTCTGGCCCACCTCTTGAAACATCTTTCTTGCCATAAGTTCATCGTGTGGGTACATTTTTTCATAGCGCCTGTCTACCCAAGGTGCTCCCCTGACTTCTCTGAGATTTTTCGGACGTCACCCAGATTTTCTACGGCTCCCCTTGCCTGCCAAATTTATCAAACGCTTCTCACACCGGCCTTCAAGGCCTATCTCGACAAGCCTGTACATTCCACAATCACCTTACACGCAATCTGTTCCACATTCAGGGTTCGCTTATCCCAAGGATCCTCACTAAGCAGCCGCCATGTTCCAGGTGCTCTTGTAGGGTTCCTACTATATGCGGTGTGAGGAGAGAGACAAACCCACCACTGCCGTGTCAGTTCTGACTCACGGCGACCCCGTGTGTGTCAGAGGAGAACTGCACTCCACAGGGCTTTCAGTGGCTGTGGCCTTAGGGCAGGAGATCACCAGGGCCCTCCTCCGCTGCACTGCTGGTTGGATTCAAGCTGCCAGCCTTCTGATTAGGAGTCAAGCACAGACACAACTCCTCTTTTCAAGACGTTCGCGATGTCCTGGGGGAGTAATGGCACAGGCAAGGAAATTATGTTGTTAGACGCTCAACCATGATTATAAAAACCAAACCAAACCAAACCCATTGCTGTCGAGTCGATTCTGACTCATAGCGACCCTATAGGATGGAGTAGAACTGCCTCACGGGGTTTCCAAGGAGCGGATGGTGGATTTGAACTGCCAATTTTTTGATTAGCAGTCGAGCTCTTAACCACTGTGCCACCAGGGCTCCACCATGATTACACTCACACACAAAAAAACCCAAACGCAAACCCGTTAACTGTCGAGTAGACTCTGCCTCATAGCAGAGGTGCAAAGTGCCAGGTTGGTATAAAGAAAAGATGCATTCCTTCACATGCAGGCTATTGAAGGCAAGTTCCTGAAGGGGGTGACATTGGACTGGACTTGAAGGACGAGACTTTCAGAGACAAAAGTGGGGGAGTGGATCCCCAAACAGGAAACAGTAGGGGACCAGAGGGCATGGACTGTTTCTAAGAAGGAATAGCAGTCTAATGTGTTTGGAGGGTCAGGGCTAAGTGTTGGGGAGATATATTGATGAGTCTGATGGAAAGGGAATACTGGGGCTGTGAAGGCCACATCTAGGACCCAGAATATGATTCAGTTGGTGTAGGGGCAGTGACAGAACATTCTGGAGTGTCCTACACACCAATCAATCCAGACACATCATTATTTTCCCAAACACGCCTGGCCTTGCCCGCTGCAGAGTGTGGTTCATGTTCATGTCCTCTGCCTGGAACAATGTTCTTGAAACTCCACCTGTCCCTGTATTTATCTGCAGACTCCAGGAGTGGATTTCCCCTGAAGTGCTCCTGCCTCCACACAAGTGTGTGTGTGTGTGTGTGCATGTGCGTATGTGTATGTGTGTACACACAGTTTTATTCTCCATATCTGCTTTCAGTCTTTGAGAGATTCCCCAACACTTCTAGTTTGCTAACGTCACTCCTGCTTGCTTTTATGGATTTATTTGGTTTCTTGCCTTGCTTGAAATATATTTCCTGTCATTTTGTGAGATTTTCGGTGAGCAAAGTAGTCACCTGTCCAGCCTGCCATCTTGAATCCACCACAAAATGCGCTACATAGCTTAGAATCCCCACTCTAGGCTTCTCCTCCACTTCACAGCTTTAAAATGAGGACACAAATCCTTTCCTAATGCACAAGTTACAAAATACTAATGGGTTTTTCCTCAATGTCACGAGAGGACATTTCACAAAATCACACACACAAAAAAACCAACTCAACAGTTCATTGATTTTCCCTACCCCCAAATTTCCAAAAGATTTCACAATAACAAATAAAACAAAATACTACTCTTTATTTATGCAGTTCAAGGCCACCTGCTTTATTTTGTTGTTGATACACAGAACTTGGTACGTGGGAGAGAACCAACACATCCTTGCTGAAGAAAACGACTGCGTACATTCTCTGTTGAACTGAACCCAGAAGTGGAGCGTGGTTTGGGGGCTAGGGAGAATCTCTTACCAGCCCTGGTGCCCTGTAGCAATCGGATGTTGGGATCCTTAGCATTTACCCTGCAACAGATTTCCTGATGCTGGTGATTTTGAGACTGTCAACACCACGGTACTATGGAATACACAGTGCCACCACAATGAATGAATCCCTTGGAGGAGAAGTCCATTCATAAGGAAGGCAGTCAGGTTAAAAACAAAAATGCCCTTTGAGTGAAACGGCGCCGTGTTGCAAAGGGGAGGTTTTCAAGACAAAGTGCTTTTTCAGTTGCTTCTGCCTTATTTCTTTTAAAACGTAGTATTAATAAAAAAAATAATAAAATAAAAAATTTTTTTTTCTTCTTCTTTTTTTTTTTTTATAATCACCATTTATTTCCTAACTACTGAGGAGCCCTGGTGGCACAGTGGTTGAAAGCTACAGCTGCTAACCAAAAGGTTGGCAGTTTGAATCCACCAGCTGCTCCTTGGAAATCCCATGGGGCAGTCCTACCCTGTTCTATAGGGCCACTATGAGTCAGAATTGGCACAACAGCAATGGGGTTGGCTCGGTATATGCCACACACAGAGCCCCAAAGCACAGTGGTTAAGGACTCAGCCGTTAACTGAAAGGTTGGCAGTTCCAGCCCATCCTGCAGTCCTGTGGGCAAAAGACCTGGTGATCTGCTTCCATAAAGATTATGGCCTAGAAAAACCTATAGAGCAGTTCTACTCTGTCACATGCCATTGTCATGAGTCAGAATCGACTTAATGGTGCCAACAACAACAATATATGCCACACAGGCCCCTGGATTGTGCAAATGTCTTGAACTCGGCAGTTCAAACTCACCCAGCAGCCCTGTGGAAGAAAGGCCTGGCAATCTGCTTCCAAAAAGATCACATCCAAAAAAACCCTATGGAGCTCAGTTCTGTGCTGTAACATATGGGGTCACCACGTGTCAGAATTGACTCGATGCCAACGAGTGAATAGTATATGCCATACACTCTACGGTACAGGGATATATGCTTCGCGTGGATTATAATATCACAACAAGTTTATGAGATACTATTATTCTCACTTTATAGACATGGAAAACAAGATGTGGAAAGTTAAAATCATTGCTCAAGGTCAGCCAGGAAATAACATGCCGAACAGGATTTCACCTCAAGTAGTTTAATGTCAGAGCTTCAGCTGTTAACCCCACGTGGCTCAGGGGACTGCCTATGGCCCAGGATCAGAATTATTTACAATGCAGATTCTGGGACCCATCCCAGATCTATTGGGACAGAGACTCCAAAATCTACATTTTTAATATAAGGGGTCCAGGTGAATTTTAAGCACACCAAAGATTCAAAGCCATAGTCTTACCTTTTGGGCCCAGGATGAGGGAACTGGTGGGCCTGGACACACCTTACAGGCAGTGAGGAGGTGCCCCCTGAAGAAGGGAACAGCCCTCAAAGGCAAGGGGAGGGTTGGGCTGGGGGCCCTAGGTAAGAGCTTCTCTGCCAAGAGTGAAGACTTCTGTTCTGGCTGTACTTCTTGTAGGGCAGACGTGTTTGTTCTGCTGGCAGACCGTGGTATATTCAATATTCTTTGCCGGCACCACAGATCACATACTCAATTCTTCTTCTGTCTTCTTTTTTTGTAGTCTAGTTTTCACATGCATATGAAGCAATTGAAAAGACCATGGCTTGGGTCAGGTGCACCTTACTCATCAAAGAGACATCTTTGTTTTTAAAAGTTTAAAGGGGTCTTTTGCAGCAGATTTGCCCAGTCCAATATGTTGTTTGATTTCTTGAGTGCTGCTTCCATGGGTGTTGATTATGGATCCAAGTAGAATGAAATTGTTTGTAACTTTAATTTTTTCTCCATTTATCGTGATGTTCTTTATCTGTCCAGTTGGGAGGGCTTTTGTTTTCTTCACATTCAGGTGTCATCCACACTGAAGGCTGTAGCTTCTGATATTTGTTAGCCAGAGCTTCAATCCCTGGCTGGCTTTTGATCCCACACACATTCTCTTGCATCACTCTAGAACATTAAACTGGCTGCCGTAGAGTTGATTCTGACTCATAGCGACCCCATAGGACGGAACTGCTCCATAGAGTTTCCAAGGAGTGGCTGGTGGATTCCAACTGCTGACCTTTTGGTTAGCAGCCTGAGTCCTTAAGCACTGAGCCACCAGGACCCCATCTAGAACATTAGTGATTACTATTATTATTATTACAACTGGGAAGTTATTTTCATGCATTATTAGCCTTTTCCTAAGTTGCAATTTATGGACTATTAGTCTTTTTTTTTTTTAACCATTTGAAATAATCAGCACATGATAAAATCAAGAGAATATTCACCAAAATTCATTCACTTGGTCCTTGTGGTTGATTTAAGCACTTACAGTCAGTGGATGATTCTATCTTCGCCCTACCTGACCTTTCAGTGCCAGTAAACACGGTTGAGTAGACAACCCTCTCCTCCTCTGACTTCCTGGCCTTTACGCACAGCTGGTCCACTCTTTGTGTTGTATAGGCTTCCATGTCTGAGGCTTCTTCTCGGAATCTCTCTCCATGACCCACCATTTAAAATAAAAGTTGGTGTTGCTCAGGTGTTGGTTCTCAGAACTTTCTCCCGCTACCCACCTCCCAATTAAGTTTCTTCCACCCCCCATGACCTATTTACATTTATATGATCATGGCACCCCTATTTTTTATCTCTGACAGATATTTCTTATCTGATTTTAGACTCACATACTCAAGTTTCTACTAGGAATCGCATAGACAATTTTTTTAGTCAACAAATATTTAATGATTATTTATTATGTGTCAGGTATCACAGGCATTGAGCCAGCCTGCAGCCATGAAAGATTTAAGATATCATATGCTTTATATAAAGCAACCTGGGTGGTGCAAATGGGTAGGCACTCGACCACTAGCCTAAAGGTTGGCTGTTCACATCCACCCAGAGGGGCCTCAGAAGACTGGCCTGGTGATCTGCTTCTGAAAATCACATCCATGAAAGCCCTATGGGACACAGTTCCACTCTGACACACATGGAGTTGCCAAGAGTTGGAATCAACTTGACGGCAACTAACAAAGACAACAGATCCTGTAGATGTTCAAGAGGCAATGTGATTCCTCCTCCGTGAAACCTATCCTCTGTTTGCCCTAATTTAAAAACAAAACAAAACAAAGCAAAAAAAAGCAAAACACACTACCATTCATTCAGTTGCTCAAGTGCAAACTTGGAAGGTGGGTGTCACAGTTCTTTTATTCCCCTTCCGTCTCAAATCTAACCCATCATCAAGTTCTGTTAATCCTACTCCTAAAATTTTTCTCACTGACTTGTCCTCATCTCTATAAGCTCCAGGCAGGCTATCAACCCCTCTTAACTGACAGTGTCGTAGACCCCTGACTTGCACCCCTGTACCGTCTGGTTCGTTCTCCACACAATAACAAGAGTGATCTTGAAATATCATCAGACCACGTCACTCCTGATGATAACCATTTGGTGCTCTTCCATTACACTTGGGATGAAATTTAAACTGTTGGCATGGCCTGCCCATAAGTGTCTTATGCAGCTTGACCCTGTCTTAGTCATCTAGTGCTGCTATAACAGAAATACCACACAGGGATGGCTTTAAGAAAGAGAGGTTTATTTTCTCACAGTCTAGTAGGCTAGAAGCCCAAATTCAAGGAGTCAGCTCCAGGGGAAAGCTTTCTCTCTCTGTCGGCTCTGGAGGAAGGTCCTTCTCATCAAACTTCCCCTGGACTAGGAGCTTCTTTGCGCAGGAATCCCAGGTCCTAAGGAAGTGCTCTACTCCCGGCACTGCTTTCTTGGTGGTATGAGATTCCCAGTTCTCTGCTTGCTTCCCTTTCCTCTTATCTCTTGTGTGTGCAGGCCACACCTCAGGGAAACTCCCTTTACATTGGATCAAGGGTGTGACCTGAGCAAGGGTGTTACGTCCCACCCTAATCCTCTTTAACCACAGGCACAGATTATGATTTATAACACACAGGAAAACCACAAAATGGAGGACAACCACACAATACTGGGAATCATGGCCTAACCAAGTTGACACGTATTTTTGGGAGGACACAATGCAATCCATGACGACCCCTAGACACTTGTCCAAACTCATTCTTCCACACTGGTCTTCATGGTGCTCTTGAACATACTAAAACTCTTTGATATCTCAAGTTCTCCTCATCTGCTTTCCTTCTGCCTGTAATTCTCTTCCTTTTATTTGTGGCCTAGCTCTCTCTCAATTTTTCAAACTTAGCTAAATTTTCATCTGTTTAGAGAGGTCTCCCTGGATTACACTTCTTTTTCTCTGTCCCAGCACTTCATTCTTCATTGAATTGATCACAATTTGTAATTATTCTATTGATTTCTAGTTTAGATTTTTTTTTAATCTCTTTTCCCTGCTAGAAGATAAGCCCACTGAAGGTAGACACCATATTATCTTACTCACCATGTTTATCCCCAGGCTTAACCCAAAGCCTGGTATGCAGCAGGCCCATGACAAATATTTGTTGATTGAATGAATAATTGTTTGGTGTCTGAAAGACAGAAAACTGAGACTTGCTCAAATCTGATAAAATATTTCTAAGCAAGCTATTTTGTGTGTGTGTGTGTAAGTAAAATATGCATAATAACCTACTCTGAGGCAATTTTTATACTAATGAGATTTGTAAGTTAGGCACAGAACAGTTTTCCTCTAAGCCCATGGTCAGTAAACATCCACGTTGCCCTTCGTTCAGAGTCCAGGGCAACAGGAAGGGATGTTTACGGAGCTGCTGTTTATGGCATAAGTGTTTCCATTTAATGGCATTTATATTTGCTCGTGCCCATTTGAATGAATCTTGGAGTCACTGACCTTATGAGTCCCTCTTTTTCGCCAGTCCCTCTTCTGGGGGAGAAGTGAGATTTGTCAGTCCTGGAGGATTGTTCAGCCAAAGGACGTGATAACCTCATACTGACACTGGAAAGACAAGGAGAACGCAGCAGACGTGGGTGAAAGTGGAGAATGTGTTCTTTGAAAGTATAGACGAGACAGATTCAATTCCCCCTGATACCTTGGAAGGGGCTTCATGAAACTGGTGGCCTTTTTGTTGGGCAGTCAGGGATGAATGTGCTATCGGAATGAGAAAAGGGATGAAAGGCAATAAAAAGGATCAAACTCTGCATTGGCTTTCTGCTTGCAGATGATGAGCACATTCCATATCTTATTTGACTCCATAACCTGATGAGTCCTATGGGGCAGGGGTTGCTCACTTTTTGATGTTGTTGTTGCCATGTTTGTTCAGAAATTGGCCTTTCTTAGGGACCCCTAATATTAAACGACTCAGGAAGCAACAAAAGAAGATGGCAAGAATACACAGAGTCGCTATGCCAAAAAGGACTGATCAGCACTAACCATTTCAAGAGGTAGCATATGATCAGCAAGGAAGGAAGCCCAAGCTGCACTGAAAGCGCTGATGAAAAACGAGACTCTGGGAACTGACGGAACACCAACGGAGATGTTTCAACAAACGGATGCAGCGCTGGAGGTGCTCACTCGTCTATGCCAAGAAATTTGGAAGAGAGCTACCTGGCCAACCGACTGGAAGAGATCTGTATTTATGCCTATTCCCAAGAAAGGTGATCCAACTGAATGTGAAAATTATCAAACAATATCATTAATATCACTCGCAAGCAAAATTTTGCTGAAGATCATTCAAAAGTGGCTGCAGCAGTGTATCGACAGGGAACTGCCAGAAATTCAGGCCAGACTTAGAAGAGGACGTGGAACCAGGGATATCATTGCTGATGTCAGATGGATCCTGGCTGAAAGCAGAGAATACCAGAAGGATGTTTACCTGTGTTTTATTAACTATGTTAAGGCATTTGACTGTGTGGATCATAACAAACTATGGATAACATTACAGAGAATGGGAATTCCGGATCACTTAATTGTGCTCATGAGGAATCTGTGCCTGGATCAAGAGGCAGCCGTTCGAACAGAACAGGGACATACTGTGTGGCTTAAAGTCAGAAAAGATATGCATCAGCGTTGTGTCCTTTCACCATAGGTATTCAATCTGTATGCTGAGCAAATGATACGAGAAGCTGGACTATATGGAGAAGAACGGGGCATCAGGATTGCAGGAAGAGTCATTAACAACCTTCGTTAAGCAGATGATACAACCTTGCTACCTGAAAGTGAAGAGGACTTGAAGCACTTACTGATGAAGATCAAAGACCATAGCCTTCAGTATAGATTACATCTCAACATAACGAAAGCAAAAATCCTGACAACTGGACCAATTGGCTACATCATTTTAAATGGAGAAAAGGCTGAAATTGTCAAGGCTTTCATTTTACTTCGATCCATAATCAACACCCGTGGAGGCAGCAGCCAAGAAATCAAATGACGCATTGCATTGGGCAAATCTGCTGCAAAAGATCTCTTTAAAGTGTTGAAAAGCAAAGACGTCACCTTGAGGACTAAGGTGTGACTGACCCAAGCCATGGTATTTTCAATTGCATCATATGCGTGTGAAAGCTGGACAATGAATAAAGAAGACTGAAGAAGAATTGATGCCTTTGAATTGTGGTGTTGGCGAAGAATATTGAATATACCGTGGACTGCCAAAAGAACGAACAAATCTGTCTTGGAAGAAGTACAACCAGAATGCTCCTTAGAAGCAAGGACGGTGAGACTATGTCTCACATACTCTGGCCATATTATCAGGAGGGATCAGTCCCTGGAGAAGGACATCATGCTAGGCAGAGTACAGGGTCAGCAGAAAAGAGGAAGACCCTTAACGAGGTGGATTGACAGAACGGATGCAACATCGAGCTCAAGCATAACAACAATTGTGAGGATGGCACAGGACTAGGAAGCATTTCGTTCTGTTGTGCATAGGGTTGCTATGAATTGAAACTGACTTGATGGCACCTAACAACAACAACAGGGACCCCTGGAAACCCTGGCGGTGTAGTGGCTAAGTGTTATGGCTGCTAACCAAAGGGACAGCAGTTCAAATCCTCCAGGCGCTCCTTGGAAACTCTATGGGGCAGTTCTACTCTGTACTATAGGGTCACTAGGAGTCGGAATAGACTTGAGGGCAATGGTTCTTTTTTTTTTTTAGGGACCCCTGGCTGATAGGAGTAAGAAGTCTTGGACCATGGCTTTTGGATCTCAGCTTTGGAGCTGGGCTCTGTGCTAGGCTGCCACATGCCTGTGTTGAATTGGATGAAGGGACCCGAGACTCCCTTTCATCCCCCCTCCCCCCAGTACGAGGAATGCTCTGCCTGGCTGGATTCATTTCCTAGGACAATGCTGGTCTTGAATGAAGTTAAAACTGCCGCCTGCCAAGGGGTCCCCCAAATCCTCAGGGGGCAAAATTTTAACCTTTCAAGCACTCTCCAGAGCAGGGAAATGTTTATAGTTCCTGCCTGCTGGTGCTCAGGGGGGCTATGAAATGGAAGGTGGGCCCTCTGCCCAGCTGCCTAGGGGCTTCTGCCCACCCTCCCTTTTGGACCACTGTGTATGCTATGAGAACGCTTTCTCTGACCTCGCTAACATGTGGCTCATAGTCAAATGCTGGCAAAATGACAGAGGTCTAAAGCAGTGCCCGGGGACCTTAGAGAGGGGAAATGAAAATAAGGATGGCACTCGAGGCTGCTCAATGTTGCAAATAGCCCAGGATTCAAAGAGGTCATCACTTGAGCCTGGAACTAATGCTTCCTGTTGCAGCTTAGTGCTAGATCCAGGAGGAAAGACAACAGGACAATCAGGAGGTACAACATGCTCCTGGGAGACAAGACAGACCCCCGTGTTTCATAGCACGCTGTCCTAGCAGAAGGATCTTGAGAGCCCCCCTCAACCTACATACCCTGTCCTGTGCACTATCCTAATCTTAACTCTAACACACCAAGGACCTCACACATATACACACACACCGACTTCCCATGGACCCTCCAGGTGGTAGAACAAGGACAAGCAAAGGGACGGATGTACAGGGCCTACAGAGACAAATGCCATCACCTGACTGATCAATTCCAGAAGGTTGGAGGTCAGAAGAGGCAGTCTGAAGATGGTGACAGAGAAGAGTTATGTTTCTCTGCTTACCAAAATATCAGGCACTTTAGGACTTCCCTTGTCTAGTGGGGAAGAGTGGGAGTTGAGGCCCCAGGTTCTCAGAGAAGATGGCAAAAGAGAGTCTTGGGAGAGTCAGGCACTGTGGCTGGCGAGAAAGTCAGGCGCTGTGGCCGGCAAGAATTTGAGTGAAGGCTAAGATTCCAGTTTACATTATTGCCTCCTCTGTTAGTGCTATGGCTTCCTCCTTATGTTGTTGCTGTCTCTCCGTTAACCTTGGCCTTTGGTTCAAGTCCCCAACACACAATAGTCTTGCATGAGTGGTGTCTGGGGACTGAAAGCTGTGCCTGGAGCTGAGCAAGGTCAGGGGGCAGAGGCAATGTAGACAGAGGAGGGATGGAGGAGCCAGCCAGAGCAGCAAAGAAGAGTAGGAGAGGCCCTGGGAGTGTAGCCTTCCAACGCTCTTGACTCGGAAAACCATGGAAACATTGGAGAAGATGTGAAAGTCCCAGAGCTTGACTTGGGGACCAAGGTTGTGCTGTGGGCTTAAGGGAGGGAGCTGTTGAGGCTACCTGCCCAAGTCCACAAAAACAGCCTAAAGAGCTCTTCTTGACCAGGCCCAGCCCAGATCAGCAGAGCTACTGACCTGCTTAGGGGCTACCCATGAGCACGTATTCACAGTTCACCCTGCACTCACCCCCCAAGAATCCTGGAAGCCAATTACCGGCCTCCACCCAGTGTCTCTCCAGCCTCCCAGCTCCCTTGATCTTCCAATCTCTCCTGTTTGGTTTGCTGTCTCACTCACCTACACCCTTCAAGCTGGATTTGTTGTGCTGGGTTTTGAGACCAGGCAGCCAACAGAGCAGAAGATGAGAAATTGCTGGTGCCTTCATGCTAATGGTGAAGTGGGAAGGAAATATCCAGAAAGACATGTGAATGTTTTCCACTGCACTTAGGAAAATAAGCAAACCTAACATTCTATAATCCATTCATTCATTCACTACACACTCATTCACTCATTCATCCCCCACCCACCTTCCCAGCAAACCCACCCACTTGCTACTCGGTCCAACCTGAGGTCTCAGTGGAGCTGTTTTTCTGGGGCTTTTTCCTCCTTCCCCCAAGTCCCCATCTGTCCCTTCCCTCTTCTCCTTTCCTTCCCAGTGGCAGAATTTTTTTTATAACTATTTCAGAAGGAAACTTATGAAAATTGTTGAAACATGCACTACAAAGCAAAATCTTATTTTTTATTTTTTTTTTACCTTTGGCAGAGAGGTGCCCCCTCCCCCCCAGAAGGCAGCCATGTCAAAGACACTGCCTTCCCCCTTTGACATTCACGCAGTGCTCAGAGTCAGCTGGGGTCTCGGCTCTGACAAATTTGCATCTCTTTGAATGTGACGCTTGAAAAAAGCCGGAGCCGCTAGATTAAATTTTTTTTTTTTTTCCGTCGAGAAAATGAGAAAAGCCTCTATCTCTCCGCAGAGTCTACTGGGAAGATCTTTATTCTGATTCTTGTTAGAATTGTTTATCACCCTGACAGGCCAGACTCGGACGAGATAAAGGCTCCGCTCCATCACGGGCCTGACAGTGGTAGGACACGCAGAAAAATGAAAGGAGCAGGAGAAAATATTATTAATAGATGCCGACTTGCTTTGCCTGCATGGCACGTCAGGGAAGGGAGAGGGGGAGCCATGGCTTGATTGCAGCTATGAAGTTCTGTCCAAAAAAGCAGCTATTTTTCATTAAGTGATAGAAGGGCCTTTTTCATGTTCTTTCCTGAGGAGCTGATAACTTATGCAGTTTATTCTAACCCTGCTGATTCCTGTCAGGGGAAGAGAACTCCTAAAAGATGGCTCCCGCTCGTCCTTTTCAGGGCAGGAGGCTGGTTTGACAGATACACCAGCAGAGTTGGGAGGTTGGGCTTGGACTGGCTCAAGGCCCCCGGGTTCTGGTCTGGTGTGTGTTGGCTATTCTAAGTCTGGGGCCCATGTGTTGGGGGAAGGAGAAGTCAAATCAGAGCCCCTTCAGCCTTGGCAGGGGGTTCCCTGCCTTGCACTGCAAGCCTGTGCATGTGGACTGGAGTGTACACTTTCCTTCTTAACAACATATACCTGGTGCTCCTGCCCAGGCCTCTACTCACAGCCAAGAAGTGTCTGCTTGCTGTGCCGTGATTTCTTTCAAGTTAGCTTTTCTGGATTTAGGTGCAGAATCCGCGAGAGGGAGGTGACACTAATATAGTCCCAGAGTGCCCTTAGGAAATCCTTACTCTCAGGGATAGAAATCTCACACATTCTCTTTGCTTGGCAGGCCTTTGGGAGACAAAGAGAAGGCCTGGCATAAAACAGCACTTCCCCCGTCTGTAACAGCATATGTGGTAGAAAGGACTGTGGACTTGACCCTGGGCAGTGTTGCTCAAGGGCCAAGTGAGTGTACTGAGTAGCTGAGTGACCAGCAGCAAGACACCTAACTCGCTGTGCCTCGGTTTCCTCTTCAGCAGAAGTGATGTCCTTTCTGCTGCTGTCCAGAGCGAAATGGGAACTGCATGAGATAGGAAATACAGATCACTCATCTCGTATGCAGGAGGGTCATACAGATACAAGAAGGATTAGGATTGCTAAGGGTTGGGAATGCAATGGGTAATTCTAAACTAGCAGGCAGCACCCCCACGGGGTATCCCTGTGAGTCTGGGTGTCGACTCTTTGTCCAACTTGGGGCTCAGCCATGCACTCACCATGAGTCTAGAAAGGGCCTGGGAGAGGTGAGTTCCCTTTGTAACCTGAGCCCTGACCCTGAATTGGCCCTTCCCTAACTTGACAACCCACCTCCTGGCCTACAGCCAGGGGACTCACCTGGAATATTTCATCAACACCAGGAAATGGTGTACGCTTCAAGGTGAGGGCCTAGTGTTAGTGATTGAATTGTGCCCCTCCAAAATATGTGTTTTAAACCTAACCCCTATACCTGTGGTTAACCCCATTTGGGAATGGGTTTTCTTTGTTGTGTGAATGAGGCGGTATTAGTGTAGGATGTGTTTTAAGTCCATCTTTTTTGAGGTATAAAAAGAGCAGATTGAGCAAGCAACCAAGCAAACAAGCAGAAATTGGGGAGGACAGACTCCATGCCACATGAAGATTGACAAGGAACCAAAGCTTGAAAAGAAACAAGGACCTTTCCTCAGAGCCAACAGAGACAGAAAGCCTTCAACTAGAATTGGTGCCCTGAGTTCAGACTTCTAGCCTCTTAGACTGTGAGACAATAAATCTCTGTTAAAGCCACACATCTGGTGCAGACCAGGGGTGCCCTTGTGTCTCAGAGAATGGACCTGGTGTAGACACAGGGCACCCTTGCGCCTCAGGGAGTGGACTAGGTGTAGACATGGGGTCCTCTTGTGCTTTGTCTGTGTCTTTAATACTAGAGACCGTGACTGAACCTTTTTGAGCCTCCTGTCTTGGTGTGTGAAGTGGAAACGATAACACTGCACAGAGGTGTTGTGTTATAAGAAATATCACAGTCCCTGAAGTATAATAAGTATTCAGCTTACAACGGCCATGATACCGTTGCTGTTGACAACAACAACGATGGAGATGATAATGATGATGTCAATGAAGGTGATGATGATGATAGTGATAATGATTGAAATGAGTGTTTGCTTGATAACTCACAACTTCACAGCACTTAACATGTGCCAGATACTATCCTTGGTCTTTCATTATTATGCTCATTATAAAGATGAGGACCTTGACACTTAAGAAAGTTCAATGACTTACCTGGGGTCACACCGCCAGCAAGTGATTCTGTGAGTGGCTGGTTGATGGCACCTGTTGATTGGAGATCTTGGGAAGTATCTTTCCTTTTATCATGGAAATTAGAGAAAAGTATTGTCAAATGGCCTGAGGGGCTTGGGAAGGATCAAAAGGGAATCCATAAGGGGGTGAGTGCAGTTCTTGGTCTACTGGGGACAAAACTACAAGATGAGTCGCACAGGTTGGAGAAAATCATTTCAGCCCTCACAGGCCCTAGCAGCCGATGGATGAGCAAGACTAGCAAAAAACAAAACAAAACAAAAACAGGAAGGATATCATGTGTTTGCTGACATAGGAAGACTGAATGGTTCCTATGAGGCTTAATAATCATGGACAGAAATCTGCTCATCCTTCAAAGAACAGCTTAAAAGTCATCTCTTCAATGAAGCCTTCCTTGACTTCCCCAGCTCAAGAAACTGCCTGTCGTTTATGATATCAAGCCCATGCACGTATGTGTAGGTTTCGTGGCACACTGCAATCATTTACTGACCTGTGTGTGTCTCCCAACCAACTGTCCCAGTGGACTGTTGGATCTTGGTGCTCAGTGAATGTGAACAGAACCATGGAAAGTAAACACTTCATGAATCCTGAGGAAAGATCTACAATGAGAAAAGAGGCATGCTATCAGCAGAGCACAAATCTGTCTTGGAAGAAGTACAACCAGAATGCTCTTTAGAAACAAGGATAGTGAGACTGCACATACTTTGGACATGTTATCAGGAGAGATCAGTTCCTGGAGAAGGACATCATGCTTGGTAAAGTAGAGGATCACTAAAACAGAGGACGATTGTCAATGAGATGGACTGACACAGTGGCTACAACAATGGGCTCAAACATAGCAACAATTGTGAGGATGGTGCAGGGCTAGGCAGTATTTCTATCTGTTGTACATGGGGTCAGTATGAGTTGGAACCAACTCAACGGCACCTAACAACATCAGCAGAAAACAGAAGTTAAGTTTTGAAAGATACATTTTAAAAATAATAATAATGCTAACAATCTTAGAATTGTATTTCATTTAATTCAACACATACATAGCCCTTGCTGGGTCCTAGACTAGGGCTGTGTGTGTAGTTGCTGAGACACATGGGATTGGGAAATCTTCCCTCTAGAGACAAAGCAACCCTCTAGAGTTATTCTGTCAACCCTGAGCAACCTGAGTGGGGGAAGCTTAGAAATAGAAGGGTGGAGGACTCAGAAGAGAGCCTTTAGTCACAGGGTTCAAAGAATGAATGGTGGAGACGTAGATCACCAAGGAAGCACAGGAGTTCCAAACAGAGGGAATCTGTGAGTGAAGGCCTGGAACATGAAGTATGTTATGGCATGACAAGCCTGGAGTTTGAAGATCTGATTCCAGTCATGGCTTTGTCCCTGTGATGGACAGCTCAGTTGGCCCATCTGGCCTCATATTCCTCATAGCTAAAACTAGGGTGGGAAAGTAAATATGTGAAGGACCTCTTCCCATTCAATTGTGTAAATGGTCTATGAGTTGCCTTTCGTTAATGGTTTGTACATGAGATCAACTCGAAACAAAACCGTTGCCACTGAGTCGATTTTGACCCGTAGCAACCCCATAAGACAGAGTAGAACTGCCCCATAGAGTTTGCAAGGCTGTAATCCTTACAGAGGCAGATTGCCACATCCTTCTACCGAGGAGCATCTGGTGGGTTCAAACCAATGACCTTTCAGTTAGCAGCTGAGCACTTAACCACTGGGCCACCAGGACAATATCTGGCATGAAGCAGGTGCTCGACATGTATTCATTGACTGTATGGATACATAAATGTTAACTGCCCTTGTTGTTATAATTGTTGCCTGTTATGGGTCAACAGCCATGGAAGCAGCAGTCAAGAAATCAAATGATGCACTGCATTGGGTAAATCTGCTGCAAAGGACCTCTTCAAAGTGCTAAAAAGCAAAGATGTCACCTTGAAGACTAAGATGTGCCTGACCCAAGCCATGGTATTTTCAATCGCCTCATATGCATGTGAAAGCTGGACAATGAATAAGGAAGACTGAAGAAGAATTGACGCCTCTGAATAGTGGTGCTGGCGAAGAATATGGAATATACCATGGACTGCCAGAAGAACGAACAAATCTGTCTTGGAAGAAGTGCAACAAGAATGCTCCTTAGAAGCAAGGATGGTGAGACTGCATCTTACATACTTTGGACATGTTGTCAGGAGGGATCAGTCCCTGGAGAAGGACATCATGCTTGGTAAAGTACAGGGTCAGTGGAAAAGAGGGAGGCCCTCAACGAGGTGGATTGACACGGTGGCTGCAACAATGAGCTCAAGCATAACAACGATTGTAAGGATGGTGCAGGACCAGGCAGTGTTTCATTCTGTTGTGCATAGGGTCGCTATGAGTTGGAACTGACTCGATGGCACCTAACAACAGTGACAACAACAACATGGGTCAGGAACTGTGCCAGGTCCTGAGGTGACTCTTATCATGTGGTTTAAAAAGTGTTGTGATAGAGATAAGGACTAGGTACTCTGTGGACTAGAAGGAGAACATCTAAAGCAATCTGAAAAGGAAGCCAGGGGAGCAGGGGTTACCTCAGCTAGGAGCTAAAAGAAAGTAGCAGTAGCTAAGGGGGTTGGAGAATGAGTGGAAGAAGGAGAGAAGGTGAGTATGTTCCAGGCAGAGGGACAAGCATGGGTGAAGCCACAGTGCTTTGAAATAGCAAGGTATGCTTGGCAAACTATAAGTCCTGCTGGACTGCACATGTAGGGGCATGAGAAGCAGCCGCAGGTGCAGCTAAGCATGGTGGCAGACCAGACGCCATTTATCATGGCTGTGTTAGAGCTGTGACCCAACCCTGAACAGGATGGGGAGCCATGGCAAGCGACTGAGGAGAGGAGTAACATGGCCAGACGTATGTCTGAGATCACTGTGAGGGCTCTATTGCATCTTCTGCTATCAGCATCCTGGCCTGCCTTTACAGATAATACCATTCCTTCACTAAATCCAGTATGCTGGGCCTGTCATTCAGCGTACCTAGACCTCCCCCAGCCAAGGTATGGACTGTAACTCAAGCTAATCCAATCGGGCACTGTCTTCATGATTTTTCGTCTTAAGTGGAGTAAACAGACTGGTGCTGGTCCATCCTGGAAACGGTGCTTGGAGATACTCTATCAATTCCTGCTGTCCAGGTCCATGGGAAGGACCATGGACTTACACTGCAGCTACAGTAGCCCAGGAGCCTACTGGCTTGCTGACCGCCGGACTTACTGACAGTGTTGCTGCAAGCTAGTCACTCTCACTTCTGCCCTGCTTTCCAACCTTGGACATGTCCCTCTCACGGGGAGGGCAAAACTGGAGACAGGGGGCAAAGGCATCCGGGAAATGTAGTTTTCAGGTGTCTAGCCCTGAGTAATACAAAGGAGACTGAAGAAGGACAAGGTGTGGAGCTGAAATCCAGCACACTAGTATATGGCACACCGTGCCTGATCTCCCTCTTTCCCGTGGAGGTACCGAAACGCAGGATTTGAGCTTTGCTGTTGCCATCTGCATCCAGCTGCCGGAAGGGCAGAATGTGAAGTAGGCCCCTGCTTCTTAAAAGACTTGGCTCCAAAGTGACACCTATCACTTCAGCTAATCCCATAGCCTCATCTACAAGCAAAGAGGCTTGAAAATGTGGTCTGACTGGGTGCAGAGGAAGAAAAGAAAGCTAATTTCTGATGAAGAATGGTCTCTTCATGTTCCACAGTGTCTGGGTATGAATGTGTGTACGATATTTTTTCCAAACACAGATTTGATTCAATATTTTGAAAAACACAGGAACATACAGTTTAAAAAAATCACCTCAATAATTTCTACTTGCTGAAATTTCACAAGATCTCATTATTCATGCTTTGGTTTATCTCTATGTATGTATGTATCATATATCTCTCTACCTATTTCAGGAAGGAGAAGGAAGACAATGTCTTCGAGGATTTACTGTGTACCTAAATTTTGCTACATAGCTTATGCGTGTCGTTTTGTCGATTTGCAATGACTCTGTCGGGTAGATTCCACCATTGGTCTTTTACAGATAAAGGCATTGAGGCAAGATCTAAGAGCTATAAAATTGCAAAGACAAGATTTGAACCCAGGTTTTTCCAACACCAGATTCCACACACTGTTCACTCTACCAACTGCCTCCCAATGGGAGCTCCAAAGGTCTGCACTGCGAAAAGACCCTGAGGTGCCCTGAGGGGCATGGGCACAGGGCGGGTGCCGAGGGGCTCCATACTAAACACACAAGGGTGTCTTCATTGACATGAAAGTATGCTAATTCCCAGTTTTCTCAAAGCCTGTGGCTTATCTACTTTGCCTTTTTTTTTGCTGCTTTTGATAGTGGCAGGACCAGAGAATTATTTTCTTACTATAAGGAAAAAAATAAACAGGGCATGTGCTGTGACAGCTAGGAGCCTGCACCCCCCACCCCGAGGAGGGGATGATGGCGGGGCTGGATGGCCCCGAGTGGGAGTGCCTGTCTAAAGGACTCAGCCTTCACTCCTCGGCTCCTGGCCTCGTTGCCACGTGCTGAAATGGAGATCCATTGTTGGCGCATCTCCTGGGTTTTCAGGAGAAGCCGGAAATCTAGATGTAAAATTCCAATCTTAAGTATTTGATCAAATGCAGAAAATAAGGTCAAATGAATCACATTCATGGGCTGAGTTCAGTCCGGGACTGCCAGGCTGCGACCTACGCTTTGGATGACCATCACCCGACAGGGCCCAGCCCAAGGCATCGCTCCCTCCACAGCCTCTGCTCTTTGTGTTCAGACAAAGCTGCAGTACTGCCAAGGACATGCCTTTGATGGGCTCCTGTTTGGCACATTGCAGACAAGTAAGGGGTACGTCTAACTGCCCATGCTCAGCCAAAGCAAAGGACAAAGGCACCAAGGCTCTCTCTGGACCTTGGGGAAAACACAGCTCTCCCAGGCAGGAACTGTGAGCCTTGGCGCCGCAGTATAATTAGGATCAGCAAAGAAACTCAGACATGTACCCCTTCTGTGTTGGCAGCTGATACGACAGAACTCCATGAGGTGCAAAACGCAGTCTTTGTGTGTGTATGTGCGTGTGTGTGCACGCATTCAGTGCTATGTGCTGCTGCCCAAGTTTCAGAGTGATTTCTAACTTGAAGTGGATGAGATGGGATATTATGTCTTTTTAAAAAATGTAACCAACAACAAACTTTGCCTGGTGTAATTTTAGCAAGGATGCGGGTTTGCCAAGGTGCAGTGTGTCATTGTCAAGCTACTGTTTTGACAAAATAGTGCGTATGTGTGGTTGTGTCTGTGAGAATGGAGGAGACAAGCAAAATATGTACATATATATATTTTAAGAAAATGAATGCAATAAAAGAGAGCAAGAAATTAGAAAGCTGTAGAATTCACTGTTGTCAAAGGCCCTTGTCTTAGTCATCTAGTGCCGCCATAACAGAAATACCCCAAGTGGATGGCTTTAACAAAGAGAAATTTATTTTCTCACTGTCTAGTAGGTTACAAGTCCAAATTCAGGGCGCAGGCTCCAGGGGAAGGCTTTCTCTGTCTGTAGGCTCTGGAAGAAGGTCCTTGTCCTCAAGCTTCCCCTGGTCGAGGAGTTTCTCAGGCACAGGGATCCCAGGTCCAGAGGATGCGCTCTGCTCTCAGTGCTGCTTTCTTGGTGGTATGAGGTCCCCAACTCTCTGCTTGCTTCTCTTTCCTTTTATCTCTTAAGATAAAAGGTGGTGCAGGACACGCCCCAGGAGAACTGCCTTTACATTGAATCAGGGAGGTGACCTGAGTAAGGATGGTGTTACAATTCCAGCCTAATCCTCTTAACATAAAATTACAATCACAAAATGGAGGACAACCACACAATACTGGGAATCATGGCCTAACCAAGTTGATACACATATTTTGGGGGGAACATTGGAAGCTGCTTGTAGGAAAAGGACCCAAATTTTCAGTTAATGTTCTTTTGAGTAATGTCTCCAAAGCCTGCTCTGTGCCAGGCACTGTGGTCGCCCAGGTGAGGCTGAGATGGACAAGCCTTGGTTCCTGGCTTCCAGGACCCCATGGCTCACTGGGGACAGCATGCAGATCCACAGTAACTGCACTGTGGTTCTGTAAGTGACCGGAGTGGCCAATGGTGTTATTACTGTCATCGGTGCAAAGCTCTCAGGGAGAGCCTAACAGGCAGCAGACACTCTCAGTGAGTTAATAGGCACGGGGCAGGGTGTTTGCCCCAGTGTTTCTCATTCTCAGAATTACCTCAGATCAGATCATATTATGTCGGAGGCAAAACTTCGAGAAAGGCTTTATTGCAGAGGGATGAAAGGATCAAGGTCCGGCTCAGTCACTTAGTAGCTTACTGACTTTGGCCAGTTTGCTTAATCTTATTGCTCTCCAGTGTGCTTCTTTATGGTTTAGAGATTATAATAATGCTATCATATTAGTCAGTTTTGGTGCAGAACCAATCATCGCAAAACTCAGGGGCCGAACCATGGCCATTTATTATTGTTTAAGGTTGCATCTGTGGTTCTCCTGTGGTACGGCTGATCTAGGATGGCTTGGCTGAGTGGTCTTGGTTTTGGCTGAGGCAGCTATTTCTGGTTCACACTGCAGATATATAAGTCAGGGGGGTGGCTCTGGCTTGCTTCTCTGTCATCTTCCTTGGGCAGATGGGCTTGCTAAGGTATGTTCTTCTCGTGGCATCCGCAGAGATACAAAAGAGTAAGCCCCATCTCACAAGTGTTTTTAAGCCTTTGTTCAACATCACATCACATCACATCACATCACAATGATGATGGCCCATTGACCAAACCAAGCCAATGACCAAGCACAGAGCCATGCTGTGGAGAAGTAAGTTCTGTCCTCTGTATAGAACGGAGGAAGATAGACATGTCTCTGAGCAGCCATCTCATCTACCAAACTAATCACCTGAAGGCTTGTTTTGAGAATTATATATATAAAAAACACATTTAATAAAAAGTTTTGCACTCATTGAGGGATCAATAAAGCTAGGTAATTTATTGCTAATAATAATTTTCATTATGTGATAGATGAACAAGTTGAGGCTCAGAAAGGTTAGGTAACATGCCCAGGATCACAGAGCTGATAAGTAAAGGGTCAAAATACAAACCCATATTGTCCATATCTCTTTCTTATTGATATAAACACATGTGCCTATCTGGCCTAAGGTCCCAATGGAAGCAGAGTGTGCATCCTGGATATCCAAGTCAGCTCTATTCAGGAAGGTTGGTCTCAGACCTTGATGGCTCAGAGTGTAATCCAGGGTGAGCAAAGACCAACACCAAGTCAGGAGACCCCAGCACAATGGTAGAGCATGATGAAAGCTCCCCCATATGCTAGACACTCCTCTCAGTTACCTAAAACCCACTGCCGTCCAGTCGATTCTGACTCACAGCGACCCTACAGAACAGAGTAGAAATGCCCCATAGAGTTTCCAAGGACCACCTGGCAGATTTGAATGGCCGGCCTCTTGGTTAGCGCTTAACCGCTAGGCCACCAGGGTTTCCTTTAGTTACCTAGTGCTGCTATAACAAAAAATGCCACAAGTGGGCGGCTTAAAAGAACAGAAATTTATCTCTTAATTATGGAGGCTGGAAGTTTAGATTCAGGGCATCGCCAAGGCTAGGTTCTTTCTGTTGACTCTTGGAAACGATCCTTGTCTCTTTCATATTCTGTAGCCCTGGGCACTTCTTGATATTCCTTGGCTGTTTGTGGATGTATCTTCGTATGGCTTCTGTCTTCCCCCTCTGTGTATCTGTGTCTATTCTGCTCTTTTTTATAAGATTACTCAGAAGTTATTAGGTTTAGGACCCATCCTAGTCCTGTAGACCTCATTAACATAACAAAAGGAAATCCCCATTTCCAAACAGAGTCATGTTCCCCGGTAAAGGGTCGGGCTTCAACATTTATTTTTTGGGAACACAATTCAATCCATAATCTGTTGCCATCGAGTCAATTCCAACTTATAGGAACCCTATAGGACAGAATAGAACTGCCCCATAGAGTTTCCAAGGAGCAGCTGGTGGATTCTAATGGCTGACCTTTTGGTTTGCAGTTGAGCTCTTAACTACTGTGCCACCAGAGCTCCATTCAATCCATAACAGCACTGAAATTAGACATTGCAAGGATTGTCTCTTTAATCCTCTCAGCAATCTCATCAGTAGTTATCCTATCGTTCCATGTTACAGGTGAGGAAAACAATAGGGAACTGAAGGAGGAGCCTGGCACAGACATCTTCGGTGGTGGGGCATGCCAGGTCAGGCTGGTTTACGGCTGTGCTGTGAGATTGGGCAGCAGTAATGACTGGTTGGTGGGGAAGCTGGGGAGCTCTGGGTGAGAGAAGCATCCCAGAGTAAAGCTATAGAAGTTGGGACCTTGGGGGTGAGCAGAAACTTGTCAGGTGGACTCAGGGGGAGGAAAGGGGACATCCCAGGCTACAGAACCAGCACAGAGCATGGCAGATGTTTTAGGAAATGCTGTTCAGTGAGCCTGATGAAGAGTCCCTTAAGTACTGGGTCAAGGATTAGGAGATCTCGTGTCTTCCAGGTGGAAGACAATCTCCGCTCTGCTCTGCCCACTCAGAGGCTCAGCACCCTGAGACCTCAAATGTGAACTGGGAAAAATATGCTTCATGCCGGAGCTTTCTCTTCTATATTCAATCAGGTAGTGGGAAGGAAGGGATTTCCTCCAGACTTCTTCGTTTGCAAAGATTTATTTCCCCCCTCTGATCTTTTTTTTCCTCCCCCGAGGAACTGAAATTTATAAGTACTGAATTTTTCAGAACTCCCGAAAGTACTGCATTAAATGCAGGAAGAGGTGATAGGTTCCTCAGGCGCTTTGTACTGCTCTCTTTCATGGCCCTTGTGTGTTGGCTTAAAGGACTTGCTTATGTGTCTGCGGGAGTCCACTTCCTGTCCTCCCCTCAGTCTGTTGGTTAGACCATAGATGGTGAACCCATGGCAACTGTGCGTTGAGCTCAATGATTGACCAGACCAAATATTCAGAAAACATTAGTTTGATGAGTGGGTGAGTGAATAACGGATGGATAAAAACAGGATGAATGAATGAAATAAGTCAATCAATTATACACTGATGGATGTATGCTGAATGAAGGAGTGGGTGGGGGGATGAATAGGTAGGAGCTGGTAAAGGGATGCATCAAAGAGCGGATGATGAAGTAACATGTTAAATTCTCTACTTTCTCTTGAACTCATTTTACAATCGGTATTTGTCAATCACCACATCCTGATCAAGTAGATCTCGTGAAGTGCATTCATTCCACAAACTTTAGCTCAGAGCTTGTGCAAGGACAGACTCCTGCATTTGTAGCTGTAGGTGGTGTTATGGTAGTATAGCTCTGAGGGAGACAATGGGATTGAAACAAAGGACCCCTCGTCTTTAACTTTACTGCAGGTGGCTGACCCTTGGTTAAATTGCTATTGTGGCAGGGCAGAGAAACCAAACATGATCTATGGCCTCATATAGCAATGGAGTCTTGCCTATCTGATGCATAAGCAAATGGAACCTGTACTCTGTGTACATCTCCCTTGAGGATGCCCCCGAAGGGTGGGGCATACATTGCCATGCAATTCTAACTGAACTTTTCAGAACACTGTAAATCTCTAGGTCTACAGCTACCACCTAGGGCACAGCAGGACATGACAGCACTACACAGTGACCTATGGAGAATATATGAGCACAACAAATATGGTCTTGTCCTATCTTTGAGATCGGCCCCCATGTAAATGAACACTCCTTCCTCTGACTTCCAGTAGAACTCTTGCCTGTAGCCCTTTCTTGCATCTACACACGGGTTGTCTTGGACTCTCATTAACCTTGGCATGGCTACAATCAACTGGAGAATAAGCTCTCTGTTTCAACTCATCCCTAGCTAGCCAGAAGGCACTAATTTAGCTGACCATGGTGGGGATGATGTCAACAAGTCATTGATAATCGCATAGGCTCTAGGAGAATCTTTACCTGCAAAAGCGTTGGGAGGTCAGAGATAGGTGAGACCACCAGAGTCAAATCTGGGGTGGTCAGGGATCACATCTTGGAGGGAGCGACATCAGAACTGGGCTGTGATTGGTGAGGAGAATTTCAGAATGCGGAGATGGGGAGAAAGCTCATAAGCAAAACAGGCAAACAGAAAAGAACAAGATGATTTGGCATTTGAGATCTTTGGCGTTTGAGGAGGCCAACACAGTTGCAGCAGTTCACTCCCTGGACATGAGTGACCAGTCCAGAAACAGCTTTCTAAAGCACCAACTTGCCCTCTGTTTCCATGTGACCTCCTGGCTTCCCAAAGGGACTTGGCGTATTTGACAAATTCAGCCAACCTCCATCGGGGAGCAGAAGACTTGAGTTACATACATGATACACTATTAGAGTCATTCCATAATACATCCAATGACACCTTACATCTCTTCACACAGCAACTTTATCTGTCAATTCCTTGCCTCTACAAATCCCACCTGTATATAGGAATAACTTTATTATTTCCTGGCTCCTATTTCCATCCGTATAGGTGAATGGAGTCCTCACCTCCTGGAGGATGAAAGGATACCTTGGAATACTTCCACTTTCTCTGGGTCTTCCAGCTAGTTATACGGCTTTAATCTACCTTTCCAATGTCTCTGATCTTCAGCAGAGGTACTTTAGTCGTAAGGAATTCTGTGGTCCCACCTACATCTGCATAAAGTTTGTCTAAATTTACACTTTACTTAACATTTGGAGGTTAAAGAAATATCCTCCTTTTAAGTCCCAAATCCCCTGTGTCTACACTGAGTGTTGATGTAGGAAAGTCATGTGACACATGGCTAGAAAGATAAGTGAGGAACAGATTGCTGATGATTGGAACATAAACATGGCTGAGATCTAGACTCTGTAAATCACACATAAATTTGGCATTTAGAACATTTTCTTAAAATTGTACATTCGTCACAGCAGCAATCATAGGGGGCTTTATTTTGTGTGATCTTTCCCTGCCTTACGCAGCAGTCCATGAGCTCCTTGGGAGCTTAGAACACATTGCTGGGTTTTCAACATTGTAGGTTGTCAGTAAATTTTTAGGGATGGAAGAAATGAATGGGCTCATGACCCAAGCATGCATAGGTGAGGCAGTCAATCAATGAATAGAATGAGTGATTGGAGGAGGGAATAAATAATGAACAAGAGAGTGCATGAATAGATGAGAAGTTGAGCATAAGAATTAAAGAATAAGTGAAGGAATGAACAGTTAGTGAGAGAGAGAATGGATACATTTGTAAGGGAAGGAGGATCCCACTGGTTACTCAAGAGATGTTGGCGAATTCCTTTTACATTGAGTGAAATATTGGATAGAATCAGGCTATCCTGGTACAACTATCCCAAACAGTTTCTCCCTCCCTAATCACATGACTGAGCCAAGTAGAAAAACCAGACTGCCATGTTGACTAAGGTGGTTGATTTGGAGTAATAATTATTGTTGTTGTGTTGTTGAGTGCAGTCAAGTCGATTCCAACTCATAGCGAAACTATAAGACAGAGTAGAACTGCTCCTTAGGGTTTTGTAGGTCGAAATCTTCAGAGGTGCAGATCACCAGGTCTTTTCTTTCATGGAGCCACTGGGTGGGCTTGAACTGCCAATGTTTCAGTTAGCAGCCACGTGCTTAACCATTGCACCACCAGGGCTCCTCGTTGATTACAATTAAAATACAGTGCTTTAATGCCATAATTTAATAGTCACATAAGTGGAGAGTAATTGATTCTCTTGGCTGGAAGGATGAATGATACTATCTTGGTGTTTGCTTTTGCTTTCCTTGCAGGAGCTCCCCCAAAATAGTCATCCCAGGATCACTGATTTTCTCCTAAGGAGAGATCTAGAAAATGGCTCCCAGCTTGGGTAGTGTAGGTGTCAGAGCTGGGCAATCTGAGGCTGCTTCTTAGGGATTTGTATCATGGCACCCCAAGATGCACACTTGTTGTTTTGAGAAATGCTTTGGCCAGTCTCTATGAAAGGGGAAGAATTCTAAGGACTTCTACTTATTCCTCCCTCCCCCAAGAAATTAGCACTTATTTTCAGATACAGTAGAACCTGCTAGATGCTCAGATTTTGGCAAAGTGATATTATGAAGACACACTAATAGGGACATATTTGGAAAAAAAAAAAAAACTAAGCATATGCATATTTAACAGAGAGCTAGAGAGCAAAACTTAAAAAAAAAAAAAAAAAAAAAAAAACTTTGAGAAGGAAGGATGGGTTTGCTGCCCCTTACCTTCTTCACACTGCAATGTGGGCTCAGAACCCAAAAAAGAAGAATGTCTGAACTAGAACCCTGGAGAAGCCTTTTCAAATCTAAATTATAGCCTACCACTTTGTCAACCCCAGAGAGCCCCACCTAGATTTTCCTGACTCAGGCCCACATGGCTTTAGTGATTTATGACTGGGTGACTTGGGTTTCCCTAAATGTGGTTGGAATGTGGAGTTGCCCTTCTGAAAGGTAGAGTGAGTTGGTGCAGTTTATGGTGTAAGAGGGAGAGGCTGAGTTGACATTCATTGTGTCCTGGCCATCTAAGAAAGTGGCAAAAACAGGGGTGGAGCCCTCTCATCTCCACCAGATCCAATCTGCATGGAGCCTGGGGCTGGCACCCTTCCTCACTGTTCCTGGGCTTTCATATTTAGCAGAATGGGAATACGGAGCACCAGGGCTTCGGTGGGAAATTGTCTCATCTTGCAGATCACCTAGCTCGGAACCAGAGATTCACAGTGACTGTGAAGGTTAGTTCTGTGTGTTAACTTGGCTAGGCTATGATTCCCAGTGGTTCAGCCAAACACTAGCCCGATTGCTGTCATGGTGTGGTTACATGGGATTGAATCAGCTGGCCTTGAATAAAGCTGATCACCTTCTATAACATAATCTGAAGTAATGTGGTAACTCAATCGGTTGAAGGCCTTAAGACCGAAAAGAGAGCTTCCTTATCTGTATTCTGCCTCCAGACAATAAGTCAATTTTTTTAAAAAATAATTTTTCTTGTGCTTTAAGTGAAAATTTACAAATCAAGTCAGTCTCTCACACATAAACCCATATACACCTTGGTACACACTCCCAATTACTCTCCCCCTAATGAGACAGCCCCCTCTCTCCCTCCACTCTCTCTTTTCACGTCCATTTTGCCAGCTTCTAACCCCTTCCACCCTCTCATCTCCCCTCAGGCAGGAGAGGCCAACATAGTCTCAAGTGTCCACCTGATCCAAGAAGCTCACCCCTCCCCAGCACCCCTCTCCAACCCATTGTCCAGTCCAATCCATGTCTGAAGAGTTGGCTTCAGGAATGGCTCCTGTCCTGGTCCAAGAGAAGGTCTGGGGGCCATGACCACTGGGGTCCTTCCAGCCTCAGTCAGACCATTAAGTCTGGTCTTATGAGAATTTGGGGTCTGTTTTTTTATCCCACTGCTCTCCTGCTCCCTCAGGGGTTCTCTGTTGTGTTCCCTGTCAGGACAGTCATCGGTTGTAGCCAGGTACCATCTAGTTCTTCTGGTCTCAGGATGATGTAGCCTCTGGTTCATGTGGTCCTTTCTGTCTCTTGGGTTCGTAATCGCCTTGTGTCCTTGGTGTTCTTCATTCTCCTTTGATCCAGGTGGGTTGAGACCAATTGATGCATCTCAGATGACTGCTAGCTGGCGTTTAAGACCCCAGATGGCAGTCTTCAAAGTGGGATGCAGAATGTTTTCTTAATAGATTAATAAATAGATATTTGGCAGAACTCGCTCACTTTCCCATCCTCAGATGTATGGAATACATGCGTGCAGGAGGCCCCAGTTTGCCACCTGGCCTACGGATTTGGGACTTGCCAGGCCCACAATTGTGTGAGCCAATTTATTAAAGTAAATATCTGTCTATATATGCACACACACATACACACTTGCTTTTGCTGTTATGTGCTGTCAAATGGATTTTGACTTGGAGCGACCCCATGTGACAGAGTAGATCTGCCCCATAGGGCATAATAAAGATTCCAAGGCTGTAATCTTTACAGGAGTAGATCACCAGGTTTTTTTCCTTCAGAGCAGCTGGTGGGTTTGAACCGCCAACTTTTTTTTTTGGCTTAGACAATAGGAGCACTTACTATCCTACACAATAAAAAGTTTGGGTATAGAGTAGTGCTTGTCGTACTTGTTCGTTGTCATAGAGTTGGCTCCATCTCATGGCCACCTTTTGTACAACAGAAGAAAACACTGCCCAGTCCTGTGCCATCTTCCTGATTGTTGGTGTGTTTGAGTCCATTGCTGTAGCTGTTGTTCTGACTCATCTCATTAATGATTTTCCTCCTTTTTGATGACTTTCTGCTTTACCAAACATGATGGTCTTTAACTACATGAGTAGTTCTAGGTCTGGTTAATTCAGAGGCACACTGATATCATGAATGACCTGATTTTTGTCTTTCTTTTCTGTTGTCCCTGGTATGGTGCTCTTGGGCTGGTTCTCCTCATGAGCCCAAGATGGCTGCACAATGAACCGCCAAACTTTTGATTAGCAGCCAAGTGCTTAATCATTGCAAAACCATATATACCCAAACCAAACCCGTTGCCACTGAGTCAATTCCACTTATAGCAACCCTATAGGACCGAGTAGAACTGCCCCATAGGGTTTCCAAGGAGAGGTTGGTAGAGATTCGAACTGCTAACCCCCGGAGCCATGAGGCTTCATGTACATACACACTTACATTTTACATTATCTCTCACTGGTTCTCTTTCCGTACTGAACACTGACAGACACAGTGATTAACCTCAGGCCATGCAACCTGTTCAATAAATGGCACAGTTGCTCTAGGTGTCTGTCAGTTTATTGTACTGTGGGGGCTTGAGTGTTGCTGTGATGCTAGAAGCTATGCCACCGGTATTCAGATACCAGCAGGGTCACCCATGGAGGACAGGTTTCAGCTGAGCTTCCAGACTAAGACAGACTAGGAAGAAGGACCCAGTAGTCTACTTCTGAAAAGCATTAGCCAGTGAAAACCTTATGAATAGCAGTGGAACATTGTCTGATATAGTGCTGGAAGATGAGCCCCCCAGGTTGGAAGGCACTCAAAAGATGACTGGGGAAGAGCTGCCTCCTCAAAGTAGAGTCCACCTTAATGACATGGATGGAGTAAAGCTTTTGGGACCTTCATTTGCTGATGTGGCATGGTTCAAAATGAGAACAAACAGCTGCAAACATCCATTAATAGTCAGAACCTGGAATGTATGAAGTATGAATCTAGGAAAATCGGAAATCTTCAAAAATGAAACGGAACGCATAAACATGGATATCCTAGGCATTAATGAGCTGAGGTGGACTGGTATTGGCCATTTGAATCGGACAATCATATAGTCTACTATGCTGGGAATGACAACTTGAAAAGGAATGGTGTTGCATTCATCGTCAAAAAGAACGTTTCAAGATCTACCCTGAAGTACAATGCTGTCAGTGATAGGATAATATCCATACACCCACGAGGAAGACCAGTTAATACGACTATTATTCAAATTTACACACCAACCACTAGGGACAAAGATGAAGAAATAGAAGATTTTTATCGGCTTCTGCAGTCTGAAATTGATCGAACGTGCAACTAAGATGCATTGATAATTACTGGTGATTAGAATGCAAAAGTTGGAAACAAAGAAGAAGGATCGGTAGTTGGAAAATATGGCGTTGGTGATAGAAACCATGCTGGAGATCGAATGATAGGATTTTGAAAGACCAACAACTTCTTTATTGCAAATACCTTCTTTCACCAACATGAACGACAACTGTATACATGGACCTCGCCAGATGGAACACGCAGAAATCAAATTGTCTACATCTGTGGAAAGAGACGAGAGAAAAGCTCAATCTCATCAGTCAGAACAAGGCCAGAGGCCGATTGTGGAACAGACCATCAATTGCTCATATGCAAGTCCAAGCTGAAACTGCAGAAAATCAGAGCAAGTCCACGAGAGCCAAAATATGACCTTGAGTATATCCCACCTGAATTTAGAGACCATCTGAAGAATAGATTTGATGCACTGAACACTAGTGACCAAAGACCAGGCTACTTGCGGAATGACATTGAGGACATCATCCATGAGGTCACTGAAAAGGCAGGAAAGAAAGAAAAGACCAAGACAGATGTCAGAGAAGACTCTCAAAGTTGCTCTTGAGCATCGAGCAGCTAAAGCAAAAGGAAGAATTGATGAAGTAAAAGAACTGAACAGAAGATTTCAAAGGACCTCTCGAAAAGACAAAATAAAGTATTATAATGACATGTGCAAAGAGCTGGAGATGGAAAACCAAAAGGGAAGAACACGCTCAGCATTTCTCAAGCTGAAAGAACTGAAGAAAAAATTCAGTCCTCGAGTTGCAATAGTGAAGGATTCCATGGGAAAAATATTAATGGCCCCACTAACAACCCACTGATTAATGGCCCAGGAAGCATCAAAAGAAGATGGAAAGAATACACTGTCATTATATCAAAAAGAATTAGTCAATATTCAACCATTTCAGGAGGTGGCATATGATCAGGAACCGATGGTACTGAAGGAAAAGTCCAAGCTGCTCTGAAGGCATTGGTGAAAAACAAGGCTCCAGGAACTGATGGGATATCAATTGAGACGTTTCAACAAACAGATGTGGCACTGGAGGTGCTCACTCGTCTATGCCAAGAAATATGGAAGACAGCTTTCTGGCCAACTGACTGGAAAAGATCCGTATTTATGGCTATTCCCAAGAAAGGTGATCCAACTGAATGTGGAAATTACAGAACAATATGGTTAATATCAGATGCATGCAAAATTTTGCTGAAGATCATTCAAAAATGGCTGTAGCAATATATCGACAGGGAACTGTCAGAAATTCAGGCCAGTTTCAGAAGAGGATGTGGAACTAGGGATGTCATTGCTGATGTCAGATGGATCCTGGCTAAAAGCAGAGGATACCAGAAGGATGTTTACCTGTGTTTTATTGACTATGCAAAGGCATTTGACTGTGTGGATCATAACAAACTATGGATAACATTGCAAAGAATGGGAATTCCAGAACACTTAATTGTGCTCATGAGGAACCTTTACATGGATCAAGAGGCAGTTGTTCGGACAGAACAAGGGAATACTGATTGGTTTAAAGTCAGGAAAGGTGTGTGTCAGGGTTGTATTCTTTCACCATACCTATTCAATCTGTATGCTGAACAAATAATACGAGAAGCTGGACTATATGAAGAAGAAGGGGGCATCAGGACTGGAGGAAGACTCATTAACAACCTGCGTTATGCAGATGACACAACCTTGCTTACTGAAAGTGAAGAGGACTTGAAGCAGTTACTAAGGAAGATCAAAGACCACAGCCTTCAGTATGGATTGCACCTCAACATAAAGAAAGCAAAAATCCTCACAACTGGACCAATGAGCAATATTATGATAAATGGAGAAAAGATTGAAGTTGTCAACGATTTCGTTTTACTTGGATCCACAATCAACAGCCATGGAAGCAGCAGTCAAGAAATCAAAAGATGCATTGCATTGGGCAAATCTGCTGCAAAGGACTTCTTCAAAGTGTTGAAGAGCAAAGATGTCACCTTGAAAAGACTAAGGTGCGCCTGACCCAAGCCATGGTTTTTTCAATCACATCATATGCATGTGAAAGCTGGACAATGAATAAGGAAGACTGAAGAAGAGTTGACGCCTTTGAATTGCGGTGTTGGCGAAGAATATTGAATATACCATGGACTGCCAAAGGAAAGAACAAATCTGTCTTAGAAGAAGTTCAACCAGAATGCTCCTTAGAAGCAAGGATGGAGAGACTGCATCTTACGTACTTTGGACATGTTGTCAGGAGGGATCAGTCCCTGGGGAAGGACATCATGCTTGGCAGAGTACAGGGTCAGGGGAAAAGAGGAAGGTCCTCAACGAGGTGGATTGACACAGTGGCTGCAACAATGAGCTCAAGCATAACAATGATTGTAAGGATGGGTCAGGACCGGGCAGTGTTTCGTTATGTTGTGCACAGGGTCGCCATGAGTCAGAACCGACTCAACGGCACGTAACAACAACCACCCTCTGAGCCATGAGGCTCCATGTATATACATACTTATATATTACATTATGTCTCACTGGCTCTCTTTCTCTAGTGAACACTGACAGAGACAGTGATTAACCCCAGGCCATGCAACCTGTTCAATAAATGGCACAGTTGCTCTTGGTTGACGCCATGTTGGTGTAATGTCTCCAATACCTAAACTAAGATAGCAGGGGGTGTAAAAGGTTTGCCATCAGCATCTCTGCATTTTCAAGAATAACACAATTAAGGACTAAAATGTGTGCAAAAGTTACTTTAATTCTTTCATGTGCTGCTTTATTTATTCACTTAATGGATAGTTAATGAGCACCCTCTATATGCCAGGCCCAACACTAGGCACCAGGCCTATATAATGGAGAATAAAATGGACATGGTTTCTGCCCTTTAGGGGTTTGCCCTTCACATAAGGACTTCTCTGTTAGGATGTTGTCGGAAATTGACTCAGATTGCCAAAGTTTTTTTCCCCCAAAATGTGAAGAGAGAGGGCCAAGATCATTGGGTGCAAGGAAGAGAGTCGGGACCTTCCTTGATACCAAGAAGTCAGTGTTCTGTTTTGTTTTCTTTTGGTTTTGGCTGATGGTGTTAGGGAGCTGTGGGCGGGTTTAGACAAGTACAAGGCAGAGCCAAGTTGTCTTATAAATGTGAGAGGGACGAAAGGAAAGATAAGGAATGACTATTTGGAATTTTTTAGGTAGCCACCCTCCTCTTTAAGGCCACCTACCCACAGCCTTCACATTTTCAGTACAGACTGGAGTGGAGAACCTGGATTTCTTTGGATTACTTTGGATAGGTAGGGTTTGGCGTTTCATGTCTACGCTGTCCTGAGAAGGGGACCTGAGGTAAGGCTGAATTTGTAGGTGGTTTGGAAGGAGAAAAAAAAAAAAATTTTTTTTTTTTTTTTTTGGAAGGCTGACCCTGACAGCAGAGTGAGAGGTGGGAGGGGAGGGGAGGGAGGAGTGCCAGGCTGAGGGGTTTGGCCGTTCTTAGTTATTTAGTGCTACCGTAACAGAAATACCACAAGTGGATGCCTTGGACAAACAGAAATTCATTTTCCCACAGTTTAGGAGGCCAGATGTCTGAATTCAGGGTGCTGGCTTTAGAGGAAAGCTTTCTTTCTCTTTTGGCTTTGGACAAAGGTCCTTGTATCTTTGAGCTTCTGCTCCTGGGTGATCTTCATGTGGCTGGCTCAGCATCTTTCTTCCCCCATCTCTGCTTCTCTTGGTTGCTGGTTTAATCTCTTTTGTATCTCAAAAGAGATTGACTGAAGATACACCCTACACTAATCCTGCTTCGTTCACGTGACAAAGGCAACCCAGTCCCAAGGGGGATTATAACCACAGGCATAGAGGTTAGGATTTACAGCACAAATTTTGGGGGCACACAATTCAATCCATAACAGGTAGTGACCTTAGCGGGCTTTGGCGAGGGCCTGGGTGAAGCCTGGACGCATACTATCCCCATTTACCAATCCCCCCTACCCAGACTTACAGGAAGGAAGAAAGGACAGTGACCGTGGGCATCTGATGAAAGGTGAGCCGTCCCACCACTCAACCAGCTAAGCTTCTGAGTATTAATAGTATTGTTGTTTTTGTTGTGTGTTGTTGACTTTGTTTTGACTCATAATGACCCCATGTGAGAGTAGAAATGCCCCATGGCTGTAATCTCTACAGCAGCAGATCGCCAAGTCTTTTTTTGCTGTTAATGGTATTAAAACCAAAGACCAAACCCATTGCCCTTGAGTCAATACTGACTCAAAGTGACCCTAGAAGTGCTTGGTTGCTAATCAAAAGGTCAGCAGTTTGAATCCACCAGCCACTCCTTGGAAACCCTATGGGGCAGTCCTACTCTGTCCTATAGGGTCACTATGAGGAGCTATGAACTAATCCTAATAATGAATTAGTAGTATTAGATTGTGCCAAATCAGCCTACATACTTCTCAGGCTCCTCATGGATGGCCTAGGTGTCTCCTCACCTTTAATTATCTCCTGTTCAATTAGAATCCTGTTCAATTAGAATCTCTTGATGATGCAAAACAGATTATTAAATAAAAATATATGAAACTGTTGCTGAAACTGGAAATAAAATAATAAAAATAAAAAAATATATGAAACTGTTGCTGAAACTGGAGAACTCTTTAATAGCCTGTTTATTAAGAACACAGATTATATGTTCAATCTTAGGACCCATGATTAGTGGAGAAAAGTCCTCTACTAATATTTCTCAACGCTTGGATTACCATCACCCCTGCACAGTGTGAAAATGTTTATAGACTCTCACTAATAGTAGTTCTACCTGTAGTAAACCAGTTAAAACCAGTTACCTTCCAGTCAGTTCTGACTCATGGCAGCTTCATGGCTGCCAGAATAGAACTGTGCTCCATCGGGTTTTCAATGGCTGATTTTTTGGAAATAGATTGGCCGGCCTTTCTTCTGAGGATCCTGTGGGTGGACTCAAACCTCCAAACATTCAGTTCGCAGGTGAACACATTAACCATTTACACCACCCAGGGACTCCACCTAAATGAGGCGTTTAAAGTAGTTTTAATTTACTAGCAGGCAGGAAATCTTAAGTAGTTTGGAACTGGAGAGAGCTGGCTTTAGGCTTGCTTTGATTCCTTCTAGAGGGGTGTCTTTAACTCAGCTACTTAAGCTCTCTGGGCTTTAGTTTCTCATCTGTAAAATGGGCATAATAAAAACAGCTGCCTCCTTGGGCTGCCATGAGAATTGAATGAGATATGGAATTAAATAAAGCCTTAGCCTAAGGCCTGACACACGGGAAGTAGTGAAGAAAATCTGTAAGAGTGACCAAGAAAGTGTTTTCTGTGCATAATTTATGCTTCACATGTTTTTGGAAGTAAATAAAAATCAAAAGGGTGGTAATTTTCGTGCATAGGGATTTGCGGACCCTTTGTAATAGTTTTGCTCTCCCCTCCTTTTTAGGCATTCAACCCACTGCCAGTAAAGAATCCTGACCTTAATATTTCTTGCTAGCTTTAATTATAAGCCATTAATTAATAAAATCAAGACGGTTTTACCTACACTCTGAAGATCAGGAGTCTGAGAGACTGGTTCGCTGAACCAACTCTGGATTCAGCCTTGCCTCTAATGCAAAACTCAATTTTTATTTGGATTTTAAAATGTCTCCAATTATCTAGTCAATACTACGTGAATATTCAGAGCTTGGTTTTCTTCCCATCTGGAGATACACTGTCCAGGCCCGCTCTTGACGTGTGCAGTCATATGAATACAAATGAATGGGCCCAGGAAGTCCTCCCAGATTAAAATCACACTTTGCATGTTTCTACCCCCGGACGGCTTTGTCTGGACTTCAGATGTCCGCACGGTCTTCTTGTCTCCATTCTTCAGCATCTTCACCTTGAACTTCGTTATGAAAAGTAGAGTTTTAATTTATAAGTGGCCAAAATTTCTTCCCAGTGTGTCAGCCTGGAGGAACCCACTTAAAAAGAACATTTAATAATGCACACAGTTGAAGGGGAGGATTCAGTGCAAGGACTTCGTGGTTAAGCCTGCAGCACTTGTAAACATCTAAATTCTTAGACTGCATTGTGTTTTTTTGTTTTGTTTTGTTTTGCTTTTCCAAAGTCACATGGCTTGTGGGCAATCTCCATTAATCTTCCATGCTCTAGCTCTTTTCCTTCCTTGAAACAGTACTTCACTGGGGTAAACATGACGACTATGTGCCTTCCATTCCCTTTTGTTCTCTTATTAGCAGGATAATGAAACGGCTACTGGGTCAGTCTTTGTTCTCCAGAGAAATAGGAGCAATAAGAGAATGCGTACAAGCACACAAACACCCAGAAAAAGCACACAAACACACATGCACGTATACACGCACACAATTATTTATTAATTTACCCATTTATTCATTTAGCTATCTTTTTTTTTTAAGGAATTGATTCACGTGATTGGGAGGAGGGTATGCTGGTGACAAGTCCAAAATCTGTAAGGGAGGCCGGCAGGCTGGAAACTCAGGCAGGATTTCTATGTTACACTCTTGAGGCAGAATCCTTCACCAAGTCTGTTTCTGTCCTTAAGACCTTCAGCTGATTGGATAAGGCCCACTGACATTATTGAGGACACTCCCCTTTACTTAAAACTAAAAAACCAAACACGATTCCAACTCATAGCAACCCTAGAGGACAGAGTAGAACTGCCCTGTAGGGTTTCCAAGGAGCAGCCGGTAGATTTGAACTGCTGACCTTTTGATTAGCAGTTGAACCCTTAACCACTGCCCCACGAAGGCTCCCCTTTACTTAAAGTCAGCTGATCATAAAAGTTAATTACATCTACAAAATACCTCCAAAGCAAAGTCTAGTGTTTGACCAAACAACTGGGTACTGTTGCCTGGCCAAGTTGACACCATCACAGTTACCATAGAGCACATTCTATGTGCTAAGTGCATTATATAAAAGACTGCAATTATGGAATCTGACCACTTCTCTGGATTTTAGGGATGATCGAAAGTGAAGAAGATTTGAAGCACTTAATGGTGAAGATCAAAGACCACAGTCTTCAGTATGGATTATACCTCAACATAAAGAAAAAAAAAATCCTCACAACTAGACCAATACGCAACATCATAATAAACAGGGAAAAGATTGAGGTTGTCAAGGATTTCATTTTACTTGGATCCACAATCAACGCCCATGGAAGCAGCAGTCAAGAAGTCAAATGACACATTGCACAGGGCAAATCTACTGCAAATGACCTCTTTAAAGTGTTGAAAATCAAAGATGTCACTTTGAGGACTAAGGTGCACCTGACCCAAGCCACGGTATTTTTTAATCACCTCATATGCATGTGAAATCTGAACAATGAATAAGGAAGACCAAATAATTGATGCTTTCGAATTACGGCATTGGGGAAGAATATTGAATATACCGTGGCCTGCCAGAAGAATGACCAAATCTGTCTTGGAAGAAGGACAACCAGAATGGTCCTTAAAAGCGAGGATGGCAAGACTTCGTCTCACGTACTTTGGACATGTTATCAGAAAGCACCAGTCCTGGGAAGGACATCATGCTTGGTGAAGTAGAGGGTCAGCAAAAAAGAGGAAGACCCTCAATGAGATGGGTTGGCATAGTGGCTGCAACAATGTGCTCAAATATAACAATGGTTGTGAGGATGGGGCAGGACAGGGCAGCATTTCTTCCTTTTGTGGATGGGGTCACTACACGTAGGAGCCAACTCAACTGCACTTAACAACAACAGCAACAAAAACAACAAGGTCACAATGAGTCAGAGCTGACTCCATGGCACCTAACAACTTGTTGTAATACCGTCCCACTGGTCATTCATGATGCTCTCCCCTGGTCTTGTTTCTGCTTCTCTGACTCTTCCTCATCAGCCTTGTCTGTGCTTGCTCCCTCTGCCAAGCTCTCACACACGTGTGGTCCCTGAAGAGGCTCTGTCAGCCCTGCTTCTCTTCTCACAGGCTACGCTCACGGCTTTCAGTACTGCATGCCTCTTGCCCTGAGCCCTACCCTGAGCTTCTGATTCAAAGGACCCACTGGGTTTCTTGTTGTGGATGTCATGGGGACACCTCAAACTCAGCTGTTTTCCTCAATAATTCCCACCACAGTGCGTAGTGCCTACCACCTCCACTCACCACCCATTCGACTGGTTGGTCACTCAAGCCAGGAATTAGGTGGTTGCGCTCAGCTTCCTTTTCTTGAACCAATTACCACCAAATCCTGCTAATTTTACTTCTGATATAATTCTCACACTCACACTCCTTCTTCTACTCCAGCCCATGACAACTACTATTATTATCTTGGTTCAGGTGCACATCAACTTAGAGAAATTATTAGAATCATTTTTATAAACTATCTCTCCATCTTGTCCTCCTCAGTCTACTCCACACTCTGCTGCCAATGCAATACGAGAAAATGTCATGAAGTTAGAAACAACATCACTGTGAAAGGCCCAAGTCTGTCTGCTCCTCTGAGGTTTTATCACAAGGGGGTTTACCAGGAAGCTAATGATGCGTATGTTCACACTCCCTCACTTGTGGGGTTCCTTACAAAACCCTTTCTTTTCTCATTTTAAATAAATATTTATTTTTAAATAGCTGCATATCCATGATTCTGTATCTTTTTTTCTTGAAAAGGGCCCCCCACAAATGCTGTGTAAACCTTTATTTGGCTCTGAATCACCTCTTAGATAAAGATCGAGCCTGTTAATGTGACCTGGTCCCTGCCTGGCGTGTCATCTGAATTCCCTGCCTCAGACTTTATTATTCAATAAGGTGAAACTATATGCACTTTTCACTGCATTTTGGCCTCTTTCGTGCCTCTGCGCCTCTGATCATGCTGTTCCTTTAGTCTGCAATACCTTCGTCTCCATGGTTCCCTTCTGCCAACACACGTGCAGCCACAATTTCTATTTGATCATTTCTTCTCCTTCGACAAGACAGCCCTGGTGTCCACTGCCCAAGGAATCTTCTTGTGGTTATTGTTGTTAGTTGCTGTCAAGTCAACTTTGAATCATGGCATCCTCATGTGTAACAGAATGAAAAGTTACCCGGTCCTGTGCCATCTTCATGATCATTGGTGTGCTTGAGTCCACTGTGGCCACCCTTGTATCAACCCATCTCTTTGAAGGTTTCTGTTGTCTTCACTGGCCCTCCACTTTTCCAAAGGTGATGTCCTTCTCAAGTGGTTGGTTCCTTCTAATGATGCATCCAAATTAAGTGAGTCGATGTCTTGGATAATATTCTGTAGTCCATGAAGTTTTTATTGGCTGATTTTTGGAAGTAGATCATCAGCCCTGGTGGAATAGTGGTTAAAAGCTCAGCTGCTAACCAAAAGGTCAGCAGTTTGAATCCACCAGCTCCTCCCTGGGAACCCTATGGGGCAGTTCTACTCTGTCTTATAGGGTCACTATGAGTTGGAATCTACTCAAATGCAACTTTTTTTTTTAATTACCATGATTGATAGAATTTGTGAGGAAGGGCCTTAGGTGATGTCACAATGAAATCAGGTCTGCCTGAAGGCTAGTTTAGCAGAGATATCTAAGCTGCATCACCCTGTTACTAACTGAAATTTATGACCATATTCATATCTTGGAGAATAACAATAGAACATAGAGGGCACGAAGACACTGCTAGTAAATTTAGTCCAAGGAATAGGAATGAACTGCTCAAGGCAGAATGCTTTTATCCTTCTCTTTAAATATTTCAACACACTTCTATTAGTAACTTGCAGATCTGGAAGATAAAGTGTTAATAAGGACACTTGAGGTTGGAACAACATAAGCTTGAAGATGCTTGCATGTCAGTATCACAAAGACAACCTGGGTTCAAGTCCTGGCACTGGCACTTGTTAGCTGTGGACCTGGGTCAAGTCACTGAACCTCTCTGTGCCTGAGTTAGCTCATCTATAAAATGGGGACAATAATAGGACTTTACTGATAAGGTTTTGTGGAAATCATGTAAGGTAATATATGTAAAGCATTTCTAATACTGACTGATGAATAACAAGTTTATATCTATTAAATATTATTTTTATTGGACCAATGGACATATACAGAATAATGTAACCAACAATTGAAGAACACATATTCTTTAACACATATACTTTCCAAACACACACATACAAAAACTGACCACATGCTAGGATAAAAGTAAATCTCATTTGGTTACAATTTCTCACCTCAATGTATTAACATAAAAAATGTACCTAGAAAAAAACTGCATCTTTGGACTTTTAAAAATATACTTCTAAAAAACTCATATATTAAAGAAGTAACCGTAATGGAAATTAGAAATATGTAGAGCTGAATGACAAAAATAAAACCTCTTAAAATGTGTGTGATACAGTCAAAGCAGTACCTAGAGGAAAATTCACATCCTTAAAACGTTATATAATAAAAGAAGGAAGTTTGAAAACTAATCAGCTCATTCTCCAATTTAGTAGGTTAGAAAAGTGCAACATAATAAACACAAGTTACAGAGAAGAAAATTATATTTTTAAAAGAGAATAAAATTAATGAGATAAAAAATGTGGAATAAAAAAAAAAAGAATGGAGAGGATCAATTAAGTAAAACCTGGGTATTTTGAAAAGAAAAAATAAATAAAATAAAATAAATACAGAAAAAGGAGAGATGTTTGTAAAAACAAATGAGAAAGGAGATATAACTACCAAGCTGAAGATATTGAAATGATAACAGGCTATTATTAAGAACTTTATACTGATAAGTATTCAATTTGACATAGAATGGAAATATTCATAGAAAAACTATGGTTTACCAAAACGCACTCAACAAGCATTAAACAAAATATGAATAGCCTTAAAACAAATAAGGAAATATGATACAACTTTAAAAACTCTGCACAAAAACTTTCTTTAAAAACTTTTCATGAAAACATTCTGAGCCCAAATGGCTTCCCTTGCAAGTTCCACCGAAGAGTCCAGTAACAAATAATCCAGTTTTATGTAAATTGTTAGAGACAAAATAATAAAAAAGAATACATCTTAACCAATTTGGAGGTCACAGTAATGTTGACACTCAGATCCCAGATCCCAGAGTGTCCCAAATACTCAGGCCTCATGAAAATGAAAAAGACAGGCCAATCTCCCTGAGAACATAGATGCAAAAATCCCAAAGCACAAGTTGGCAAACAGGATGCAGGCCTGTCTAGCAAGGATGGTTCCTCATTTTGAAGTCAGGCCATTTCCAGGAATGAAAGTTTGTTTAATATTGGAAAAATAATGACTATAATTCACTCTATTAACGTAATATAGGAAAAGTGATATGACTATCTCAGTAGGCTCAGAGAAGACATTTGATAAAACATATTCATTCTAGGAGTCCCTGGGTGGTGTAAAAGGTTAAGTGTTCGACTACTAACCAAAATGTTGGTGGTTTGAACCCACCCAGACGTGCCTCTGAAGATAGGCCTGGTGTTCTGAAAAATCAGCCTCTGAAAACCCTGTGGAGCACAGTTCTACTGGAACATGCATGAAGTCACCATGAGTCGGAATGGACAGGTTTTTAATTTTTTAGCTTTTTATTTTGGATATCCATTCATTATCACAATATCTTAGCAAACTGGGGATAGAAGGAAACTTCCTTTGCCTTTCTCCACATCATATTTAACATTGAGCAATTCCTGCTAAGGTCAAGGGCAAGGAAACCTACCATCGCCTCTTTAGTCAATGTTGCATCCCCAGTCACAGACCAGGAGTTGGAATTCGGCAAGACAAAGAAATAAAAGCTGCCAGGTTTCAAAAGGAAGTAATTCATCTGACATCTTTTGTTAATAATATGATTGCCCACATGGCAAATCCAAAAGAATCTACACATGAATCGTTGGAATTAGTAGGAGAGTTTAGTAAGCTTCCTGGACATAAAAGCGATCTACAAAAATCAATCACATTTTATATACAGGCACCAAACAGATAATGCAATTTAAGTAGAGATATCATGATAAGAACATCAAAAATATAAGGAACTTGGGAATATGCCTAACAAAAGATATTCAGGGTCTTTATGAAGAAAATTAGAAAAAAAATTATGAAACTTTAAAGATCTAGAGAAATTGAGATAACGTGGATACAGGGATTGGAAGACTCAGTATCATAAATGTGACAATTCTCTCAAAATAGATCTTCAAATTCATTGTAATTCCCGCACCGTCCCGGCGGGTTTTGTGGCCGTGTGGGTATGTTTGTGGAAATTGACAAGCGGATTTTAAAATCTATATGGAATAGCACAGAGAAGGAGAAGGGGGATTCTCCTGAATAAAAAGAATAAGGTGGGTTGGCTGGCTTTGCCAGATATCAATAATTACTTTAATGATAGTAATTAAGAGACTGTGGTATTGTTCCTCAGTTAGACAAACCAACCAATGAAACACATCATGAATTCCAATATGGTGTGTGAGCGCGCGCGTGTGTGTGTGCGTTTCATTTATGTGGAAAACTTGCATTGCAGATCAGTCAGTGGCAAAAGCTGGATTTTTTAATACTTGATGTGGGTCCCTGGATGGCGTACATGGTTAAGCACAAATCTACTAGCTGAAAGGTTAGAGGGTCAAACTCACCAGAAGGCACCTCAGAAGAAAGGCCTGGCAACCTGGCTGCAAAAGCTCAGCAGCCTTGAAAACGCTAGGAAGTGCAGCTCTGCTCCGCTCTGCACACGTGGGGTCACCACGAGTGGGAGTCGGCTTGATGGCAGCTGGTTGTGACGTAGAGGCATTGAGGAATGGGCGTACCACTCGCCCCAGACCTTCCGCTCTCAGGTACGCAGCTGGAGAATCTCCTACCCGTGTGCCTCAGGAGACACATAAGAGAGTCAGTCCACAGAAGCACTTGTTTGTCACAGCAAAACACCGGAAGTGACCCAAATGGACACAAATAAACCCATAAAATCTGTTGCCCTCAAAAGCTGACTGAATGGACACGAAAAGAAAGTGGAAGGAAGGAGTGTGCTGTCTCATTAGGGGGAGAGCAATTAGGAGTATGTAGCAAAGTATATACAAATTTTTGTATGAGACACTGACTTGATTTGTAAACTTTCACTTAACAGTAACAATAAAATTTTAAAAAAAGAATCCATTGCCCTCGAGTAGATTCAGACTCATATCGACCCAAGAGGACAGGATAGAACTGTCCCACAGGGTTTCCGAGGAGGGGCTGGAGGATTCGAACTGCCGACCCTTTGGTTAGCAGCCATAGTTCTTAAGTGCTGCACTACTAGGGCTCCCAATGTACACAGGTACCCAGTGCCATCGAGTCATAGTAGAATATATATGTGTATTCTGGCATATTCACACAACAGAACAGAAGGCTATAGGAGTGAGTCGTGGTCAGATCATAAAAGGCTGTATGTGTCAAGCTAAGGAGTGTGACCATGACTGAAACCTATAGGAGACCATTGATGGATGTTAAGCAGGAGAGGAGCACACCCTCAGAGTGGGTGATCAGGCTCTGAAATCTACGCCATGTGCCTTTGAGGCTGCCACAGTCCGGAATGGTCATTTTATCGTTAGGAAGACCCTTCTAGCTAGCCTCTGTGGGAGGCTAGCTTGGAAGGGGCCAGGCTGGTGACCAAGTGGACAGCCCTCTGGGAGGCTACTGTTGCTGTATCCGCCCAGGATACAAGAAGTCCCTAAAGTAGGGTGGGGCTAGGCAGCAAGGAATGGATAGGAGCTACACTAAAGTAGCACACTTGACAGTGTCTCCGTGGCTCAGTCTCGGTGCTTATTTTAAATGCAAAAAGGAAAATGGGGGGGGCAGGAAGGGGAGTGAGGCCGGAGGGTGGAGGCAGGGCTCAGATCTTATCTGGACTCTTGGGCTGTCGTGGGAGCTGCTCAGAGCAGGTGCTTCAAAGCCTTCAGCGTTACCCTGTGCTGGGGCCCACCCTGGGCACACACACAAAGTGGGCGTGCGTTATTCAGGTGGCATCGCTTCTTCTGCCTGGCTCATCAGAGTGCTCACAACGTTGGGCCCTCCTTCCCCAAAAGCCAATTGTGGAGACTTGCAGGCAGCCAGGATGGAAGCCTTCGCAGTCACTTGGCTGGGGCTGCTGGTGAGATCCACAGCTGTAACAGAAAGCCATGCACTCCCTGCAGAAAGATTTGGTTCTGGGCAGCAGCATGCATGTCATTGACCTAAATTCTGTGCCCAGCCTCTACCTGCAGAACTTTCTAGCAAGGAAATGCTGGTGAGCTGCAGATTAAAAGGATCCCGAACTATTTCTCTCTTTTTTATGAGAATCCACTGCCATGAGTTTCTAGTGACCCCGAAACCTACTTCCAACTTTGCAATCAGCTCCACCAAGGTTGATTTAAAGGTGCAAAGGAAATAGTAATGCCAGGGGTTTGGAAGACGTGGAAGATGCTGGCTTTCTATTAGCAGAGGCTGATGTCACCCATGCTGCAACTCAGCACACTGGCATTGTCCCCGTGGTGACAACAGGGCCCAGCTCTGCCCTAGAGGGACCTGCCTGTCTGCAGGGCTGAAGGGGCAGTGCTGCTGTCCTCCATCTTTCAGATTCCGGATCCCAGGAAGGGTGATGATAATGCCTGGCTGTGTGGCCCCTTTAATGATCATCACATCTGCCTGCTGTGAATTCTCTTTTTTTTTTTTGGCACTTCTGTCGCTTTTTCCATTTTCTTAGCACTTTGAAATTATTTGTTGCTCTAAAGGGCTTTGGCAATGCAAATTAGGCTAGCATTGTTTCTTGCTCTACAGATAACCTCCTCTGGACGCAGGGGCTGTACAACCTGCCTACACTCTCACTCCATGGCGTATACAGAGTTTGGAAAGATCACATAGCTGACATGTGTTTCTCTCCCATTCCAATAATGCATCTTCCCAGACCCATTTCTTTCTTTCACTCATTCAGTAAGTGTTAATAGAGAACTTACAAAGTGGCAGGTATGGTGCTGGATGCTGAAGATATAGAAGTCAATAAATAAATCCTTGCCCCTACTTAGGATGCCCACAGTTAATAAAAGAGCAGATAAGTTAACTACTAGGTGTGATGCTCTATAATAAATGCTACGATAGAGTTATAGCAATGATTGTGAGGATGGCATAGGACCAGATACTGTTTCGTTCTGTTGTACATAGGATTGCTATGAATCGAAACTGACTCAACGGCACCTAACAACACAACAACAACAACACAATAGATTGGGGATTTCAAAAAAGAGTCCCTTAGCCAAGCTAGGGAATTCAGGGAGTGCTTCCTGGAAGAAGTGACATGGGCACCCATCCATCAACAGATTAATCTGGGTGTAGCAATGCAAAAGGTCCCTGCGAGGTGCAAATAGTTAACTCACTTGACTGCTAACCAAAAGGTTGGAAGTTTGAGTTCATCCAGAGGTACCTTGGAAGGAAGGTCTGGCAATCTACTACCAAAAAATCAGCCACTGAAAATCCCGTGGACCACAGTTCTTCTCTGACACACATGTGGTCACCATGAGTCGGAGTCAACTTGGCAGCAACTAGTTTTAGCAACACGAAAGGGAGGAAGGATGCTCTGGTCAGAGGTCATGCCATTTGTAATGTCATTTGGGTTCAAGATGGCATAGACCCTCCCAGTCCATTGTTCCCTGGGGGTCGAGAGGGGGAGGGTACAACCCTGGGTGTGGCGAGAGCTAGTTAACCCTGATGGGGAACGTACTAAACAGAGGCCGGCCTCTGTTCTAACACGTCATCTGCGTTAAGTCATTTGATCCAAAGAGCAGCTCTATAAAGAAGTCACTGAGGATTCCTTTCAAACTTTACGAAGTTGAGGCTTACAGAGGTCAAGCAACTTGCCCAGCTTCAGCTCTAGCTTAGAGGTTTGAACACCTGAACCTGAAGTCCAGCCTGCTAACCACTGCCCCTGCTACGTCTCCTTAAACTGAACTGATTACACCTTTCCTGGGAAAGGAGCTCTAATTTCTGTTCTTTTATCAACAATCCTAAGGAGCCCAGTGACTCAGCATGTAAAGCCCTCAGCTGCTAACCAAAAGGTCAGCAGTTCAAACCCACCAGCTGTTCTGCAGGAGAAAGATGTGGCAGTCTGCTTCCATAAAGATTTACAGCCTTGGAAACCCTATGGGGCAGTTCTACTCTGTCCGATAGGGTCTTTGTGAGTCGGAATTAACTTGATGGCAGTGGGTGGATTATCAGCAAACATACATAACACACATGTTATCTGGATGTATGACAGAACTTACATAACAACAGTGAAATACACACAATTTTTTGGCTAACAGTGGATACCTCTGCGGAGATCGCTCCTTCCCTCTTGGGCCTGGGAGGGAGCACCACCAGGCAGTGGGTGGGGTGGTCCCAGGGCTCTTGCACACATGAGTTCCCAGCAGGGACGTTCCTCTGTAGCTCTGAGCTCCTGAGTCCAGCTCCCTCCCTTTCTGGAGGGTTTTCTGTTAACTACTAACTCTCAGGCTCTGCCACACTCTGCCATAGAGTAAGGGGGGAGGGTTCTACTCTTGTGTTTGAAAGACATGTCCCACATACACGTGGAAGGAAGGGACTGGCCAAGGTAAGGCTGAGAATACCCTGTGCTTTTGCTCAGAATTCAGGAGGCGAGGGCGACACCAGTCTTGCTCCGGGTTGGACTCTCGGTGTGGTTTTGCTGAGAAAAAGCATGGGAAGCTGTAGCTCCTCCGTCGGCCCTTTGTGCAAAGGTGAAGAGAGTGCCCCTTCCTCTGGCGGCCTGTCAGCGTGTCATACTCCGCTGGTTTGCATGTTGCTCTGATTGTGGAACCCAAGCCACTGATATTTCAAATACCAGCAGGATTATCCATGGTGGACGGGTTTCAGCACAGCTTCCAGGCTAAGAGAGGCTAGGAAGAAAGACCTGTTGCTTTACTTCCCAAAGCTAGCCAGTGAACACACTTTGGGTCACAGCACGGCACTATCTGACTCGTTTGCTTTGACTACAGCATCAGGAGGGCTCAATCACCAGAGGAGGATGTCACGTTTGGTGAAGTGGCGGGTCAGCAAGGGCAAGGGAGGCCCTCTGTGAGAGGGATTGATCGAACAGACGCAATGCGGGAACAACGGACTCCAACATGCTGAGGCCCCCGAGCATGACGCAAGACCAGGCAGCGCTTGGTTGTGCTGCACATAAGGTCACCTGGAGTCGGAGTCGGCTCAGTGGCATCCATCTGCCTGTCCCTCTGTCGGTCCGTCTGTCCACCTGCCCACTCGCCCAGCCACCTACCTATCTTATCCATCCATCCATTCATTCATCATCTATCTATCTATCCTGTGGAAGACAAAGTCCTGACTGAGTACCTGGCCTACCTGGCCAGCAGTGCTGAGGCTGAAGTCCAGGTCAGCAGTCCTGCATCGTCAAATGCTACATAATGGAGCATAATGAGGCGCAGACGTCCTTAGACCTGGGTGCAAGTCCCAGGCCCCTGGTACTCACCGTGCAACGCTGGACAAGCTGGTTCCCCTTGTGATACCAGTGCCCTGTCCCTAAGAGGGGCTGTGCAGTGTTGCAATGAGGATTAGACCCCACAGAGGGCCTCGAGGCCTGGATCATGGACACGTGTGCTTGAGAGACCTTCTCCATCTCTCACTAAGGTAACTGCAAGTGCTGACTCCCTACTGGATACCCTAAGCACAAGACTTCCTGCAAAATCCTTACTCCTGTTGCCAACTTCCTTTCCTGGAGGAGAGAGCTGAGCTTGGAGAGGCCACAGGACTTTGCCAAGGTCGCGAATTAGTAGGTGGTGGGGCCAAGTTCCAACCAAGGACCTCTGTGATGAGTAACTCAGGGCCACCTTGAGGCCCAAGCCTCTCAGCAGGTAATGGAAACTCCTTGGGTATTCACGCACATGGGGTGCCTTGCCTCTCTCCCAGGGGCTTCTTGAGTGCATCCACCCACCGCGTGAGCCGGTCTAGCGGAGTGGTTAATAGAAGGAGTGGGGCTTCCTGCCAGCACTCAAATCTTGGCTCCGCCCTTTGCTGGCAGTGAATCTTGGACAGATCTTAATCTCTCCGTGCCTCAGTTTTTTCATCTGTAAAATGAGAAAATGAAGCGCCTCTGTACCTCGTAGAGCAGAGAGCTGCATGAGTTGATAAATGACACCTTTTAAATGCCTCGCAGCTTTTGAAAGTTTCATTTTCTGTTTCTAGAATGTTCTTCCCCTTCCCCCACTCTAACCCAATTCATTCTCATCTACTCTATTTTTTCCTTTGTGTTTTTTTCCTGTCCATTCTTCAGCATCAGTTCAAGCACTGTTCTTGATGAACGCTGTCTCTTATCTCCAGCGATTACACCCAAAGCGAATTCCTTCCTCGTGTTTATTGCAGTGTGTGATTATGTGCACACCTGTAGGTCTATTCCATACCCTTTGTCCCTGCCCCTTTGGACTCTGAGTGCAAGGGAGACAGCTGCCATCCTTGGCTTGTGCTGCACCTGGGCCAAAAATAGAGAAAAGCCTCAATAAACAGCATTGCAAGCAGCTACCTGGACTCTGAGTGGCTGTCAGAAGGAAGCTGCCTCTAACTCATTGAATGAATATGCAGGCAGTCCCTGACTTAGGATGTATTCAAGTTAAAAGGAAATACAATTATGGCTGTCCATTTGTGTTTTTTTTTGCTAACGTAACATCTATATAACTGGAGAAGCAGAAAGCGCTGTCATTGAAGCTGTAAGTTTACGTGTAATGTTTTCAACCCCAAAGACAAATGAAGACTGAATTTATAGATACTGATGATAAAACACAATAATAATGAAAACTAATTCTAAAACTAATACAGAGGTATTTGACTTCCGTCAGAATCAGTTTATGACGGAGTCACTGAACAGAGCTCCGTTGTAAGCCAGGGACTACCTGTATACTTATTGCTGTAGTTAACTGCCTTCAGGTTGCCTCCACACTCATGGTGATACCATGCACAAAGGAACAGGGTTGCCCAAACCGTGATTGGTTGTGGATAGGACAATGTTCCATTGTGATCCATAAGGTTTTCATTGGCTGATTTTTTTTTCAGAAGTAGATTGCCAGGCCTTTCTTCCTAGTCCACCTTAGTCTGGAAGCTCCACTAAACCTGTTCAGCACCATAGGAAAGCGCAAACCTCCACTGTCAGGTAGGTGGTGACTGCCCATGAGGTGTATCGGCCAGGAATCGAACCCAGTTACCCTGCATGGAAGTGGAGAATTCTATCACTAAACCATCACTGCCCCTGAAAGCACTCCTACTGCCCCCGGTAGCTGCTGTCTCCCAGACCAGGATTTACTAATCCCTGGCGCTGTTACCTCATAGATTTTACATGTTGTCCCACATGCCTATTCAGATAAAAGATTGTCCTTCCAACAAAATGATTTTAGCCTGCATGATGTGCCTGTAATTAACCTTGTAAAGTCCCTTTCGAATCACTCTTGGATGCTCACTGTTGGGTGTGTGTGGTTGTTCCTAACCTTCTGTTTGCATGTGCAGAGTGGTGTGTGCTGCTGGTGCTATTTTAATTCTCCCTGGATATTTTGACTTTATTAATTAATTCCTTCTGATTACATTAATCATGAGTAATTGAGATGTAAAATGGTTTCCAGCTGAAGTTTTTCAACAATCCCTACAGTTAAGAGGGGGATGGGTCTCTAATGGCCAAATGACGACAGGGCCATAGTTCACCTCTCATTCAATAGAAATCCAATATAATATATATATGTGTATCAATCCATATATATTATATAGAATGTATGCATATTAATATATAAATTCATATGTTATATTTATATGTGTGCACATATAAATATATATATCAATCCATAACATTATATATAATGTGTGCATATATAAATTCATATATATTATAAGTAATTGTATGCATATATAAGTCTATGTGAATTCATACATGTTATATAAAATGTATATATACCAAACCAAAACCAAACCCAGTGCCGTCGAGTCAATTCCGAATTTGAACTGCCGACCCTTTGGTAAGCAGCCATAGCAGTTAACCACTATGCCACCAGGGTTTCCCAAGTAATATATATAAATTCAAATGTGTAATGCATACTGTATATAAAAATATATACACAAGCTCATGTATGGAAACCCTGGTGGCGTAGTGGTTAAATGCTATCGTTGCTAACCAAAAGGTCGGCAGTTTGAACCCACCAGGTGCTCCTTGGAAACTCTATGGGGCAGTTCTACTCTGTCCTCTAGGGTCGCTATGAGTCGGAATCAAATTGACGGCAATGGGTAAGCTCATGTATATATAAATAAATATATACATAAATTTATATGTATTATATATAATGTAAGTATATATAAATTCATATATATTACATATAATGCATGTATATGTAGATATATATACAATTACATAAATGTATATATGCAATATATAATATGTATGTATGTGTGTATATATATACACACATACATACACATACACACAAAAAAATACACATACACATACACATACACATACACATACACATACACATACACATACACATACACATACACATACACATACACATACACATACACATACACATACACATACACATACACGTATACATATATTCAAGTGCCAGCAGGGTCACTCATAGCAGACAGGTTTCAGCTGAGCTTCCAGACTAAGACAGACTAGGAAGAAGGACCCCGTGGTTTATTTCTGAAAAGAATTAGCCTGTGAAAATCTTATGAATAGTAGTGGAACATTGTCTGATATAGCGCTGGAAGGTGAGCCCCTCAGGTTGGAAGGCACTCATAAGACCAATGGGGAAGAGCTGCCTTAATGATGTGGATAGAGTCAAGCTTTCAGGACCTTCATTTGCTGATGTTTCATAACTCAAAATAAGAAGAAACAGTTATGGTCATCCATTAATAAATGGAACCTGGAAAGTAGGAAGTATGAACCTAGGAATATTGGAAACCGTCAAAAATGAAATGGAATGTGTAAAGATCGATATCCTAGGCATTAGTAAGCTGAAATATACTGGTATTGGTCATTCTGAATCAGACAATCATATAGTCTACTATGCTGAGAATGACAAATTGAAGAGGAATGGTGTTGCATTCATCATCAGAAAGAACATTTCAAGATCTATCCTGAAGTACAATGCTGTCAGTGATAGAATAACATCCATACACCTACAAGGAAGACCAGTTAATATGACTGTTATTCAAATTTATGCACCAACCACAGCTCTTCAATCTGTATGTTGAGCAAATAATCCGAGAAGCTGGACTATGTGAAAAAGAACGGGGCATCAGGATTGGTGGAAGACTTGCTAACAACCTGCATTATGCAGATGACACAACATTGCTTGCTGAAAGTGAAGAAGACTTGAAGCACTTACTGATGAAGCTCAAAGACCACAGCCTGCAGTACGGGTTACACCTCAACGTAAAGAAAACAAAAATCCTCACAACTGGACCAATAAGCAACATCATGATAAAAAGAGAAAAGATTGAGGTTGTCAAGGATTTTGTTTTACTTGGATCCACAATGAACACCCATGGAAGCAGCAGTCAAGAAGTCAAAAGATTGCCCATTGCATTGAGCAAATCTGCTGCAAGACATCTCTCTAAAGTGTTAAAAGGCAAAAATGAGCTTTTTGGTGTCCCTGACCCAAGCCATGGTGTTTCGATCACCTCATATGCATATGAAAGCTTGGGCAATGAATAAGGAAGAATTGAGGCCTTTGAGTTGTGGTGCTGGCAAAGAATATTGAATATACCATGGACTGCCAAAAGAACGAACAAATCTGTCTTGGAAGAAGTACAAACAGAAGGTCCCTTTGAAGCAAGAATGGCAAGACTGTGTCTCACATAGTTGGACATGTTGTCAGGAAGGATCAGTCCCTGGAGAAGGACATAAAGCAGAGTGTCAGCAAAAAAAGAGGAAGACCCACAAGAGATGGACTGACATAGTGGCTGCAACAATGGGCTCAAGCATAGCAACAATTGTGAGGATGGCTCAGGATCAGGCAGTGTTTTGTTCTGTTGCGCACAGGGTCGCTATGATTTGGAATCGATTCGACCTCATCTAACAACAACAACATGTATAATGTATGTATATAAATCCATATGTATCATATATAGTGTATATATAAATATACACATAAACTCATATATTATATGTAATGTATATATTTAAATATGTATATAAACTCATGTATATTACATATAATATATGTGTGTATACAGAAATGTATTATATGAATTCATATCTGTTACATATAATGTCCAAAGCTACCCTAAACCTGTTGCTGTAGAGTTGATTCCAAGTCATAGTGACCCTTTAGGGCAGAGTAGAACTGCCCCATAAGGTTTCCTAGTAGAGCCTGGTGGATTCGAACTGCCGACCTTTTGGTTAGCAGCCATAACTCTTAACCATTACTCCAACAAGGTTTCCACATATAATGTGTATATATGTAAATACATATGTAAATCTGTGTGTATTATATATAGTATATAATGTATATACAAATATGTGTATAAAATCATATATATTATGTATAATGTATGTATATATAAATTCATACATGTTACATATATAAATGTATATAAGTTCATATGTTACATATAATGTATGTACACATAAATTCATATATGTTATATATAATGAATATATAAATATATATTATATGTAATGTTTATATATAAATACATATATATTATATATAATTTGTGTCTATATATAAATCCATATATATTGTGTATAATTATATAAAAATACATATGAATCCATAAGTATTATCTATAATGTATGTATAGAATTACATATAAATTGATATATTGCATACAATGTATGTACATAAAAATATATAGATGTATAATTGGCCAAAAACCTTTTCCCACCGAGTGGATTAGGACTCACAGTGACCCTGTAGGAGAGATTCCAATTGCCTCATAGAGTTTCCAGGATAGATTAGAATTGCCACATGGTTCCCAAGGAATGTTTGGTGGATTTGAACTGCCAGCCTTTTGGTTAAGAGCTGCAGCTCTTAACCACTGTACCACGAGGGTTTCCATATATACACACACACACACACTCTAATAATTATATAATAGTGCTTTCGGTGACTCATTAAAGCACATTTTTATAATGTTTATATTAATTTGTGATTTTGCTAAAACGGTATATCTGATGGGAGACGACAGTAAATAACCAACTCTGTTCCTGTGCAAGTTAACTTTGCTGGATGGACTTCATGTGTGAAATAACTTCTTATGCTTAGTTCTTTTAGCACTAATCTTTAAAAACACGAATGAACTGATTTTTAATTACGTGGCAACACTTGGAAAGCCTGGTTACAAACACAAAGCCAAGGGTACATAATCATAAACATCGCATAAGCAGGAAGAGCAGGGAGCCCATGTCGGCTCTGTCTCTTCCGGCCTTTCCTTGCACATTTTCACATTTCTGTGATTACATGTATGCATGTATTTATTTTAATTCTTTTTCATAATTGGAGTTCAATTATTCTTTTAACACTTTTGAAGCTGTCTGGTGTTCTACACTATGCATGCAGTGATTGGTTTAACTGTTTACTTACTGGTGTACACTGAGCAATTGTTCACTACTGCACACACAGTGCTGCAGCCAACAGCCTGGCACACACAGCATATAATATATAAGTTAGATTCCTAAGGGCAGAATTCCTGGTTATTTTGCTCTGTCTGGGTAATCCATGCTTTCATTTTTTTTGGGACAGGAACATGTAGGTCCTTTGCTATAATGACTTACTCTCCTGTTGTGTGTAGATAGGGTCATAGCTGATGAATGCTCCCCAGCAGTGAAGAATTTCTACATGAGACCTCCTACAGTGATACACACGTTATCCACAAAATGTGTGTTTTCACCTGCATGCCTTCTCCGCCAAGAAAATAGCAAACGTTCTTTTTTGGACTCTAGTTACCTCTCTTGGCTGCGTATCTCTTGCCGCCAAAGTGGGACCAATCCTCAGTTCCCATTTCACTGTGTCCCGGGTCACATTGGTAAAAATGGTGGTTCTCCTTCACCGAGGGGCATTTTCCTTCATTGAAAAAATTGTGAATGTTCCCAGAAGTCAATGTTTCCTGCCTCGTCTCCTTGGGAGGATTGCCCACTGAGCAATATAGGAGCTTAGGCACAGGATGAGCTGGTCCCACCATTCTAGGAGACCATGGACAGTTGCTTAGTGTCCTTGTGCTTCAGCCTGGCCACCTTGAAGGCACTGCCTAATGAAGAGCAGGTGTAGCCAGGTGTGCCCAGCCCTCAGGACAGTGAAGACTGCAATTGTTCAACACACCGATAGCTGGGAGGTAAAGTAAGACAAAGGATCAAATATTAAAAGGTTTATGGAAGTTTTATTTATAATTGCCAAACCTTAGAGGCAGCCAAGATGTCCTTCAATAGGTGAACGGAGAAATAAACTGTGGTACTACCTTTTACAGAATGTCATTCAGCTTCAGTGCAGTGATAAAAAGAAATGAGCTATCAAGCCTCAAAAAACAAACAAAAAAACACGAAGGAACCTTAAGCACTAAGCAAAATAAGTCCATCTTAAAAAGGCACATACTGTGTAATCCCAACTGTATGATATCCCAGAAAAGGCGAAGACGTAAGCAGTGGTGAAAAGATGAGTGGTTTCCAGGGGCTCACGGGGAAGGGAGGGATGGACAGCTGGAGCACAGCATGTTTTTAGGGCAGTGACACTATTCTGCATGATACCTTAATGTGTGACATTATACATTTGTTGAAACCCCGATGATTATACAACACAGTGAGTGAACTGTAATGTGAACTATGGACTTCAGTTCATAACAGGGTCTTGATATTGGTTCGTCCACTGTAACAAATATACCCATGAAGGCAAGATGGCAATAGCAGGGGGAGTTGGGGTGTGGTGGGGCTGGGAACTCTCTGTACTTACTGCTCAATTTTTCTGTAAACCTAAAACTTCTCTAAAAAATAAAGTCCATGTTGTTGTAGTTATTGTGTACTATCCAGTTGATTCCAACTCATAGCGACCGTACAGGACAGAGTAGAAATATCCCATAGGGCTTCCTAGGCTGTGATCTTTGTGGAAGCAGATTGCCAGCCCTTTCCCCAGCAGAGCCATTGGCGAGTTCGAACCACAACCTTCTGGTTAGCAGCAGAGTGCTTAACCACTGACCCATCAGGGCTCCTTATAATAAAGTCCGTCGATTAAAAAAAAAAAAAAGCCAGCCTGGTTTTGGATTTCAGGCAGGCCTGGAGTCTAATTCCTATCCTTCCACTTCCAGGGTAGATGATCTTAGGTGAGTTAATGGCCCTTGAATTCCTCATCTATAAATAGAAAACATTAGCAGGACGTATTTTGTGAGATTGTTATGAGGGCTGAAAAAGATGATAAATAGAGAGCTTGGCATTGTGCCTGTCAGGTAGTAAGCATCCAGTTAACGCTAGCTGTTGTTAGTACTGTTAACAAAATATTTGGACACAAAAAATTCTTGCTGTCCCCAGTGAGATGAGGCCCAGTGGTCATGTTCATGAACACACCACCAATAATGCTACATCTAGCTCCCTTCCCCATGCGTGACCAGCAGTCTGGGTCCTGAAGGACTCAATATTTTGTAGAAGACTTTCGTACACAAATACAAAAGATGTGTTTTTATGGAAAGAATGGAGGACTTCCCATACTTTGTGATTGACAGCGAGAATCCCTGAGAGGATAACAGAGGTGGCCCATTCCCTCTTGCTGGTGACTTAGGATGGCTTTGCCACCTCCAGTACAAAGACCACATCTTCACAGAATTAAAATAAAGAGGTAAGCTGGCAAACCCAAAGTGAATGGAGCAGGTTGTTTAATGAGACTTTCCCTTATCTATACAGTACATGCATAAGATAATGCTGTTGAAATTTTTGTCCAGGAAATGAGATGCGGCCTTTCGCATCTCTTTAGATGGGAGTCAGGGGGAGGAGACAGGGCAGCTGGCCTGCCAGACCCAAACATTTCATGATAAGAGGGACAAAGTGAAGTCCTTGCTCTCCTGGACCTCTTGGTTGACCACTCAGAAGAGATAGAGTGATCCTCCCCCAGCCCTGGAAAGAACTTGGAGCCACCACAAAAGTCACAGAATGTTAACAAGGTAAAGGAAGTAGAAAATGATCTTGTTCGCTTCCCTTTTATAAGTTGAGAAACTGAGGAAAAGGGACCAATCCAAGATCAAAGGAAGGGGTAGCAGCAGCGAAGAACTGTAGTGGGCTGGCCCCAAGTAAGGGGATCCCATGAAAACATGAGGGCATATTTTGACCAGTAAGGTCCCCTTTTCCTGCAAGCTGGCCATCCATTTTACTTCTACTTTTAAGCTGTCTCTGTAGTTATTGTTGTGACTTCTGTTCCTAGTTGCCCTTGGTTTGAGCACCAAGCCTGCCTCACTAAAGGCAAATGTGAGAAGAGCTCCCACATACTGCTGATTCTCTAAGCATCCAACTACAGACACCGAGAGAAGGAGGTGAAGAATATTAAAATTCCTGTAGTCCCTAATATTGGGCCACTGCACACTGAGCAGAAAAACAAAAAATCAACCCACCCTTAGGCACGACGAGGTCAAACTACAAAATAACAGAAACTAAGAGAACACTTAAAAAGCAATCAGCGAGGCGGGGCCAAGATGGCGGACTAGGTGGACGCTACCGCGGATCCCTCTTGCAACAAAGACTCGGAAAAACAAGTGAATCGATCACATATATAACAATCTACGAACTCTGAACAACAAACACAGACTTAGAGACGGAAAACGAACAAATATGGGCAGACAGCGACTGTTTTCAGAACTAGGAGCCAGTGTACCAGGCAGGTGACCTTCGGAGCCAGATCTGGGGCAGAGCCCAGGGGGGCAGACGGCACAGAGAAGGGGCCCAGCCCTACCCCCCCGAACCCATCCCGGGAGGGAGTCTAGCTGGTAGGCGCGGGCAGCGTAGCGGCGCAGTCGGGAGAAGTCCCTGGGAGGAAGTGACTGGTCTTGGAGCGGGGAGAGCAGCGTCCCAGCCGGGGAGCCGTCCCACTGGGATTTTGGCTAAAGCGGGCGGGGTGTGAGCTCGGGGGTCAATTATATTCCCCTGAATTGACCCGGGGGGGGGCCCACCTGGTCGTGCGGGTGACGTCCATCATGTTCGCGCGAGCAGTGCGGCGCACCGGAGGGAGAAGTCCCTGGGAGGAAGTGACTGGTCTTGGAGTGGGGAAAGCAGCGTTCCAGCCAGGGAGCCATCCCACTGGGATTTGGGCGCGCCCGGGCGGGGCGTGAGCGCGGGGTCCGATTATATTCCCCTGAATAGACCCCCAGGGGCGGGCCCACCCGTTCGTGCGGAAGACTGCCACCCAGTTCGCGCGAGCGGTGCGGCGCACCGGAGGGAGAAGTCCCCGGGAGGAAGTGACTGGTCTCAGAGCGGGAAGAGTAGCGTCCCAGCCAGGGAGCCGTCCCTCAGGGATTTTGGCGGACGGGGGCGGAGTGTGAACGCGGGGATCAGCTCTATATTCTGTGGTGCTACACTCCTAGCTCTCTGATCCCTCCCCCACCCTCCCCAGGCGGCCCCATTAACATCCGAATACCCTGAGCCAGAGGGAGAATTCAGATAGGGATCTGACTGCATTTTTTTTTAGCTGATTACCTGGAAAATCTAGTTTCCCAGTGATGGCTCGGAGACAGCAGTCCATATCAAACCACATAAAGAAACAGACCATGACAGCTTCTCCAACCCCCCAAACAAAAGAATCAAAATCTTTCCCAAATGAAGATACAATCCTGGAACTATCAGATACAGAATATAAAAAACTAATTTACAGAATGCTTAAAGATATCACAAATGAAATTAGGATAACTGCAGAAAAAGCCAAGGAACACACTGATAAAACTGTTGAAGAACTCAAAAAGATGATTCAAGAACATAGTGGAAAAATTAATAAGTTGCAAGAATCCATAGAGAGACAGCATGTAGAAATCCAAAAGATTAACAATAAAATTACAGAATTAGACAACGCAATAGAAAGTCAGAGGAGCAGACTCGAGCAATTAGAATGTAGTCTGGGACTTCTGGAGGACCAGGGAATCAACACCAACATAGCTGAAAAAAAATCAGATAAAAGAATTAAAAAAAATGAAGAAACCCTAAGAATCATGTGGGACTCTATCAAGAAGGATAACTTGCGGGTGATTGGAGTCCCAGAACAGGGAGGGGGGACAGAAAACACAGAGAAAATAGTTGAAGAACTCTTGACACAAAACTTCCCTGACATCATGAAAGACGAAAGGATATCTATCCAAGATGCTCATCGAACCCCATTTAAGATTGATCCAAAAAGAAAAACACCAAGACATATTATCATCAAACTTGCCAAAACCAAAGACAAACAGAAAAATTTAAAAGCAGCCAGGGAGAAAAGAAAGGTTTCCTTCAAGGGAGAATCAATAAGAATAAGTTCAGACTACTCAGCAGAAACCATGCAGGCAAGAAGGGAATGGGACGACGTATACAGAGCACTGAAGGAGAAAAACTGCCAACCAAGGATCATATATCCAGCAAAACTCTCTCTGAAATATGAAGGAGAAATTAAGATATTTACAGATAAACACAAGTTTAGAGAATTTGCAAAAACTAAACCAAGACTGCAAGAAACGCTAAAGGAGATTGTTTGGCCTGATGACCAATAATATCAGGTACCAGCACAATACAAGGTCACAAAACAGAATGTCCTGATATCAACTCAAATAGGGAAAGCACAAAAACAAACAAATTAAGATTAATTCTAAAAAATAAATAAATAAACAAAATAATTCACATAACAGGAAAACATGGAAATCAATAGATAAACGATCACAATAATCAAAAAGAGGGACTAAATATAGGAGGCATTGAACTGCCAGATGGAGAGTGATACAAGGCGATATAGAACGATACAAGTTAGGTTTTTACTTAGAGAAATAGGGGTAAATAATAAGGTAACCACAAAAAGGAATACAAATTTCATAACTCAAGAAAAAAGCCAAGAAAAATGTAACGACTCAACAAACATAAAGTTAAACATTATGAAAATGAGGATCTCACAAGCTACTAAGAAAAACGTCTCAGCACAAAAAAGCATGTGGAAAAATGAAATGGCCAACAACACACATGAAAAGGCATCAAAATGACAGCACTAAAAACTTATTTATCTATAATTACGCTGAATGTAAATGGACTAAATGCACCAATAAAGAGACAGAGAGTCACGGACTGGATAAAGAAACACGATCCATCTATATGCTGCCTACAAGAGACACACCTTAGACTTAGCGACACAAACAAACTAAAACTCAAAGGATGGAAAAAAATATATCAAGCAAATAATAAGCAAAAAAGAAGAGGAGTAGCAATATTAATTTCTGACAAAATAGACTTTAGACTTAAATCCACTACAAAGGATAAAGAAGGACACTATATAATGATAAAAGGGACAATTGATCAGGAAGACATAACCATATTAAATATTTACACACCCAATGACAGGGTGGCAAGATACATAAATCAAATTTTAACAGAATTGAAAAGTGAGATAGATACCTCCACAATTATAGTAGGAGACTTCAACACACCACTTTCGGAGAAGGACAGGACATCCAGTAAGAAGCTCAATAGAGACACAGAAGACCTACTTACAACAATCAACCAACTTGACCTCATTGACTTATACAGAACTCTCCACCCAACTGCTGCAAATTATACTTTTTTTTCTAGTGCACATGGAACATTCTCTAGAATAGACCACATATTAGGTCATAAAACAAATCTTTGCAGAATCCAAAACATCGAAATATTACAAAGCATCTTCTCAGACCACAAGGCAATGAAGCTAGAAATCAATAACAGAAAAACTAGGGAAAAGAAATCAAATACTTGGAAAATGAACAATACCCTCCTGAAAAAAGACTAGGTTATAGAAGACATCAAGGAGGGAATAAGGAAATTCTTAGAAAGCAACGAGAATGAAAATACTTCCTATCAAAACCTCTGGGACACAGCAAAAGCAGTGCTCAGAGGCCAATTTATATCGATAAATGCACACATACAAAAAGAAGAAAGAGCCAAAATCGGAGAACTGTCCCGACAACTTGAACAAATAGAAAGTGAGCAACAAAAGAATCCATCAGGCACCAGAAGAAAACAAATAATAAAAATTAGAGCTGAACTAAATGAATTAGAGAACAGAAAAACAATTGAAAGAATTAACAAAGCCAAAAGCTGGTTCTTTGAAAAAATTAACAAAATTGATAAACCATTGGCTAGACTGACTAAAGAAAAACAGGAAAGGAAACAAATAACCCGAATAAGAAATGAGAAGGACCACATCACAACAGAGCCAAATGAAATTAAAAGAATCATTTCAGATTACTATGTAAAATTGTACTCTAACAAATTTGAAAACCTAGAAGAAATGGACAAATTCTTGGAAAAATACTACCTACCTAAACTAACACATTCAGAAGTAGAACAACTAAATAGACCCATAACAAAAAAAGAGATTGAAACGGTAATCAAAAAACCTCCAACAAAAAAAAGTCCTGGCCCAGACGGCGTCACTGCAGAGTTCCACCAAACCTTCAGAGAAGACTTAACACCACTACTACTGAAGGTATTTCAAAGCATAGAAAAAGATGGAATACTACCCAACTCATTCTATGAAGCTACCATCTCCCTGATACGAAATCCAGGTAAAGACATCACAAAAAAAGAAAATTACGGACCAATATCCCTCATGAACATAGATGCAAAAATCCTCAACAAAATTCTAGCCAATAGAATCCAACAACACATCAAAAAAATAATTCACCCTGATTAAAAAAAAAAAAAAAATTTTTTTTTTTTTTTTTTGGGGGGATTTATACCAGGTATGCAAGGCTGGTTTAATATCAGAAAAACCATTAATGTAATCCACCACATAAATAAAACAAAAGATAAAAACCACATGATCTTATCAATAGGTGCAGAAAAGGCATTTGACAAAGTCCAAAACCCATTTATGATAAAAACTCTTACCAAAATAGGAATTGAAGGAAAATTCCTCAACATAATAAAGGGCATCTATGCAAAGCCAACAGCCAATATCACTCTAAATGGAGAGAACCTGAAAGCATTTCCCTTGAGAACGGGAACCAGACAAGGATGCCCTTTATCACCGCTCTTATTCAACATCGTACTTGAAGTCCTAGCCAGGGCAATTAGGCTAGACAAAGAAATAAAGGGTATCCAGATTGGCAAGGAGGAAGTAAAGCTATCACTATTTACAGATGACATGATCGTATACATGGAAAACCCTAAGGAATCCTCCAGAAAACTACTGAAACTAATAGAAGAGTTTGGCAGAGTCTCAGGTTATAAAATAAACATACAAAAATCACTTGGATTCCTCTACATCAACAAAAAGAACACCGAAGAGGAAATCACCAAATCAATACCATTCACAGTAGCCCCCAAGTAGATAAAATACTTAGGAATAAATCTTACCAAGGATGTAAAAGACCTATACAAAGAAAACTATAAATCTCTGCTACAAGAAATTCAGAAGGATATACTTAAGTGGAAAAACATACCCTGCTCATGGATAGGAAGACTTAACATAGTAAAAATGTCTATTCTACCAAAAGCCATCTATTCATACAACGCACTTCCAATCCAAATACCAATGTCATATTTTAAGGGGATAGAGAAACAAATCACTAATTTCATATGGAAGGGAAAGAACCCCCGGATAAGCAAAGCACTACTGAAAAAGAAGAAGAAAGTGGGAGGCCTCACTCTACCTGATTTCAGAACCTATTATACAGCCACAGTAGTCAAAACAGCCTGGTACTGGTACAAAAACAGGCACATAGACCAATGGAACAGAATTGAGAACCCAGATATAAATCCATCCACGTATGAGCAGCTGATATTTGACAAAGGACCAGTGTCAGTCAATTGGGGAAATGATAGTCTTTTTAACAAATGGTGCTGGCATAACTGGATATCCATTTGCAAAAGAATGAAACAGGACCCATACCTCACACCATGCACAAAAACTAACTCCAAGTGGATCAAAGACCTAAACATAAAGACTAAAACGATAAAGATCATGGAAGAAAAAATTGGGACAACCCTAGGAGCCCTAATATAGGGCATAAACAGAATACAAAACATTACCAAAAATGATGAAGAGAAACCAGATAACTGGGAGCTCCTAAAAATCAAACACCTATGCTCATCTAAAGACTTCACCAAAAGAGTAAAAAGACCACCTACAGACTGGGAAAGAATATTCAGCTATGACATCTCAGACCAGCACCTGATCTCTAAAATCTACATGATTCTGTCAAAACTCAACCACAAAAAGACAAACAACCCAATCAAGAAGTGGGCAAAGGATATGAACACACATTTCACTAAAGAAGATATTCAGGCAGCCAACAGATACATGAGAAAATGCTCCCGATCATTAGCCATTAGAGAAATGCAAATTAAAACTACGATGAGATTCCATCTCACACCAACTAGACTGGCATTAATCCAAAAAACACAAAATAATAAATGTTGGAGAGGCTGCGGAGAGATTGGAACTCTCATACACTGCTGGTGGGATTGTAAAATGGTACAACCACTTTGGAAATCCATCTGGCGTTATCTTAAACAGTTAGAAATAGAACTACCATACAACCCAGAAATCCCACTCCTCGGAATATACCCTAGAGATACAAGAGCCTTCACACAAACAGATATATGCACACCCATGTTTATTGCAGCTCTGTTTACAATAGCAAAAAGCTGGAAGCAACCAAGATGTCTGTCAACGGATGAATGGGTAAATAAATTGTGGTATATTCACACAATGGAATACAACGCATCGATAAAGAACAGTGACGAATCTCTGAAACATTTCATAACATGGAGGAATCTGGAAGGCATTATGCTGAGCGAAATGAGTCAGAGGCAAAAGGACAAATATTGTATAAGACCACTATTATAAGATCTTGAGAAATAGAAAAAACGGGGAACACATACTTTTGTGGTTACAAAGGGGGGAGGGAGGGAGGGAGGGAGAGGGCTTTTTATTGATCAATCAGTAGATAAGAACTGCTTTGGGTGAAGGGAAAGACAACACTCAATACAAGGAAGGTCAGCCTAATTGGACTGGACTAAAAGCAAAGAGGTTTCCGGGATAAAATGAAAGCTTCAAAGGTCAGCGGAGCAGGGACTGGGGTCTGGGGAACTTGGTTTGAGGGGACTTCTAAGTCAATGGGCAAAATAATTCTATTATGAAAACATTCTGCATCCCACTTTGAATTGTGGTGCCTGGGGTCCTAAATGCCAACAAGCGGCCATCTAAGATACATCAATTGGTCTCAACTCACCTGGAGCAAAGGCAAAGGAAGAACACCAAGGTCACACGACAACTAAGAACCCAAGAGACAGAAAGGGCCACATGAACCAGAGACCTACATTATCCTGAGACCAGAAGAACTAGTTGGTACCCGGCCACAATCGATGTCTGCCCTATCAGGGAGCACAACAGACAACTCCTGAGGGAGCAGGAGACCAATGGGATACACAGACCCCAAATTCTCATAAAAAGACCATAACTAATGGTATGACTGCGACTAGAGGAATCCCAGAGACAATGCTCCCCAGAACTTCTGATGGCACAGGACAGGAACCATCCCCAAAGACAACTCATCAGGCATGAAAAGGACTGGTCAGTGGTGGGGAGAGAGACGCTGATGAAGGGTGAGCTAATTATATCAGGTGGACACTGAAGAGTGTGTAGGCAACTCTTGACTGGAGGGGGGATGGGAAGATAGAGAGAGAGGGAAGATGGCAAAATTGGCACGAAACGAGAGACTGAAAGGGCTGACTCAATAGGGGGAGAGCAAGTGGGAGAAGGGAGTAAGATGTATGTAAACTTATATGTGACAGACTGATTGGAATGGTAAATGTTCACTTGAAGCTTAATAAAAATTAATTAAAAAAAAAATAAATAAAATAAAATATTTTATTTAAAAAAAAAAAAGCAATCAGCAAGGAAAGTCAGATTATCTGCAAAGGATTACCAATTATGCTGATAACAGACGTCTTGTCTTCAACAACAGAGGCCAGAAGACAGCAAAATAATATCCTCAAAGTGCTGAGGGAAAATGTTTCAACCCAGTTCTATACCCAGCTGAATCCTGCTTCAAGGGTGAAGAAAGACTTAGGCAAACCAAGTCTGAAAGAGGTTATCACTGGTGAACTCCTGCTGAAAGGACTATCAGAGGACACACATCTAGAAGAAGGAAATTTAAATCCAGGATGGTGTGGCGTGGAAAAATAAATTTAAAAAAAATCAGTGCCAGACCAATAGATTGGTTGACATAAATTTGGATTTATAGCCAACAGTACATATCATAGAGACTAACTTGGAGAGATTTAAAACAAAGGGATACTAAAGTATTAGACAACACTATCATGAAAGATAGGAGAGACCAGAGTCAAATGCGCTGTGACTTTTGTAATACTCAAGAGAACAATCATGTTGACTAGACGTTGCAAAAAATCCTAATGTGCATTTTAAATAAAAGAAAAATCACAAAAAACAGACGGGATTTAAACAAGTGATAAAGGCAATGCAATGAGCCTAACTGAAGGCAGAATATAAGAAGAAAAAAAATGAATAGAAGAAAACCACAGTAAATAAAATAAAATTATTGGAATAAATTTAAAGTCATCATTTCTCATAATGAAATTTGCTAGTTATACGAAAGATATGCAGATTGAACTAAAAACAAATAATTTCCAACTATATTCTGTTTACAGGAAGTGTACATAAAGATAATGATGCATAAATGTTGAAATAAAGACATTAAAAAGATAACAAAACCACATTAAGGGTAAGGTTGTACAGCCTGTTACTGTCATTGCTGTCAGTAAGTTGTGTACCTGTAAAAAGTTGAATTGGCAAAAGTCATGTGATAGATATATTTCCAACAACAACAACAATACCAACAAGAACAAAGAGTAGCTGCTGAGTGCTTATATAAAACTAAACACCTCCTGGGATTTGGTGTCTTGGTCTGGAGGTTTAGGGTCACGGTTTCATGGGACATCCCAGAAATGTGCTTCTGTTCCACCTCCTAGTTTGTTGGGTAGTGCTTGGGGTTTTAAACGCTTGCAAGCAGCCATCCAAGGCAGGACAACTGGTCTCTGCTTGCCTGGAGCAACAGAGGAAGAAGGAGGGTTAGGAATTGGAGGAGGACATGGAAGGTGTGGCTAATTGCCTCCATGAACAACTGCCTCCTTTGCCACGAGACCAGAAGAACTGGAAGGTGCCCAGCTACCATTACTGGATATTTTGATTGAAGATTCCATAGAAGAAACCTGAAGCAGAAACGCAGAACAGAATTTCAAATTCTCATAGACTCCAGACTTCCTAGAATCATGAGGACTGGATGAGTCTCTGAAACTATTGCCCTCAGATAATCTTTAAAACTTAAACCAAAAATATCCCTGGAAGTCTTCTTAAAACCAAATAATGGTTTAGCTTAACTATTAAAAAATGTTTGCCTACAGCATTATGATCTTTTAAGAACTGCCTATATGGGATCAAAATGACAATAACAACTTGAAAGATTAGACAGGAACCTTAGGAGGCAGTGAGTTTATGCTCATGCCGGAGGAACAACTCAGAAAAGGAGGGTGAGAATGGTTGCCAACTCAAAGAATGTAATCATGTCTCTGAATTATACGTGTAGAAACAGTTGAAATGGTGAACGTTTTGCTGTGTATATTCTCAACAACAACAAAATAAAATTAAAAAAATACATTGTAAAGCTAAACAGTTTAAGCAAAAAATTCCAAGGAGTCTGCAAAAAGCATTCCTAGAAATAATAGGTGAGTTCAGCAGGAATAAATCATGCTTCTACAAATGAACATGCGATCTCCAAAATTAAAAATCCAGTACCATTTACAATAGCCCAGATTAAAAAAATAAGAATAAAAAGGAATACACAGGTGTAAATCTAATAAATGGACGGATACATTGTACTTATGGTTTGCAAGACTCAACACAGGAAATATATCAGTTCTCCACATATTGATATATAGGTTTAACGTAATGTCTATCAAAATCCCAGCAAGATTCATTGTAGATACAGATACGATTAGACTAAGGTTTATACGGAAAGGCAGGGACTAGAACAGTGGAGACATTTCTGGAAAAGAAGAGTCAAGACTTACTCTACGGCTGCAGTAATCAAGACTGCGGTGCTGGCAAAAACCAAACCTGTTACTGCTGAGTCGATTCTGACTCCTAGCCACCCTGTAGGACAGAGTAGAACTTCCCTGTAGAGCTTCCAAGGAGCAGCTGGTGGATTTGAACTGCTGGCTTTTTGGGTAGTAGCCAAGTTCTTAACTACCACGCCACTGGGGTTCCTGGCAGAGGCATAGATACGTAGATGAACAGTACGGAGAAGCCAGGTCCAATGATTGTTGACAAAAGTGCAGTAGTAATTGAATATACAAAAAATAGTCTTTTCAACAAATATGCTGAAGCAATTGGAATCCATCGGCGAAAGCAAAACAAAATAGAACCCTCCTAAGGCTTACACCCTATGCAAAAAATAAATGAAAATAGATCATGGGCTTCAATGTAAATTATACAAAGTTTAGAAAAAAACAAAGTAGAAGAATATCTTCAGGATCTAGAACTACGCAAAAAGATCTTATACTTGACATCCAAGCTGTGATCCAAAAAGGGAATATTAACAAATTGGACATCATCAAAATTAAAAACTGTTTCTCTGTGAAAGACGCTGTTAAGAGACTTAAAACACAAGCTACACACGGAAGGAAATCCTGATGGCGTAGTGGTTAAGTGCTACGGCTGCTAACCAAAAGCTTGGCAGTTCGAATCCACCATGTGCTCCTTGGAAACACTGTGGTGCAGTTCGACTGTGTCCTATAGGGTTGCTATGAGTTGTAATTGACTCCACGGCAGCAGGTTTATAGACGGGAAGAAAATATTTGGATGCCACATATCTGATAGAGAACTAGTACCTGGGATGTACAAAGAAGTCTCAAAACTCAACAGGAAAATAAACAAACAACTCGATTAAAAAATAGGCAAAGGGCATGAGGAGACATTTCATCAAAGAGGACCTACAGATGGCAAATACACACGAAGAACTGTTCGATATCATTAGCCGTTAGGTTAATGCAAATTAAAGTGCTACACATTTACCAGAAAGGCAATGATAAAAAATAGTGACATCACCAAATGCTGGTAGAGCCACTTGTGCCTGACTTGTGCGAATGCGAAATGGTACAGTTTCTTAAAAAACTAAACATGCAACTAACCAGCAACTGCTGGTTAAAAAAAAAAAAAAAAAAAAACTATATATATGTAAAAACCTATAAATGAATATTTATGGCAGGTTTATTCCCAAACTGGAAACAACTAAGATGCCCTTCAGTGAGTGCATGATTAAACAAACCGTGGTACATCCATTCCACGGAATACTACTCAGCAATAAAAAAGAATAAAAAAATGACATACATGACAACTTGGATGGATACCCAGAGAGCTATGTTGAGTAAAATAACCCCATTTCAAAAAGTTACCTACTGTATATTTCCATGTATGTAATATCCTTGAAGAAACCCTGGTGGCACAGTGGTTAAGTGCCACAGCTGCTAACCAAAGGGTCAGCAGTTCGAAACCGCCAGGAGCTTCTTGGAAGCCCTGTGGGGCAGTGCTACTCTGTCCTGTCCGGTCACTATGAGTTGGAACCGACTCGAAAGCAATGGATTAATATCCTTGAAATGACAAAATTATAGAAAGGAAGAACAGATGAATAGTTCCCAGAGGTTAAGGGGGGGTTGAGGATAGAAGTGGGTGGAGCTATAAAATGGTGACATAAAGAATCCTTGTGGTGAGGGGAGTGGTCTGTGCCTTGACTGTAAAAATGTCAATATCCTGGTTGTGATATTGTGCTACAGCTTTGCAAGATGTTACCACTGGGTGAAACTGGGTAAATTGTATATTTGAATTATAATTGTACAGCACAAATAACATTATATACAATATATAACCCAAACCATAAACCTAACCCATTGCCACTGAGTCGATTCCAACTCATAGCGACCCTATAGGATAGAGAAGAACTGCCCCATAGTGTTTCCAAGGCTGTAATCTTTACTGAAGCAGATTGCCACATCTTTCTCCTACGGCATTGTGGGTTTGAACCACTGACCTTCTGGTTAGCAGTCAATGCTTAACCACTGTGCCACCAGGGCTCCTACACCTTGTATAATAATTATAATATAAATTGTATTATTTCTTATAATTGTATGTGAATCTATAATTTTCTCTCTAAAAAAATGATGAAAATAAAAAACAAGCAATCTAACAATTTCCATACTTATTCTACTTTTAAGAGGCATACTTAGAAATAATGGTACAGAAATGTTGAAAGTGAAAAGCTTAAAACAAAATAGTAAGATAATAAAGTACAATCCAAAGAAAAACTTCGTATTGAATATCAATATCCGACTAAGTAGACTGTGAGTCAAAAAGCATTAGGGGAAAATAATTTTATTAAATAATGATTTTCTTTATTTAATTTGCGAGGAGGCTGTAATAGTCCAGAACCCCTATGTACCTAACTGTAGGGTCTCATTGTGCCTCTTGTTGTCCTTTTTTATTTCGTTGAATGGATAAACTTCAGAGTTTCCAACTGTATAACAGTTGCACGAAGACTCTGGGCCTCTTTTCCCTTCTGATCATCCTCAGGACCTAGAGCAGGGTCCTTGGTGCTGGGTGACTGGTGTCTGACTATGTGGTTAGCCATGACCCCTGTGTCCCGGCAATTTTATAAATGTGGTTTCTTTTCTAATGGCACTAAGACTGGTGTTTTTATACCCATTTAACAGAAAAGTAAACTGAGTCTCAGAGAATCTCAGTAAGTATTGATGCCTTGGATTTTCCACATTTAATATCTGTCTCCAAGCTCAGGGCCCTTACCCTCTGCTCTTACTGGGTCCTACCTGAGCTCCACTTCTCTGTGAATCACCCTCCAAATCTCTGGTTCGGGGCTCCAGCTGGCCCATAAAGACACCCCTAGTTTAGAAACAGTAGAGCTACTTATTTAGGAAAAAAAAAAAAAAAAAGTTTCCAGCTCTGCTTTAAGATCTTGTCAATATGCCCTCTCAAATTATATGCTTCTTAAGAGAGGGCTGCTTTAATAAAAATAGATCCTACACGACATGTTATTCTTTCTAATTGGACCAAAGATCACAAGAGCACACACTTACAAGATAATCTGAAAATGAACGGACAAATAATATAGTAATCACCAAATCCTTATTACTTGAAACCTAGACGCGCCAGGAGGCCCTTTCTCCCTTGATGATCAGGCCTGACCCCTATTAATTTTAATAGGAGTTAAGTAGTTACATCAAGGGAAGTATCAGTGCGTGTGCGCAGCGAACCAGCCCCGCAAATCCAGACCTTCACTTTTGGCTGAAATGCTGAAAACGTGACACATCGCCTAATGCTTATGCGCTTTTAATTGTGTGTTGTGTGTGTGTTTTTCTCCCTTCTTTCTGCAGAGGAGGCAATTTGCAAAATCGTTGCTATCCGCCTTCCTACGAGGAAGAGATAAATTACACCAGAGGCTGCAGCATTCGGCCCGTCTCTTTGCTGATAAATTGAAGTGCACCTTCATAATTAATACCCAATCTCTGCTAATCGGCTCGGCTGCACTAAAGCTTGGGGTCATCTGACTGTAATGAAAACCGGTTGTTATGATGCACACTATTTTTCCCCCCGTTTTTATCACCCTGGTCGAAAATATGTACAGAACAAATCCACCAGTGGTTTTGTTGGACAGCGTCAGGGAGATCTCTCGCTTTTATTAAGCAGCAGCTTCAAAGATTCGCAGAGAAAGACTTGCTTCTGTGTGCCTTTTAACACGAGAGTGTCAGTTCCCTGAGTTAAATATGGCTTTGTTAGGCTGAGCTTGCAATCAGAATGCAGGAAAAAAAAAAAAAAAAATCCCGCTGTTAGAAGCTGAAACCAAAGAGAAATAGATCCTCCTTTAGCTTTGCTCTTGAAACAGGAAGTAGAGAGAATGCCAGAATTAGAGAAATCAAATTAGATTCACAATTTCTGTGAGCTCTCAGAATGCAAAATCAGTATAAACATTTCTTCTTGAACAACTAAAGCAAACAAACAAGACCCCATTGAATCAGATCTGTGACAGACAGTGAGACTGCACTGGTGGAGGTCTTCAAGACATAAGAAGGGATTTAGAAAACTAACTCATTGGCTCCCCAAGCCTCTGACTTAGATGAGGTAAGGCTTTTTAAGAACATTTCACAGATGAGAACACCGAGGCTCAATAAGCGGATATGATTTTGCGAGGCAGGCCCGGGGTCAGAACATAGGTCTTCTGATGCTTGCTGCAATTTTCTTTCTTCCACCATACAAGCGCTCCCAACACTGTATGGTGACTGATATGTCTGTAAGTATTTACGAAGGAGCCCTGGTGGTGTAGTGGTTAAGCACTCAGCTTCTAACCGAAAGGTTGGTGGTTCCAGTTCACCAGCCTTTCTGCAGGAGAAAGATGTGATAGTCTGCTTCTGTAAAGATTACAATCTTAGAAGCCCTGTGGGGGCAGTTCTACTCTGTCCTATATGATCACTATGTGTCAGAATCAACTCAATGGCAGTGGGGAAGTACTTACAGGATGTAGGAAAAACATAGTAGAGATGAAGCCTGGGTGATCACATTGGTTTTTCTTCCTGCCTTTTTTAGAAAAGCCACCAGACCCCTGGCTGTTTGAGATCCACCTTTCCTGCTTCCTGCTTAGATCCCTGTTCCTACGTCTTACCACTAATTTGAATGCTGACGTTCTGTTAGACTCACCACCCCTCAATCTTACCAGCCACTTGATTATCCACTACTTATCAAGAGAAACCTGAACAAATCCACAGGCCCTGGAGGGGACAGCACCGTGGAGGGGATGTGACGTCTGTAGAGCCACGATGTCTGGTTCCAAGATGCTATTACCTTTGCAAGGCAGCTCTCCTTCTAGAGAGGCCACAGCAAGACTCACCAAGACACAAAACCAAAGACCCAAAGCTGCCCTTATTTGACAAAGATACTTACTTTGAAATTCTTTCATTGCAGGATTTTTGTGGGGAAACCAAACCAAGACTTCATGTTTTTCAGTGCCTTCTATGAGTTGAACAGGCTCTTGTAATTGCACAACATGTAAGCATCCACCCAACCACTCTTCCCTGGACAGAACTGATTGAATACCTACTTTGTGTAAAGATGGTGGTTACTATGGAGCTTGCATCTCAGAAGGGGATAGAGGCAACAAGTAACAAACAAATTTATTTATTGAAAAGGGCTAGGAAGAAGAGTAAAGCAGGATCAGGGGACAGAGAGTGAGAGGACTGACTTCTGAAACGGTGGTCGGTGAAGACATTGGTAGTGATATCTGAGCAGTAAGTTGAACAAAGAGAATGATTGACATAAAAGACTCAGAAAAGAGCATTTTAAGGGGGTACGGTCTTGGCCAATTAGAAGACTAGCACCACGAGGGATCAGGCTGGGGGGGGTAAGTTGGGGTAGAGTGGAAGGCCATGAACTTGCAGAGGTGGACCAAGGCAGATCACAACAAGTCTCAACAGCCGTGGCCATGAGATCAGAGTTTGATTTAAATACAATGGTTGCTACTTAAAGTCCGGAGAAATGGATAGATGGGGAAGTTGTTACCCCATTTTAAAAAGAATGAATGTACAAAATGAACCAACCCTCCTTGTAGAAATGCTGATTCCAGGTCTGGGGCAGGAAATAATAACTGTCAAAGCAATAACAGAAAATCACCATTTTGCAAGTCCTAGTGGAAAATGTACCTAGGCAACCATCATCATTGGATGCTAAAGCCATTAGGTGAAATATTGATGAGGAACTTCATAATGGAGGGATTGGCCGAGGACACCAGCACCCTCTGATCAATCTTAGCATTGCTAAAAGGGGAGCAACTAGGCTGTGTGCATTTTATGAAGTTCATATAGTAGACAGTACGTAACACCGCTACCTATCAAGTCATCTTGCCTAACAATTGGAAACCTGAATCAAACCAAGCTTCTAGATTTAACTACTGATTTTGAGGAATAAGAGGGTAGAGAAGTCACTTAAATGATGATGCAAGAAAGCAACCTGATAAGTCCCAAACATGGAACAAATTAACTGATTTCTCAAAAAAAAATCAATGGCTGCAGAAAAATAAAAGAACAGAGAATTGTGAAGAATAAAGAAGACTTTCTTATTATAGAATAAAGGAGGTTTAAGGGACACAATAACCAAAATCTTGGCGTAGACCTTGTCGTGGTGGTGGGGTCATGGAATTTGCTCGTGGATTGGAGGCAGGAGATAGAGGGGAACCAAAGAATCCACCTAGGATTCTGGCCTGAACAAGTGGGTGAATGTACTACTCTGTTCTGAAATGGGAAAGATGGGCAGTGGGATTCTCCTGATCGAGAAGAGAACACGGGTGCTCTCTCTTTATAAATACATGAAAGATATGAGCAATGTCAGAAACTCAAGAATCATTCCAGAAAAATGAAGTTTAAACCTTTTCCTTTGGAAAGGAAAATAAGATAAATCCATGAGCTGTTTAGCCATGAATTGCTGTATCTATATAAAAGATTATCTTATTTTTTCCCAATGATACGGGATTTTGTCCTAAATCATCAGTTCCAAGAATGCTTAAAATCTGAGAAAATTTGTTCATTGCTAAGTGCATCATGGTAAAACCCCTCCTATTGAAGAAAGACCAGCAACCTGAGAGTTAGAAGATAAAAGTTTAAGTCATAGCTCTTCATCTGCTAGCTATGTGACCTTAGTCAACTTATTAGACCTGCCTGAACTTAGATTTCGCAACTGGGGACATTCACACCTGTCCAACCTCATAGAATGAGAAACAAATAAATATATATACACACATATATGAATAAAATCATTCTGGAAATAATAAAATAAAATAAAATAAAATAAAATAAAACCCCCTGAAAAGTATGAAGAATGAGAAGAAAGAGAGGAGAAAGGAGAACAAGCTAGGAGATAAAGAGGAGGAGAAGAAAGGGAGGAGGAAGAAGCCTGCTCTTACTCGCTTTAATTCTAGTGACAGTAGGGTTCTGACTAGAAGGATTCCATCAGCAATGGGTAGCATCCTGGGCAAAAACTCTCTTTTTAGCATGTCTAAATACTTATTTCTTGGATTTATCTATTGTCCCTATTTATCTCCTCTTTTAAGGGAAGAGTAATCCTTAGAAGGGCACTGTTGTTGTTGTTAGGTGCCATCGAGTCAGTTCCGACTCATAGCGACCTTATGCACAACAGAACGAAACACTGCCCGGTCGTGCGCCATCCTTACAATCGTTGTTATGCTTGAGCTCGTTGTTGCAGCCACTGTGTCAATCCACCTTGTTGAGGGTCTTCCTCTTTTCTGCTGACCCTGTACTCTGCCAAGCATGATGTCCTCCAGGGACTGACCCCTCCTGACAACATGTCCAATGTATGTAAGACGCAGTCTTGCCATCCTTGCCTCTAAGGAGCATTCTGGCTGTACTTCTAAGACAGATTTATTTGTTCTCTTGGCAGTCCATGGTATATTCAATATTCTTCTCCAACGCTGCAATTCAAAGGCGTCAAATCTTCTTTGGTCTTCCTTATTCATTGTCTATAGAAGGACACTATGTTCATATTAATCATCATTCAAGCTTTAAGAAGTCCCCACTGCCTATAGAATAAAGGAAAATTGCCCTAGACTGTCAGTGTCCCCTCATTTGTCTTTTATCCCCCTAACTAACATGATTTTGCTAGCTCTAACCCTTCTTACATACATAGAACTTCACCTCAATGCATCTGAATTCAGAAGACACAGTGGAAGGGTTAGTGATGGAACTGGACTCTGAAATCTTGGTATAGCCAGGGAGGAGCTCTACCGATGTTAGCTAGGGTGTCATAAAACTGAAGGACATACAACTCAAAAACAAAAAGGCAAACAACTCAATAAAAAATGGGCAAAGGACTTGGACAGACATTTCTGCAGAGATGTACAAATCACCAATAAAAATATGAAAAGATGTTTAGCACTATTAGTCATTAGCTAAATGCAAATCAAAACCACAATGAGATATCACTTCACACCCACCAGGAGGCTCTTTTCAAAAATTCAGAAAATAGGTGTTGGTGAGGAGAACCCTTATGAACTGCTGGTCGGAACGTAAAACAGTGCAGCTGGTGTGGCACTATCTCAAAGCATTAAACATTGAACTACGATTCCCAGCACACAGCCAAGAGATCTGAATGGCCCAGCACTTCCATTCCCAGGGAAATCGGAAAGCAGGGACTCAAACAGACGCTTGTATACCAATGTTCTTTGCAGCATTATTTACAATAGCCAAAAGATGGAAACAACTTAAGAGTCCATAAACAAATGAATGGATAGACACAATGCGGTACATACAAGAAATGGAGTATTATTCAGCCTTAAAACGGAAGTTTTAATACCTGATATGACATGGATGAATCTTGAAAACCTTATGTTAAACGAAATAAGCCATTCACAGAAGGATAAATATTGTATGATCCCATTATATAAAATACCTAGAGAAGGCAAATGCATAGAGATAGAAAGCAGGTTAGAGGTTACAGGGCCTGGGGGAGGGGAAAGAAGGAGTTATGGCTTAATGGGCCCAGGATTACTGTTGGGGTGATAAAAAGGTTTAGACATAGAGGATAGTGATGGTTGCACAGCACTGTGAATACAATTAATGCTGCTGAATTCTATGCTGATAAAAGGTTAAAACGGTCATTTTTATTCCATTCTGTGTGTGTATATATACATATATATATATATCGGGTGGCTATGAGTCAGAGTCGATGCGACAGCAACGGGTTTTTTGGTTATATATATATATATATATATGTGTTATATATATATACTCACACACACAAATGGAGTCCTGGTGGTGTACTGGTTCAGAGATTGCTAACCAGAAGTTTGGCACTTAAATCCACAAGCTGCTTCTTGGAAACCCTATGGGGCAATTCTACTCTGTCCTATACGGTCACTATGAGTTGGAGTTGACGAGATGGTGAAGGGTTTATAAACAGTTAAATACAAGTTTTTAAAAAATGAGGTACAAACTGGAAGTGAGAATTGAAAGACTGGGGAAGAGGCTTCAGGGGTGAATATTTTTCTAGGAAAGATCCTGCCTGAGACACTCTTAACTATTGGAGGAGATAGGCATTGGTTTTTCTAGTTTGCAAAAAGACAAAACAAAACAACAACAACAAAACTCTGAGGTGCAGAGCATTGAACTGGCTTAATTAAACTCATGATCAGTAGAAGAGGACCTAGAATTCAGAGCTTTAGGTGCTGAAGGCTAGTCTTTTATATATATATATATATATATATATATACATATATATATATATAATTTTTATTGTGATTTAAGTGCAAGTTTACAAATCAAGTCAGTCTCTCACACAAAAACTTACATACACCTTGCTACGCACTCCCAATTACTCTCCCCCTAATGAGACAGCCCCCTTCTCTCCCTCCACTCTCTCTTTTCGTGTCCATTTCGTCAGCTTCTAACCCCCTCCACCCTCTCATCTCCCCTCCAGGCAGGAGATGGCAACATAGTCTCAAGTGTCCACCTGATCCAAGAAGCTCACTCCTCACCAGCATCCCTCTCCAATCCATTGTCCAGTCCAATCCATGTCTGAAGAGTTGGCTTCGGGAATGGTTCCTGTCCTGGGGCAACAGAAGGTCTGGGGGCCATGACTACCAGGGTCCTTCTAGTCTCATTCAGGCCATTAAGTCTGGTGTTTCTATGAGAATTTGGGGTCTGCATCCTATTGCTCTCCTGCTCCCTCAGGGGTTCTCTGTTGTGTTCCCAGTCAGGGCAGTCATCGGTTGTAGCTGGGCACTATCTAGTTCTTCTGGTCTCAGGATGATATAGTCTCTGGTTCATGTGGCCCGTAATTACATTGTGTCCTTGGTGTTCTTCATTCTCCTTTGATTCGGGTGGGTTGAGGCCGATGGCTGCTTGCTAGCGTTTAAGACCACAGACGCCACTCTTCAAAGTGGGATGCAGAATGTTTTCTCAATAGGTTTTATTATGCCACTTGACTTAGATGTCCCCTGGAACTATGGTCCCCAAACCCCTGCCCCTGCTACACTGGCCTTCAAAGCATTCGGTTTATTCAGGAAACTTCCTTGCTTTTGGTTTAGTCCAATTGTGCTGACCTCCCCTGTATTGTGTGTTGTCTTTCCCTTCACCTAAAGTAGTTCTTTTCTACTATCTAATTAGTAAATACTCCTCTTCCACCCTCCCTCCCTTCTCCCTCTGGTAATCACAAAAGAATGTTTTCTTCTCAGTTCAAACTATTTCTCAAGATCTTATAATAGTGGTCTCATACAGTATTTGTCCTTTTGCAACTGACTAATTTCATTCAGCATAATGCCTTCCAGGTTCCTCCATGTTATGAAATGTTTCACAGATTCCTCACTGTTCTTTATCAATGTGTGGTATTCCACTGTGTGAATATACCATAATTTATTTATCCATTCATCTGCTGATAGGCACCTTGGTTGCTTCCATCTTTTTGCTATTGTAAACAGTGCGGCGAAGAACATGGGTGTACATATATCTGTTCCTGTAAAGGCCCTTATTTCTCTAGGATATATTCCGAGTAGTGGGATTGCTGGATTGTACGGTAGTTCTTTTTCTAGGAAGTGCCAAATAGATTTCCAAAGTGGTTGTACCATTTTACATTCCCACCAGCAGTGTATAAGTGTTCCAATCTCTCCACAGCCTCTCCAATATTTATTATTTTGTGTTTTTTGGATTAATGTGAGCCTTGTTGGAATGAGATGAAATCTTATTGTCTTCTTCAGTGAAGTGTCTAGTCATATCTTTTGCTCATTTTTTAATTGGGTTATTTGTCTTTTTGTAGTTGAGTTTTTGCAGTATCATGTAGATTTTAGAGATCAGGTGCTGATCAGAAATGTCATAGCTAAAAACTTTTTCCCAGTCTGTAGGTAGTCTTTTTACTCTTTTGGTGAAGTCTTTGGGTGAGCATAGGTGTTTGATTTTTAGGAGCTCCCAGTTATCTAGTTTTTCTTCTGAATTCTTAATAATGTTTTGTATACTGTTTATGCCATGTATTAGGTCTCCTAACATTGTCCCTATTTTTTCTTCCATGATCTTTATCATTTTAGATTTTATATGTAGGTCTTTGATCCAGTTTGAGCTCATTTTTGTGCATGGAGTGAGGTATGGGTCTTGTTTCATTTTTTTGCAGATGGATATCCAGTTATGCCAGCACCATTTGTTAAAACACTGTCTTTTCCCCCATTCAACTGTTTTGGGGCCTTTATCAATTATCAACTGCTCATTTGTGGATGGATTTATGTCTGGATTCTCAATTCTGTTCCATTGGTCCATGTATCTGTTGTTGTACCAGTACCAGGCTGTTTTGACTACTGTGGCTGTATAATAGGTTCTGAAAGCAAGGCCTCCCACTTTGTTCTTCTTTTTCAGTAATGCCTTATTTATCCAGGGCTTCTTTCCCTTCCATACGAAGTTGGTGATTTGTTTCTCCATTTCATTAAAGAAAGTCACTGGGATTTGGATGGGAACTGCATTAAATGTATAGATCGCTTTTGGTAGAATAGACATTTTTATAATGTTAAGTCTTCCTATCCACAGCAAGATACGTTTTTCCACTTAAGTTAAGTCTCTTTTTGTTCAAGTTGTAGGGATAATTCTTTGATTTTGGCCCTTTCTTCTTTTTGGATGTGTGCATTTATTGATATAAATTGGCCTCTGAGCACTGCTTTCACTGTGTCCCAAAGGTTCTGATAGGAAGTGTTTTCAGTCTCATTGGATTCTATGAATTTCTTTATTCCATCCTTAATGTCTTCTATAATCCAGTCTTTTTTGAGCAGGGTATTGTTCAGTTTCCAAGTGTTTGATTTCTTTTCCTGTTATTGATTTCCACTTTTATGGCCTTATGGTCGGAGAAGATGCTTTGTAATATTTCAATGTTTTGGATTCTGCTAAGGCTTGCTTTATGACCTCACATGTGGTCTATGCTAGAGAATGTTCCATGTGCACTAGAAAGGAAAGTATAGTTGGTTGCTGTTGGGTGGAGTGTTCTGTATATATCTATAAGGTCAAGTTGGTTGATTGTGGCATTTAGATCTTCCGTGTCTTTATTGAGCTTCTTTCTGGATGTCCTGTCCTTCACCGAAAGTGGTGTGTTGAAGTCTCCTACTATTATTGTGGAGCTGTCTATCTCACTTTTCAGTGCTGACAGAGTTTGTTTTATGTATCTCGCAGCCCTGTCACTGGGTGCATAAATATTTAATATGGTTATATCTTCTTGGTGTATTGTCCCTTTAATCATTATATAGTGTCCTTCCTTATCCTTTCTGATGGATTTAACTGAAAGTCTATTTTGTCAGAAATTAATATTGCCACTCCTGCTCTTTTTTGACTGTTGTTTGCTTAATATATTTTTTTCCATCCTTTGAGTTTTAGTTTGTTTGTGTCTCTAAGTCTAAGGTGTGTCTCTTATAGGCAGCATATAGATGGATCTTGTTTTTTAATCCATTCTGCCACCCTCTGTCTCTTTATTGGTGCACCTAGTCCATTTACGTTCAGTGTAATTATGGATGGGTCTGGCTATCATTCTGATGTCTTTTTTTGTGTGTTGTTGACAGTTTCTTTTTCCCACTTAATTTTATGTGCTGAGTAGATTATCTTTATATATTGTCCTTTCCTCATATTTGTTGTTGTTGATTTTGTTTCTGCTGAGTCTCCATTTTTTTCTTGTATTTTATTTTGATAAGTAGGATACTTTGTCTCCTTTGTGGTTACCTTAGTATTTATCTCTATTTTTCTAAATTTAAACCTAACTTTTATTTCTTTCTATTGCCGTATCTTCCTCTCCATATGGAAGGTGTATGATTACATTTCTTAGTCCCTCTTTATTATTTTAATGTTGTCTTCTTTTATATAATAACATCACTGTTACCCTCTTTTGAGCTTTTTAAAAATTTTTTATAATCTTGCTTTTTTTTATTGGATTTCTCTGTCTGGGTTGACTTCTGGTTGCTCTGCCCAGTGTTCTAGTCTTCGGTTGATACCTGATATTATTGATTTCCTAACCAAAGAACTCCCTTTAGTATTTCTTGTAGTTTTGGTTTGGTTTTTTTACAAATTCCCTACACTTGCGTTTATTTAAAAAAAAAAAGTCTTAATTTCACCTTCATATTTAAGACAGAGTTTTGCTGGATATATGATTCTTGGCAGGTAATTTTTTTCCTCCAATTTTTTAAATATGTCATCCTGTTGCCTTCTTGCCTGTATAGTTTCTGCCGAGTAGTCCGAGCTTATTCTTTTTGGCTTTCCTTTGTAGGTGACTTTTCATTTATCCCTCACTGCTTTTATAATTCTGTGTTTATCTTTGGTTTTGGCAAGTTTGATTATAATATGTCTTGGTGACTTTCTTTTAAGATCTACCTTAAGTGGAATTTGATGATCATCTTGGATAGATAACTTCTCATCTTTCACGATGTCAGGAAAGTTTTCTGCCAACAAATCTTCAACAATTCTCTCTGTATTTTCTATAATCCCTCCCTGTTCTGGCACTCCAATCACTCATAGGCTATTTCTCTTGATAGAGTCCCACATGATTCTTAAGGTTTCTTCATATTTTAAAAATTCTTTTATCTGATTTTTCTTCAAATTTATTAGTGCCAAGTTATCTATCTTTGAGTTCAGAAATTCTAGCTTCTACTTGCTCAGTTCTGCTCCTCTGACTTTCTATTGAGTTGTCTACTTTTGTAATTTTATTGTTAATCTTCTGAATTTCTGTCTGTCTATGGATTTTTCCAGCTTATTCAACATTTTTTTTAATTAAACTTTTCATTATGTTCCTGGATAATCTTTCTAATTCCTTCAGTTGCTTTATCTGTGTGTTCCTTGGCTTGTTGTGCATATTGCCTCATTTCCTTCCTGATGTCTTAAAGGATTCTGTATATTAAACTTTTGTATTCAGGCTCTGGTAATTCCAGGTAAGCACTTTCATCTAGAAGGTCCCTGGATTCTTTGTTTTGAGAGCCTATTGAAGTGGTTGTGGTCTGTTTCTTTATGTGTCTTGATATTGACTGCTGTCTCCGAGCCATTTACAAGTTATTGTATTATTTTATGCTTGCTTACTGTGTTGTAGCTTCTTGTTTTGTTTTGTTTTGGTATACCCCTATGGGTTGCTTGAGTGAGCAGCTTGATTATTTTTGCCTTTGGAGCTCTGACGTCCTGTCCCCAGATAACTAGAGCTGTTATCAGGTATATCAGTCTAGGGGTCCATTCAGTTTTCTTGTATGAATTCAGCTCAGGTTTCCAGGTAGCTGATCATCAAGTGTGTGGTACAGGCTTTGTCCTACAGTCTTACAGCACCAGGAGTGATTGGCATATATACTGGTATCTGATTGCAGCAGGGGGTCATGCTCTGAACAAGGCAAGGGGCTGAGAACGGACCCCCAAGTGTCCCTGCGGAAAGCACATCCCTGTTCCCTAGAGTGTGCAGGTGGGTGGGTTCTGCAGACAGAACATGGCCACCCAAAAGTTTTGGTTGTAAGGACTGGGAGGTACCAGTTATCTTTGGACCCCTGTCACAGGTGGCTGCATGACCTCTGTGGAGCTACCAGTCCTTAGGTCCCTGATGTGGGTAGGTGAGGACCTTGTTTAATAGGCAAAGCAGTGTCAGACATCAAACACCCACCTCTCCACCGCACAGCTGAAACCGTTGGAGTCTGCCAGCAAGGGCCTATTCTCCCGAAATAGGCCCACACAGGTCCATGCAGAAGGGAAAGGTGCTCATGGTCCATGGACGGTTTATGCCTGGACAGGAGCCACTTCTTTCCTGAGCTCCCCTGGTTAGTGGAGCTAGCAAATTATCTTTTCCCCCAACTGCAACTTTTTTCCTTGCCCAAGGCCAGGAGGATGGCTCTAGGTGCTCAACAGTGCCTATCTCAGGCCCGGTGAATTCAGCTGCTGAAGCTCGCTTGGGGGTTGGGGGCATGGTAAAATATATGCAAGTACTTAGCTTTTGCCGTGATTGCCACTCTTCTCAGGTTCCAGAGTTGTGAGTAGGCTGTGTGGCTGGCTGCTTCTCCCTGAGGAAACTGAGGCTGAATGGTAGTACCAGCCCACCACTGCCGCCGCTGGGGGCATGGTGCCTGAGGGCTCCCCACGATTCAGGTCCAGTAACTCTTTTCTGCTTCTGAACAGTCTCTTCCTCCCAGTACCCCTCAGTTCATTTTCTAAGCTTGCCTTTGAAGCTCAGGGCTCCCAGCTTGTCACAAATATATTCGTTTCACCTGTTTTTTCGGGTCTTTGGTGTAAAGATGACTGGCTGGGAGCATCTGTCTATTCCAACATCTTGGCTCCACCCCCTGAAGGCTATTCTTTGTTACATGTAGTTATTGATCAAATCGTGGAGGATCTTGAAATCTAGGCTAAGGAGCATGGGATCTCTGTAACGGATGTTGGAATTCAATGGATACCTTTGTGCTGGGATGTGTTGATGGAAGTTCTATCCTGGAGGCCCAATTCAGGGGCAAGAAAATGCTCATGGTAGATCAGGCTGGATGTAGCCGGGATCTGATTCAGGATGGCAGCTATGTCAGCAGCCAGCAAAAGGCAGGTGCAAGAAATAATTGAAGAGAATAACATTCAACAAAATTGTCAAAAGCCAAGGAGAGACCAGGGAGACACGGAACGTATAAATTCCATGTGTGAGATCAAGAACTGAGAACCAGGCCAAACAGGACACAGCTAAGGAAACAACAGGGACAAGGGTGGGTGCTTGTGGGTGGTGTGTGTTGGAGGTGGGCTTAGATGGAACAGAAATTTGTTCCTCCTAAAAATCTTAGTAAGATGCTCCCTAACTCTGGCATCAATATTTTCCTCTGAGAATGAAGATCAAATCCATACGCAATGGGTGGATTGGCCAACTGTAAGCACAAACATAACATACTATTTGTAAAGATGCACTGATGTTTGGGTGTGCCTGGAGCACCAATCAAGATGCCAGCCATAATGCAATTATAATTTAGGGAGTGGGTGGCTGGTGGGCATTGTCCTGCCTATCAGGAGAATACCTTTGAGAGCAGCTGTAAGAAGAGTAGCCTAAGGCACAGAAATAGGAAGTCCAGCCACTCAGACCTGGTGATGCTCAGAAAAGCTACGCCAGGAAGAACACACACTGTCTGGCTGCTCTAGCTGGGTGTCAGAACCCCCCACCCACCTCCTGGCCCTGATGCTAAGCAAACCTTGAGCCTCAATAGCTTTCTTGGTATATCTGTCCATGGAGAGTGAACAGTTTGGTCAACACCAGCTTTTTGTTACTGGCCCGTCAACTTCTCACTGAAATGGAATCAATTAACATTTTAGTAGCTATATATCTGAGTTTTTGAGCTTGGTTAATATGAGTCCAGACATGAAGATGGATTCTGTACCCTGCAAAGGCAAATGGCAAGTTTTGTTCTTGGATCACAGTGTATTTGTGATTAGCTACTTCTAGAGACATCCCTCTAGGCACACATGCTTTTCTTTCAGATAACAGTTCCTAGTCTGTTTTTTTTGTTGTTGTTGTTTGTTTCTTGACCTTTTTATTGTGTTTTAAGTGAAAGCTGACACTGCAAGTTACTTTCCCATTCATCAGTGCATACACAATTTGCTCCGAGACATTGGTTGCTTTGTGTCAGCACTCTCTCCATTTCCACCCTGCCTTCCCCGTGCCCATTCTCCAGTTTCCCTGCCCCTCTTTGCTAGCTTATCTTTGCTTTGGGGCAAGTATTGCCCATTCAGTCTCCTATAATTGATTGTCTAAGGAGCATATTCCTCATGGGTTTGTTTATTCTGTAGGCCAATTTTTATTTGGCTGAAAGATGATCTCCTGGAGTGGCTTCGGTTCCAGGTTAAAAGGGTATCTTAGGGCTACAGTCTCAGGAGTTTTTCCAGTCTTTGTCAGTCCAGTAAATTTGCTCTTTTTTAGGAATTTGAGTTTTGTTCCACATTTTTCTCCCATTTTAACCAGGATCTTCCATCGTGTTCCCGGTCAGAGCAGTCAGTAGTGGTAGCCGGGCACCATCTAGTTATTCTGGTCTCAGGCTAGAGAAGGCTGTGGTTCCTATGGGCCGTTAGTCCTTTGGACTCGTTGCTTCCTTGAATCTTTGGTTCCCTTCACTCTTCTTTGCTCCAGATGGTAAGAGACCAGTGGTGGTATCTTAGATGGCCACTGGCGAACTTTTAAGGCTTGAGATGCTACTCACCAAAGTAGTATGTAGAACATGATCTTTATGAACTATGATATTCCAATTGACCTAGATGCCCCCCAAGGCTATAGCCTTTTGTCTTCAGTCGCAGTAACTCAGCCCCATGAGGTGTTTGGATATGTTTAAGAAGCTCCATAACTCTGCACCCTATGTGCTCTATTGTATATATGAATATATATGCAGCACATATAAATATGTATAGCAAATGCCTACAAGTGTATGTATATATGCACACTCATGTACTGCCATATGCCCTCCCACACCTCTAGAGCACACATATCTACCTATGGAACCACTTACCAAGTTTTGGTTATTATTGTTGTTGCAGAATTTTTTTTTTTTATAGCATTTACTGTAAAAAACCCAGTGCCATCGAGTTGACTCTGACTCATAGAGACCCTATAGGACAGAGTAGAACTGCCCCATAGAGTTTCCAAGGTGTGCCTGGTGGATTCGAACTGCCAACCCTTGGTTAGCAGCCATAGCACTTAAACAGTAATCCACCACCATTTACTGTAGTCATCTTTTATTCTTGCATACCTCTCAGTGTCTTCATTTACCTTGGTCGTGTTGTGCTGACTTCCCTCATACTGTGTATTGCCTTTCCCTTCACCAGAATTAACATAAGTTACTATCTAGTGGGAAAACCTGGTGGCTAAACAAAAGGTCGGCGGTTTGAATCCACCAGGTGCTCCTTGGAAACCCTATGGGGCAGTTCTACACTGTCCTATAGGGTTGCTATGAATCAGAATTGACTCAATGGCAATGGATTTTTTCTACTGTCTAGTGAGTGATTCTCCCTCTCCCTCCCATCCCTGGTAATCATCAAAGAACATTGATTGCTTTCTGTATGTAAACCTATTCTTGACTTTTAAAAAAATGGTATCATACAGCATTTGTCCTTTTGTGATTGACTCATTTCACTTAGCATAATGTCCTCCAGATTCATCCATATTGTAAGGTGTTTTGCAGACTCATCATTATTCTCTATTGTTACATAGTATTCCATTCTAGGTATGTACCACATTTCGTTTACCCATTCATCCGCTGATGGACGATTAGATTGTTTCCATCTTTTTGCTTTTGTGTGGATAATGCTGCAAAGAACATGAATGTGCATATGTCAGCCCATAATCACTTGATTAGAGATTAATTGCTGAGCTATTAGGGATGGTTCACCTCTGTATGAGCTCCAAGGTGGTCAAGGTTAGATCTGTTCTCAGCCTACATCTTTTACACAGGAAACACTGGGTGAATTAGAGAATGGATGAAGGATGAAAGGAGGGAGGGAGGGAAGGAAGGAAGGAAGGAAGGAAGGAAGGAAGGAAGGAAGGAAGGAAGGAAGGAAGGAAGGAAGGAAGGAAGGAAGGAAGGAAGGAAGGAAGGAAGGAAGGAAGGAAGGAAGGAAGGAAGGAAGGAAGGAAGGAAAGGAGGAAGGAAGGAAGGAAAGAGGGAAGGAAGGGAGGAAAGAGGGAAGGAAGGGAGGAAAGAGGGAAGGAAGGGAGGAAAGAGGGAAGGAAGGGAGGAAAGAGGGAAGGAAGGGAGGAAAGAGGGAAGGAAAGGAGGGAGAAGGGGGACAGGGAGGGAAGGAAGGGCAGAAGGGAGGACGGGAGGAAGGGAGGAGGGAAGGAGGGAAGGAGGGATGGAAAATTTCCTCATCTTTGGTCTATTAATTTCTGCCAAATGTTCTAATTTTAATGTCTTTTTTAACGTCTTTGTGTGTGCATATGAAATATTTTCTCTGAAGCTTTGCTTACACTAAAGCGAGCCTGGGTAAAAGCAGAGTTTTTATAACCTTTTTACTGTGCTCCAACCACAAAACTCTTTATTAACGGCACTTCCCAGCTATGTTATTGTGCTCAAATTGGCAAAGGGGAGTTCTGTGCTCACGGAATGTAATTCAAGAATCAATAAAAGTTGATTGCATACATATGAAGCGTATGGACTGAGGGTAGGAGTCTTGGAGGGCTTGTAAAGCAGGTGTCAAGTTTCATCTTCTGCGTGGGGTTTTGTGGGAGGCCGGCATGAAGCCACAAGCATCTACATGGTCCCTTTCGCTAAACATCATGTAAACAGAATCGTGTTCTCATTCAGAACTACATCTGCAAGATCACAGTCCAGAAGGAGGTCGAGGCTTCATTTCAACTTTCTCTCTAGCTGGAGAGCCTTGCTAGAAACATGGTAATTAATTAGGAGGTACCACAGGTCATCTTTAACTATGAACAATTAGAAGAAAACAGACTGTTGGTTCCCTGATTGGAACTGTGGCAGCTGGAGGTACATGATCTCATGTAACGAATGAGCTTATTTTACTTTAAAATGCATGCAAAAATAAGGCCACGTTTTTTTTTTTCCTCCGAAATTATAACATGTACTGATAAGTATTATTGAGAAGGCTTTTTGTACGGCAAGAGAAAATGCCGGGGTAGCCCACTGGTTTTCTCTGAGGCCTTGGCTGTAGTAATACCCAAAGCCTTGTCCCAACCAGGGTGGAAAAGCAGACATCTCTGGGTAGTGATAAAGCAGTGTTTGCCAGCCCCATAGCACAGCTGGTTTTGAACAGGAAATGAAGGCGATCTTCTCCAGGGAAAACTACGGGGAGTTTTTGGTGAGCAGAATGCAATTACCCCGGCTGGAAATTTGCCAGGTTATGGTGGTAAACACTGGAACGCTGCAAAAGCGTCCTGGGACTTTCTCCCACATCAACTGTGTTTTAAACAGGAGATAGGAGGAGAATTACCATCATCTTAATCACTATCAGGTAATTATTGTGATGTTAATAACTATAATATTTTTCAATCAAGATTCTTTTACTTCTCAGCATTGAGGGTGAAAAATGGTAGATTCAGCACTGAACATAGTACATTCATAACAAAGGATCTGTCAGTACCGTCACCTTGATTAGGCAGACAGACGGATAGCTGCCATCCTGTCAACTTTGACTCATGGTGACCTTATTTACAACAGAACGAAATGTTGCCCAGTCCTGCATCTTCCTTATAATGGCTGGCATGTTGGAGTCCATCCTTGTGGCTGTCATCCCAATCCATCTCACCAAGGGTCTTCCCTATCCATGCTGTCACTCCACTTCACCAAACACGATGTCCTCTGTCAACAATTGACCCTTCTGATGACTGGTCCAAAGCAAGCAAGGCAGACAAAGTTCTGTTGTGAGGTACAAGGGTTTCACTGGCTAATTTTTGGAAGTAGCTTGCTAGGCCTTTCTTCCAAGTCTATCTTAGTCTAGAAGCTCCACCATGGATGACTCTACTGGACTTTAGTATCGCTTCCAGTATCAGAGCAAGATGTAAGCTGTCACAGTACGATAAACCAATAGATGGTGGTGGATCACCTAGACCACCAAAACCAAAAAACACAAAAAAAAGCCAAGCCGTTGCTGTCAAGTCAATTCAAATTCATAGGGACCTTATAGGGCAGAGTAGAACTGCCACATAGGGTTTCCAAGGAGCGGCTGGTGGATTCAAACTATCAACCTTTTGGTTAGCAACCCAGCTCTTAACCACTGTGCCACATCCTTCAAAGTTAGGGACAGATATCTATCACTTCCTGACCAGGTGCTTGTGTCAGTTCTGCTGGTTAAAAGTTGCCCTGCACTGGCCAGAACAGCTAGACCACTTTCTAGCACTTGCATTCACTTCAGAGTTCGACAAACCTTTTTTGCAACCATGTCCTCTGGGCCTTCCCATCAATTTGAAGAGATGTGTGTGATTTTATTACCTCCAATTTCAGATGAGAAAACCAAGGTTTAAAGAAATTAAGCAGCTTGTTTATGGCCGCATATCAGTAAGTGCGAGAGAGATTACCCTCTGCCTGTCTTTACACTTTGTTGTTCTTCTGGAGCAGACTTGAATAAAGCACTTGATTCTTCCCCAGGAGAAATGCTAATTTATGTGTCTCAACATATTTTTTAGTGCCGGATTTTAAAATTATGTAAGAAGTAGTTTTGAAGTTGGAGCCATCAAAAAGTTCAATCATGACGAGTTGACTAGAAAATATATTTGATAATAAAAATTCAGTTTTAAAAAAAAATGGATTACATAATCCATTTTGCTAAACATAGCCTGCAAGAATCTAATGAAAGTCAACTCTGAAATCAATCACTCCAGAAACTAAATTGTTCAAGTTCTTTTGAAGTAGTTTCCTGATAAATGGCATTCTTTGACAGAGCATCTGGGTAAATACGGCACTCTCAAGATTGATTCTCAAGAATCATGAGTTATTTTAAAAAGGATATTTCATGTTGTTATTAATGCGTAGTCACCGTGAATTAGACACATGGATTTGAATCCCAGTTGTACCACCATCTGAATGTCCTTGGGAGTGGTCCTTCATTCTGGTCTGAGACGTCAGAGATGGACTTGGGTTGACAGTATAGCACAGCTGGGGATAATTAAATAATTTTTATGGAAATGCCCAGGTGTCATTTGTCACGTAGCACGTGCTCCAAAGCTTAAGAAAAATCACTTTCAATAGTTATTTACAGTTACTTACTTTCAATCAAGATCCCCAGGTGGTAAAAATGGCTTGTGCTCAGTTACCAATGTAAAGGTTGGAGGTTTGAGTCTACCCAGGGGCACCACAGAGGAAAGCCCTGGTGATCTGCTGCAATAAAGATTATAGCCAGGAGAACCCTGCGGAGCTCAGCTCTGCTCTGGAGCACGTGGGCTGCCATGAGCCGGAGCACGTGGGCTGCCAGGAGCCGGAGCACGTGGGCTGCCATGAGCCGGAGCACGTGGGCTGCCAGGAGCCGGAGCACGTGGGCTGCCATGAGCCGGAGCACGTGGGCTGCCAGGAGCCGGAGCACGTGGGCTGCCAGGAGCCGGAGCACGTGGGCTGCCAGGAGCCGGAGCACGTGGGCTGCCAGGAGCTGGAATCGACTTCAGGGCAATGGGTTTTTGTTTTCTTATCTTCAATCAGAATAAAATACTAAAAGAATTTACAGGACATGCCTCGCAATCCCAAACCAGACCTGTTGCTGTAGATGCATTAAATTTCATGGTAGTCCTTCACAATTTAATTTGGACATCTAGATTGAAAGGTTGAATGAACAAAACCACATTCAGGATTTGCAGATACAATGATCATTTGAAAAACAGAAACAGGAATAGGGCAAAAAACAGTTTCAAATGATTAGAAATGGGAAGCGCTTAAGTTCCATAAAGACTAGGTGGTTTCTATTTGATTGACTTTTTTGCTTCACTTACCTACTTGACTGACATTTGTTATAACTGATCAATTCCACTGTGTCACATGGGGGGTCACTATGAGTTGAAAATCGACTTTACAACACAACAACAGCCATATATGTTAAGTGCCTGTTAAATTTCAGGAAGTATACAAACATTTTAAAAAGAAGTAAAGATAAAAAGTGTAATCTTTCATCTCGATAAACTCAGAGAATACTTGTTAAACAGCTATAGAGACAAAAATAATTTTACATAGTAATTACGTTTATTGTATAGTAACATTAACATGTTATTATAACATACTTATGTCTCATGTCTATATGCATATATAGACATTTATTTATCAGTGGAGGACATTGGTGGTTCAACGGTAGAATTTTAGCCTTCCGTACAGGAGAACTGCTGGGTTTGATTGCTGGTCAGTGCACCTCGGGCACAGCCACCAACCATCTATCAGCGGAGGTTTGTGTGTTGCTTTGATGCTGAACAGGTTTCGGCGTAGCTTTCAGACTAAGACAGACTAGGAAGAAAGGCCTGTTGATCTACTTCTGAAAATCAGTCAGTGAAAACCCTATGGATCACAACAGTTGGATCCACGGCTGATCATGGGGGTAGCACAGAGCCAGACAGGGTTTTGATCCATCGTGTGTGGGGTTGGTATCAGTCAAAAGCTAACTAGATGATGGCAGCGAACAGTAAGAATATTTGTAATTGAGGGCAACCGAAAATCCAGCTAGTTTTCAAGTTTCAGAATAACTTCCAAAACCTTGAAGCAAGGAAAATCAGAGTCAGTGACTTAGAAAGGCAAAGATGGCACTGGGTGGCAGACTTGGTTTATTCAGATGTCACAGGCCTTCCATGTTGGCTGAATCCTGGGCCCTCTAGGTCAGCTAGTAGGATCCCTGCACAAGCGAGTCCAGGCCTTGTGGGCAAACAGCAATGCCATGTTCTGTCATTCAAGTGCCCAGCACAGTTCAGGTCCAGAGTGGTCCATGTGTACATATTTGCTCCCCTTCTCTTGTGGGGTTCTATTATTTTACGAATTTTACTAGAGGTTAATTTCATGAATTCATCATTCCACTTTGCATATACCCTGTTTCACATTAAGACTAACCAAAACCAAATCCATTTCTGTTGAGTTAATTGTGACTCATAGCTACCCTATAGGATAGAGTAGAACTGCCCTATAGGGTTTCCAGGTTGCAAATCTTTAAGGAAGCAGACTACCACATCTTTCCCCTATGGAGGAGCTGGTGGGCTCCAGTCGCTGACTGTTCCATTAGCAGCTGAGTACGGTTAACCTCTGGGCCACCAGGGCTCCTATATTAAGGCCAGAGAGGAAACAAACAAACAAAAAAATGTTTAGGACAGTGTTAATGCAGAGCTGTCACCTCTACGTGGAATCTCCTCATTATCCTGGCAGATCAAAGGAAACAAGGGAGAGCCATAGGAAAGGAAGGGAGGAAAGAGCAGAAAGACGAGAACTGCAAATCTGGAAGTTTCTCCAGCTGAAACTTTTGTCTACAACTAGGCATTGCTATTTTTAGCATTCCTGCCCAGACCTCCTCCCAATTAAATTTGTCTGCATATGTCTACAAGATACTATAGAAACATGTTTTTGCCTTCTGGCTACATTGCATTGGACCTGTCGTTGTTGATAATTTCCGCATTCGCTTGGATCACCTCTCTTGGGAATAGGCATAAATATGGATCTCTTCCAGTTGGTTGGCTAGGTAAATGCCCTCCAAATTTCTTGGCATAGATAAGTGAGCACTTCAAGCATTGCATTGTTTGTTGAAGCATCTCAATTGATACTCTGTCAATTCCTGAAGCCTTGTTTTTTGCAAATGCCTTTTTTTTTTTTTACCCCAGCTTGGGTTTCTTCCTTCTTTACCATTGATTCCTGATCATGTGCTAACTCTTGAAATGGTTGAATGTTGACCAATTCTTTTTGGTATAATGATTCTGTGTATTCCTTTCATCTTCTTTTGATGCTTCCTATGTCATTTAGTGTTTTCCCCATAGAATCCTTCATTATTGCAACTCAAGGCTTAAATTTTTTCTTCAGTTCTTTCAGCTTGAGAAATGCTGAGCACTTCTCATTTTCTCTTTTTTCTTTGTGCAAAGAACTTTAGAAAAATTCGTAATGTTTATTATCCATTTAATATAAAACTAGAGTTGTAACCAATTCTTGAATCATTATTGGAATTGAAGAAATATAGTCTACCTCAATTTGCAAAATTCTTTTGTTGTATCTCCAAATAATGGCCCCCACCAGCAAGGGCACAGGACAAGGAGTTGCAGGGGGAGGGGGTGTGGGCCATATGCTAACAGACTTGCTATGGGATCTTAGGAAATCACCTCACTGAGTGTTTAATTTTTCTGTTTATAAAACAAGAAGACTGGACTTTAGGTGTCTTGCAGCAATGTGACTTATTATCACAGACCATGGCTTCAGCCCCAATTCTGTGCAATGCCATTACTGGCCCAACATGAGTTTCTAGCAGTTTCTTATTTACAGCTACAGTCAAGATTGTGATTCACTGTTTCTCCTCAACTTATGGAATGTTGGAGGGTCTAAGAAGTCCCTGGGTGGTGCAGACAGTGAACGTGCTCGACTGCTAACTAAAAGGCTGGAGGTCCCACCCAGAGGCACCTGGGAAGAAATGCCTGGTGATCTACTTCCAAAAAGTCAGCCATTGAAAACCTTGTGAACAGACTGGATTAAGACACATGAGAACCCCAAGCACTGATAATCTGTGGTTTCTCCTCCTCTGCTTATTTACATTTAAACAGGATATATGAGTCATACATATAGAGGTGTGTGTGTATCTTGTTTTGGGGTGCCATCTAGTCAGTTCTGACTTGCAGCAACACTATGTACAACAGAACAAAACACTGCCCAGTCTTGCACCATCCTCACAATCTTTGCTATGTTTGAGCCCATTGCTGCAGCCACTGTGTCAATCCATCTCATTGAGGGTCTCCCTCTTTCTCACTGACCCTCTACTTTACCAATCATGATGTCCTTCTCCAGGGACTGATCCCTTCTGAGAACATGTCCAAAGTATGTGAGATGTAGTCTTGCTATCCTTGCTTCCAAGGAACATTCTGGTCACACTCCTTCCAAGACAGATTTTTTCATTCTTTTGGCAGTCCATGTTATATTCAATATTCTTCTCCAACACCTCAATTCAAAGGCATCAATTCTTCTTTGGTCTTTCTTATTCATCAGCCAGATTTCTCATGCATATGAGGAGATTGAAAACACCATGGCTTGGGTCAGGTGCACCTTAGTCTTCAAGGTGGCACCCTTGCTTTTTGACACTTTAAAGAGATCTTTTGCAGCATACTTGCCCAATGCAATGCATCTTTTGATTTCCTGACTACTGCTTCCATGAGTGTTGATTGTGGATCCAAGTAAAATGAAAGCCTTGACAATTTCAGCCTTTTCTCTGTTTATCATGATGTTGCTTATTGGTCCAGTTGTGAGGATTTTTGTTTTCTTTATGTTGAGGTGTAATCCATACTGAACGCTGTAGTCTTTGATCTGCATCAATAAGCGCTTCAAGTCATCTTCACTTTCAGCAAACAAAGTTGTGTCATCTGCATAACACAGGTTGTCAATGAGTCTTCCTCCAATCCTGATACCCCATTCTTCTTCATATAGTCCAGCTTCTCAGATTATTTGCTCACCGTGCAGATTGAATAGGTGTGATGAAAGGATACAACCCTGATGCACAGCTTTCCTGATTTTAAACCATGCAGTATTCTCTTGTTCTGTTTGAACAACTGCCTCCAGATCTATGTACAGGTTCCTCATAAGCTTAATTAAGTGTTCTGGAATTCCCATTCTTCGAAAGGTTATCCATAATTCGTTACGATCCACATAGTTGAATGAGATGAACTGGATTATAAAATTTTTATTGGATGCTAGGTACTAAGATTCTTACTATATGCCACCTTTTCTACAAAAAAAAAAAAAATTTCAGGTATTCTACCACAAAGAAAATGAGTCAGTGAACTTAGTTGTTTCAACAATCAGTGAAAAATTCTGTTGATCTTCACAACTAAAAAGCAACTTTTGTCAATTTTGCTTTGATGTATCTATGCATATGTCAAACATATTTTAAAGTTAAAGTTATAAATATTATTGCTTACAAAACTTAGGACATAACTCTGTACGAAAATGCTATACAGTTAAAAAGTAACTTGGTTGAATTCATTGCAATGGTGGACTTATTCGTGTTCCCCCTGTTTTGTATGCCATCTGGGACTGGAGTTACCATTAGCTGTTTACCAGGACATACTCAAGAGCATACCCTTGTGTTTGTATCATGGTGAAGAGCATTGCTGGCCCTACTGGCTGGAGTTGCTGGTCCAGCAGACTTGGATGTACGAGACAGTTCTCTCAAAATTGATCAGAGACCTGTTGTCTATTAATATAATCTGTCCTTACCCAGTAACTGACCATGCTGGATCCAGTTGCATGTTAGGTGAATGTAGCAAGAGTTAGACTTGACAGCCCATCCCCACCTCTTTTTATTAGAAAGAAATAGTGTACTCCCAAGAGATCCTCCAAAATAAGGAGTTTCAATTACATGGGAAGGAACCTTAAGAGACAGATGTCAGTGAAGGTGTTGAAGTGGTAGGGGCCTCATAACTTAAACGACCCTGCATGTGGGAGCCCTTGAGACCCTGTGTGAATGTTATTTCTGGCCAGCACATTCTCATGCGCTGGAGCTGGTATCAGGTTCATTTATTGCCCTGCCAGTTCCCTTCCACTGTGGTGATCGATTTTCTTTGTGTTCTGTCTGCTTGGCATCTATGAGTCTTTGCTTTGGACAACTGGTAACCCTGTTATATTGATGCCCTAAGCACATGCTTACCTTGCTTACTGGGTAATCCATCCCTGCCTATGGAGCATAGTTCTAGTCTGACAAACACAGGGTTGCCACGGGGCAGAGTCGACTTGAGGACAACTGGTCTCTCAAGTGTTCCCTTACATTCCCTTGAAGAAAGGACCTGTTTTAGGACTTTAGGACGTTTTTGTAAATGGAATTAATCTTCTGAGCACAATAAACTGAAGCAACATTAAAACAAGTGACAAGAAGAAGCACCCGCACACACACACCCCACTGCAGTTAATGGGATGGTAGGGGCATTTTTCTGTCCTTTTTTATCCCTGATCCTATTTGGGATTAAGATGCAGCATGAGATTTCTATTAGGATATGATAAATTGGAGAAAAGAAATATGACTTGGAACCAGGACTTCTATTACACTCACGTAACTTACATAGTATCTTATGTGCCAGTGAACAACTCGTGTTTACCTGTAACCAGGTCCTTGAAAAAAGCCACCTAACTTCTCTTCATTTCACTATCCCTCTCTGGTCACCCCATCCAGCACCCCAAGGATGAAGCTCTTGGAGGCTGCCTTTCACATCAGGCACAAGTCACACGCCGGCACCCTTCCGTGAGAGTGCACCGTATTTTTCATTTCCTCAACTCGCACTTGGCAATCTGTTTGAGCGTAATTTACACATTTACACATTTAGAGAGCAAGGCACAGCCATGCAACTTAATTCCAAAAAACATAAGCACTGAAGCCTGCCTCTGCACATTAGCTTTGCAAAGCATATGAGTGCCTTTGCCGAAACCCGGTCCAAGGCACACGCCTGTTTGGAAGCAGTGTCAGAGAGGTACCTGCTGCTTGTCATGCTGTTGTTGTGAGTGTTGTCGAGTCAGTCCCCAACACATGACAACCTCGTGCACAACGGGAGGAAATGCCGCCTGGTCCTGAGCCATCCCCATGATCAATTACGGATCAGACCATTGTGGTCCATAGGGTTTTCATTGGCTGATTTTCAGAAGCAGAGTGCCAGGCCTTTCTTCCTATTCCGTCTTAGCCTGGAAGCTCCCCCAATGGCTGTTCAGCATCACAGCAACACGCAAGCCTCCACTGACAGATGGGTAATGGCTGCGCAGGAGGTGCCTTGGCTGGGAATCGAATCGGAGTTTCCCACATGGAAGGCGAGGGTTCTACAACCCAAGTTCCCTTGAATGGTATCTCAGTTACCCAGTGCTGTAGCAACAGCAATACCACAAGTAGATAGCTTTAAGAAACAGAAATTGATTTTCTCACAGTTCAGCCTATAGCTGTAAGTGAAGTCCTTTCTTGCCTATTTCAGTTTCCGGCAGCCAACAATCTTTGGAGTTCCTGGGTTTATAGACTCATCTGCCTCCTTCGTCTTCAGATGGTGTCTGCCTTTCCCTGTGTCTGCTTGCTTGCCTGTGTCTCTGCGGCTCCTTACATTGCTTAGTGGTGATGAAGTTTCAGGCGTGCCTTACACTCGACGGCACTGCAATTTATATACACTGACAAGACTTCACTAATATAACAAAGAAAACCCTATTCCCTGATAGGATTACATCCACATACATAGGGTTCAGGATTCCACCACAAATATTTTGGCGGGGAGGGGGGCACAATGCAGTCCACAATGAGTGGTAAATTATAACCTTATCTGATTGACCTTTACGTGCTGGTTTGGGGCCAGGAAGCTTCAGAACTGGGCTCAGCCTACCTTCTGGGTCAGCAGGTTCTTTAGCATCACAGACTCCGGATCTCTGCTCAAGAACTTGCCTCTAGTGTTAGGAAAGAGGCTTTGGACCCAAGTCTTCAGGTAGTTTGATGGAGTCATCCCCCCAAACTGGCTGCTCCTTTCTGATATGGGACAGTTCTACTCTGTCCTGTAGGGTCGCTGTGAGTTGGAATCGACTCGACAGCACTGGGCTGGGTTAGAAAGCTCAGGTGAGGCAGAGCTGAGGCCTCTTAAAACCGAACCCATTGCCATGGAGTCGATTCCAGCTCACAGAGACCCTGTGGGAAGAGCAGAAAGGCCCACAGGTTTCCTAGGCTGTAATCTTTGCAGAGGAAGCCCGATGGTGCAGCGGTTAAGACTTTGGCTTCTAACGAAAATGTCAGGAGTTGGAATCCACCAGCTGCTGCTTGGATCCCCTGTGGGGTGGTTCTTCTCTGTCCTGTAGGGTTGCTGTGAGTCGCAGAAGATCTGACAACAGTGGGTTTAATCTTTATGGCACGCTGCCACATCTTTCTCACAAGGGGCGGCTGGTGAGTTCAAACTGCCCACCTTTTGGATAACAGCTGAGCACTTAATCACTGAGCCACCAGGGCTCTTCTGAGGCTTCCTGGGCAGAATCAGATTGGCGGAATTGTACAGAATCTGATCAACTGGCACTTCTTCCACTTCTGGCCCTGACTGACCTTGGAGGCCTCAGGGCCTCTACTCCCTTTCCTATTGTTAAGACAAAAATCATATTAAGCCAATGATAGAAACTGATGGAAGTTTATTTAATATGTGATTTGCAAATCGGGGTAATGTTTCAGCGCGGGAGTGAAAAATGTTCTGGAAACAAAATAGCTCCCAGAGATTCTTGTACCCCATCTTATTGCCACTGCCATGGAAACAGGGCCAGAACAGTGTTTATATAATAACAATTTACCCTAAAACATAGCTTTCTAGTCTGACCTTAGAATTTCTGTTTCCTGAATTCTTCAAAAGAGCACAATGCCCAAGACGAAACAGTCTTACTAGACTGCTTACCTGGCTATTGTTTGACGTAAAGGTGACTTTTAGGAGACCAGGGTGCTCAAGGGTCGAGGTTCAAAAGGGCAATGGCCTGGGTGGGTTACCCCAACTCCATGGTTCCTGAGAAATCTGGATTCCAGGAGAATTAAAACAGTTTCTCACTATTAAGATACTAGAAACGGGTTCTCTCACAGTCTTGTAAGGAATCCATGAGGAAATGTGCTCGTACAATAAAGGACATTGATCCAGGAAGTCCTCAAAGATGTGGGTTCCCTTCCCTTCATGTCACAAGGGGAGGTGGTTCTCTGGTGGGAAAGGAAAGGGCAGACCGTGTGCAGAACACAGCATGTCTTGTATCTCTGGGGAGGGAGGCTCCTGTGAAGGGTGCTGTTTGTGACCCTCTGACAGCTGTCTGAGTGTACTGCAGACTAGAGTTTCCCTCCTATTTGGTGGGGCTGTTTCCTTAAAAGTAGTGATTAAAACAGATTTACTGGAGGGCAGAATGACATTTATGTGGACTAGAGGCATTTTCCCGTTCATTTTGTTTGGGGAGTAACCTTTCCAAAAGGGTAGATTTAATTTAGGGAACACTTCATTAAGCGGGAACTGATCACGGGAAGGCGTGCTCTTACAATAAAAAACGCCATCATCTCAGAAGGGTGTGCTCAGTTCTGAAAAACCTGACAGTTGAGGGAATTGAGGATTTGGGGAGGGGGACCTTGATGCCTTGAGCTGCTGGTTTTTGGATTTCTTTTCTTGCTTCCTTTTTTTTATTATTTTTCCTTTTTTGGTTTTTAGTAATTAGTGATGCAAGAGTGCCCGTTCACTACTGCTGGCAATTTCTGATAAAGTAAAATCCATTAGGATCATACAAACGGAGACAAGTTTGGTGCTAATTCGTATGTTGAATGTGTTCAAAGAGTGGTTGATCTCCCCCCCTTACCCTCAAAACCCATCTTCAGATAGTCAAGCTATTTTGAGATCTTTTAGGGTTTGTTGTGTGCTTGGCTCTGATGGGGAAACTTGAATATCTAGCAGAAAACTTTAAGAAAAATAAGATTGATTTCATTAATTTGGCCAACACAATAGCTCCAGGGGAAATACACATTAAGACGAAAGGGCTTTTTTTTTTTTTTTTTAAATCTTTCTTCCTTAAACCTCAAACTATCCAAACTGAAGGTGCTTTTCAACGACCCCCTGGGATGCCTTTGACAAGTCCTTTTGAAGGACACTTTTTTTCCCCTCTGTTTTCTCATTGTGTTCTTGTTTTCTTCACGCCCTTTCCACAATTTCCTCTTTGCCTCTCTTCATAGTTCAGTTGCACGTTCTGTCAAAATCTCAATAGGACTGTTTTGAACCAGGACTTCAAACAGCTCTTCAGTCCTCTTCCTTGAACTCAGAGAGTCTGTCCAAATACCAAGGCCACTGTCCACCATCCCTTTTGGTATGGCACCATGGCCAATGATATAAAGTCACTGAAATTCCGTGTTGGAAGACACCCTCATTCACTCATGTTTCTAATCCAGGAGAGCTGCTTAAATTGTAAGCGATAAACTTGTACGTCCCTCTTTCAGGGAGCTCTTCCCTGGACTAGAAAAGCAGTATAGAACGTAGAATACATTTTTCTAACAGTGTTCTCTGTTCAGCAAAACCTGCAAAAACCAGAATCTGTGTAAAGTGGAAACCTGTTAGAGAAGGAAAACGCAAACATTCCCCTAAGTAGTGATAGAAAAGTGGTGACTGTACCCTGTTAAAGGTGGAAACTTTTGAGACCCGGAAGAGCAAGCTAGTGCCGTCGAATTCCAGCTCTCACAGGTTTCACTGTGTAATGAAGCATGATGGTTTTATGGAATTTTTTCGTTAAGAAACATGCGAACACGAGCTTTTACATTTCTCGACTAATTAAAACATTTTTACACTAAATCTATTATTGGCTACATATTTTTTAAATTGTTCCAAGTAAAAGTTACTGTTTTTTTTTTTTTTATCTTTCAAATTTGCAGAGATTTAAGAAACACATACATAATTGTATTTGGAGTGGGGCAATGCTGTGAAATAAGCACCCTTAGGCACCTTTGCACGTTATTAGCAAGAAGGTAAATTTGTATAATTTTTCTGGAAGGCAATTTGCCAATATGTGTCAGGAACATTAAATTCATTGGTGCCCTTTGACCCAGTAATTCTATTTCCAGGAATCTATTCAAAGAAAGTAGTCCAACACAGATAGATATTGTCCATGAATTGGTATATTTAAGCATTACCTGTAATCATGAAAAAAAGAAAACTAAGGAAACTACAAAATGCTCCTAACAGGTGAACAATTAGTTAAGTGTTGTGTATCCATTTTAGGTTATGTTAATAAAGAGGTTTTAATGATATAAAGAAAATTTTTTTTGATGAGGTTAAAGGCAAAATGCAGAATACAAATGAAATGAACGTCGTGAGCTCAACTATATAAATGTACAAACATAGAAAATGAAGAAGAAATCAGGCCAAGATGCTAATTGCTCGTTACCTTCTGGTTTTGGGATTAGAGGATTTTTTTTTTTTCTTTCTTTCCTTACACTTTTCTGGGTTATAAACATGGAAATTATTCTAAGCAGTAATCATAATTTGGACTAAATTATATGTGTGTGTGTGTGTATACAAGTGTGTGTGCATGAAGAAATGTTTTTTTATATAAAAAATAAAATATGTCTAGCAAGAAAGATGAAACAAAGAAATACTTGGGCTAAGTTCATATTTCTCAAACCAACTTGTGCTTCTAAAAAAAATCCTGCGTCTCCACACACTGGGTTCCTGGAAGCCTACCAAAATCTGCTCAGTAATATTAACTCCACTTAAAAGAGGGAAGAGAACATATTGAACCACGTTCACTTCTGGTCTGGGCGCTGGGGAGAAATCAGCTGGTGAGTCCCAAAGTGATGACATGCTCGTTTCTATTTGCATTTTGAAAATTGACAGATAATTGAAAGGAATCAGCATGTGAGGCTTCTCAGAAAATGCCGGCTGAGAGCCAGAAGGACCCTGCCTGGGGAGGCGCCCTGGGCCTGCGGTGTGGCTGCGTGAGGCTCTGGAATGACAGACCTCCTCAGTCCTTCTCACATGGGTTGTCTGTGCAGCTGTCTTTTTGCAGGAGACTGGGAGGAGTAACCCCTAGCTGTCCAGCCAGTGCCATCGTGGTATCCTGTATTCAGAACTTCCCCTTTCATCACTCCCTGCAGTTACAATTTGTACAGAATTGCACCAGACGCTCCTTGCACTGAAAATTGTCAAAATCAGTAATCCATCTGGGTGTTTTTTAGGGTGTCCACAGACACACTTAGAGGCCAGTCTTCCTAGACTTTCCTTCTCCTCTTCCCTCCCTCCCTCCCTCCCTCCCTCCCTCCCTCCCTCCCTCCCTCCCTCTCTCCCTCCCTCCCTCCATCTTTCCTTCCTTCCTTCCTTCCTTCCTTCCTTCCTTCCTTCCTTCCTTCCTTCCTTCCTTCCTTCCTCCCTCCCTCCCTCCCTCCCTCCCTCCCTTCCTCCCATCCTCCCTTCCATCCTCCTTTCCTCCCTTCCATTCTCCCTTCCATTCTCCCTTCCATCCTCCCTCCCTCCCTCCTTTTCTTCCTCTCTCCTTCTTTCATTCCTGCTTCTCCACACACTGGGTTCCTGGAAGCCTACCAAAATCTGCTCAGTAATATTAACTCCACTTAAAAGAGGGAAGAGAATTTATTGAACCACGTTCACTTCTGGTCTGGGTGCTGGAGAGAAATCCTTTCTGTCCTTCCTTCCTCCCTTCCTTCCCTCCTTCCTTCCTCCCTTCCCTCCCTCCTTCTTTCTCTTCTTCTTTCCTTCCTTCCCTCCCTTCTTCTTTCATTCCTTCCTTCCTTACCTCTTTCCCTCCCTCCTTCCTGCCCTTCCTTTCTCTCTTCTTTCTTTCTATTAGAAATGGTAAGATTGGTTTCCTATTAAGTAAATACTCAATGGACATTTTTTAAAATAATCTCAAAGATCTAACAGGATTTTAAAGGTCGCAGAAGTACACAAATCTACCCACTAATAGATTAAAAGAATGAAATCCATCTAGAAACGTAAAAACATATTACACCCATTTCTAATTTAAAAAACAAAAACGAAACAAAATCGAACAGGATAGGAGGGAAGGAGAGAGAGGAATGGAGGTGGGGGCATAGAGAGAGGGAGACAGACAGACAGACAGAAAGTGAGAGAGTATGAAGAGAAACTTTAGTACCAATAACTTGCAGTGTTGGTTGTAGCTGATGTAAAAGTATTTCTCTGCACTTACCGCCTCAGCCCGGCAGGGCAGGAGCAAGGGTTGTGAGAAGCAAACAGACTTTATCCGAGAACATCAGTTGCATGTCTCTATACTTTAGTGCTCCAGTCTCCCACAAAATGTATTTATTTAACAAATGTCACCCAAAACAGCTTGGTAGCAGATGAGGTTTATTTAATGGCAGTAAAACAGGTGAAACATTCCCTACATTTTTTGTCTCTGTTTATGTTTCTAGCTAAAAAAAAAAAAAAAAGGAAAAGAAAAAAAATGAGCTAGTTACAGCTCTTTACACACTCTAACAGAACCATGACATGGATTTGAGAAATAACACAGATTTTGCTTAGTAACTGGCTTGGAAAATACAAATCTCTATATTTTTTTGAAGCAATTTATGATTTCTCTGCCCAGAGGATGGGGCATCAAATCAGGACTCGACTTCATTTCGTTTTATTTTATTTTATTTATTTTTTAATGCTTCTCTCTTCAAGATTTGCAGTCTCGATTTGGCACTGGTTTTAAATTCTTTCCTGTCTTCCGCTCTCTTCTTATTTTAGCTTTACTAGGCTTTGGAGTGCCCTCTTGGTGCAGGAAAAAACCCCATCCGCTCTCGTCTGCGGCCCTTTCATCTGTAACCTTTCTGCAAGTACATGCTAATTGAAAAAGAAAGAACACCACTAATCTTGGAATTTAAATGCATTTAACAAAACCAATCTCACTCTAAATTGCTGTTTCCCCATTCCTTGTTCCCTAACAGATGTCGAGAAGCGGCAATTCCTATTAAGAACCCTTCACTGTTTACTCGGCAAGAGAACTTCAGCCCCAGTCTGCATCAATCTAAATGCGTTTCCAGACGTCAGGCCCCCGAAAAGTGCAGACGGTTAGTTGGTTATTTTTAAATGCAATCTTCTCATAAAAGAATCCCAGCGTTTCCCCGTTCACTTTGTCATCCCCTCTGTCTTTAACGATGGCATCGCCGCAGAGCCAGAGAACGGAGCTTTTAGGACCTGTTCCATTTAAGTCGTTGTTGGCATCAGCGAGTGGATTTGTCCTGCAGCGAGTGAAATCACTGGTTAGGTTTATGTAATGGATTGAAAGGGTAAAAAGTGCTGCCCAATATCCTACAGCACAAATGTGTAACCTCTGAGTGGAGCTGGGTTCTCCCGACAGCGTGTGTGTGCGTGTCGCCGATATTGTAGAGAGGGGCTGGAGACAAGGGGTGCTGTGTGGGGGTCCCTGGCTCGGTGCTGGCTGCGGGGGGGGGGGGGGCGCAGGACAGCAGTGTTCACGTCTGAATCCAGAAAACGCTTTCACCCACTTGGGCTCATCCTCGGGGACCCTCCAAGTATCTGTCATTTGTTTAAAAGCCCTTGTTTAGCACGTGGCATGGGACACGTGCATCTCGTGGTTTCACAGCTCTGCCTGGTCACCGGGTTGCAGGGTCCTAGTCACCTTGCCAGCACGGCTGCACAATCTGGAAAGGTGTATTTTCAGAACTCTCAGCATTCTGACGTTTTTCTCCCTTTGCTGTTCACTGTCTTACGCAATTTAAGAATAGAAAGGAAGGAAGATAAGGAAATCACATCAAATCAAAGCGGAAGGGAAAAATTCCCTGTGTAGAATGCATCCAGGACATGGACATTTCTCAGGCACCTAATCATGCCTCAGGCTGTTGAGCACAGTGCATTATAACCTTGACCCTGCACAGCAGCAGGGTGCCATGACTCTTACCTGCTCCCTTTTATCGATGAGGATACCGAGGCTCTAAAATGTTTATTTGACCCCAAAGATCCTCCGTAAAAGACACCAGACCAGAACTAAAATTCATGCTCAGTTAGCCAAACCATGTACTTATCTTTCTCATGGCACTTTCCTTTCTAAAAATGTTTTCTTGTAGAGCTATTTAAACATAGAGCTTCTGTCTTTTCCTACGCGGCAAGCTCCTGAGGGCAGAAGCTTGCCCTGGTTTAACTTTGAATGCTCCCAGGAAATTGTACCCTCCAGCTATCCATACATTTGTGGCTGAATGGAGAATTATGAAATTAATAAATGCATTAATCGTTAGGCTTGCATTCACATCTGCCTGTTACGTGTGATTTTCCAGCAGATACTGGTTTTGCACGGCCTGTGATATGAAAACGTACACATATATACATAAAACCAAAAAAAAAAAGGACAACAAACCCATTGCCTTTGAGTCCTTTGAGTCCATTCCGACTCATAGTGACCCTATAGGACAGGGTAGAACTGCCCCATAGAGTTTCTAAGGAGCGCCTGGTGGATTCCAACTGCCAACCTTTCAGTTAGCAGCCGTAGCACTTAACCACTATGCCACCAGGGTTTCCATATATATATACATATATATATACACACACACATTCCTGAGGATTTTGGGTCTGGCTTCCAAGTCAACGGGTGTGTCTGGCTTAAACTGAGAGTAGTCTTGCCTCACAATTTTTTTTTTTTTTAATTTTTGTGCTTTAAGTGAAAGTTTACAAATCAAGTCAGTCTCTCATACAAAAACTTATACACGCCTTGCTATATACTCTCCCCCGAATGAGGCAACGCACTCCTCTCCACCCTGTCTGTATTCCCCACTTCTGTTCAGCCAGTTTCTGTCCCCCTCTGCCCTCTCATCTCACCTCCAGACAGGAGCTGCCCACATAGGCTCATGTGTCTACTTGAGCCAAGAAGCTCACTCCTCACCAGTATCATTTTCTGTCTTATAGTCCAGTCCAATCCCTGTCTGAAGAGCTGGCTTCAGGAATGGTCCCTGTCTTGGATTAACAGAGGGTCCGGGAGCTATGACCTCTGAGGTCCCTCCAGTCTCATTCAGACCATTAAGTCTGGGCTTTTTACAAGAATTTAAGATCTGCATCCTGCTGTTCTCCTGCTCCATCAGGGATTCACTGTTGTTGCCTCACACTTTTTAATTGATTTTCATGCTTTTGAGTTCAGCTGTGGCTGTGTGTCTGGGATTCTTTGGGTGAGAACAAGGTTGAATGTGAGGTGGGCGGCCCAGACCAGGGAACGGTCCTTGGTCTCTGGAGTCCAGCTGACTGTGTCAGGGCTTAACTCTCACATAGCTTTGGGAAAAGAATCTTATCTGAGACTCAGAGACCTCCTCAAAAGTAAGCTCTCAGTGAAGGGTATAAGGGTCCATGAGGAAAGTATGGTTACTTGCCTAATTAATGTTGTAGAAATGGTACATTTGGATTCAAAATAACACAACACGGTGGCTCAGACTGGGTCTACTAGAAGAATTTCGCGTGGCTCAGTTTGCTGTCACCTCTAATTTGCTTTCTGTGTCTGCACGTCGTCTCGTCTTTCTGTCTCAGTCCTTGCTTTCCTTCCCTTTCTGCCTGCTTGCTTCTCTTTCTGCGGCTCCGTTCTCTCTACTTCTTCCACTTTCCTCTCTTTGTACTTTCTCTCTGTCTCATACTTCTCTCTCTGATTTCCAAATCCTGTTTCTGGGCTTTGCTCTTTCTTTAGGGAAGTAGCAAGGACCCCAGCACACCAGTGTGTGGCAGTAGGAAGCGTTTTCTGTTCTCTCCAGGGGGAACGCTCCCAAATCACAGCTCACTCCAGGGATGTTTTTATGATGAGGTCTGTCTGGATTGTAGACTCTCTCCAGAGCCGAATGCTAACCCCATCTTATGGTTAGAATGTCTCTGTCCCGGCTGAGAAGCGTGGCCCTCCTTAAATCAGGAGAATCCTAAGGAGGGATGTATGCTTTGGTATTCTTTCTGTCTGCATGCTTACAAACTCTAAGTGTGCCAGGAAGGCCATGGTGGTTCAGCGGTAGAATTCTCAACCTCCACATGGAAACCTGGGTTCAATTTCCAGCCAATACGCCTCACACACAGCCACCACCGGTCTGTCTGTGGAAGCTTGCATGTTGCTATGATGCTGAACAGATTCCTTCTGAGCTTCTAGCCTAAGACAGACGAGGAAAAAGGCCTACAGATCTACTTCTGAAAATCAGCCAGTGAAAACCTTATGGATCACTACAGAACATTGTCAGGCTTGCTTCCTTTGGACATGTCATTGTGAGGGATCAAGTGCTAGAGAAAGACATCATGTTTGGTGAAGTAAAGGGCCAACGAGGGTGAAGAAGACCCTTGGTGAGATGGAATGGCCCAGTAGATGCAATGCTGCAGCAATGGGCTGGAACATGCTGGTGACTGTGAGAATGGAGCAGGGCTGAGAAACGTTTTGTTCTGTTCTAGGTAAGGATGTCATGGGTTGGAGTCTAGTTGGTGGCAGCTATCTGTCTGTCTATCTACCTCTCCATCTACACCCCTCTCTCTCTCTCTCTCTATCAAATCATCCAATCATCCATCCATCCATCCATCCATCCATCCATCCATCCATCCATCCATCCATCCATCCATCCATCCATCCATCCATCCATCCATCCATCCACCCACTACCCATCCATCTGCCCATCTATCTTGTATCAACTGTATCTATCTAGCTAGCTATCTGTCAGCCTGTTTGTCTGTCTATGCATCATCTATCTTTCTTTTTTCTTGCACTGTGTAATCTTCAGCTTTCTCTGAAGATCCTGGCCTTGCAGGAATAATGAGAACTAAGTAGGAGTCAAGTATGTGCCTCTATTGGCCAGGTGCTAGAAGACGTGGCTCTCCAGGGAGGGGAAGCAAGAGAATTGTGAGAATGGGTCCCCGCTGCACTTCAGCTGGAAGTCAGGCTCTGAGGGTGGGTGGACAGAGTAGATATAGGGAGATGGGCGTCTCTTCCTACATCTGTAATTGCATTCTCTTCATTCAGAAGAATCAAACCCAGCCCCCACTAGGACTCAGTCATTCTTCCCAGTTTTGAAGCTGCCAGAAGGCTTGAGAAAACAACAAAATGAAAACTATTATGGGTGGGCGCAAAAAAGAAGCAAGCTGTTAACGATGCACAAACAATGGCTGGTGGAGCTAGCACCAGCCTCCCGTAGGGCTAACGTCCCTGCGTTCCGGGCTCCTCCTGTGCGTCTGTCCCCCTCCTCCCAGCCCACAAAAAAAATTCCCGGCCCACAGGTGAGAGTAAAAAGGAATGTACTGGAGCCTGCAAAACGCAAAGTGTGTCCTACTGCCTGGCAGCCCCTCCAGAGATTAACGAAGGAACAGGAGAAGTGTCAATTCTCCTAACAGGTTCCTTCTTCTCAGTTGCAGGCTGTCCACATCCAGAAGGCAATGAAGAAATGCACTGCCATTGTAGGCCCTTCTCGAGGGCATGGAGAGCGTGGTCGCTAGAAATCCTGCCTGCGACCTTGTCCATTGGCTATGTGGTCACCCAAGGACCCCTTTGCAAAATTTAAGCTAGACTTGGCAAGGGCCATACTAGCACCTCACTGGCATTCAGCTTTATTTACAAACAACAATGATAACAAATAGAAGGACTGAAAAACAAGCTCAAGCCAGTTCTATGCCTTCTAGCCTCCTCCTCTGCAGGAAACAGTTCCAAGCTGCACCCCAGTGACATGACAGTCGCACCCCAGGCACCTTCCTGCCCCATGCCTTTCTCTTCCCTGTTCACTCCACCTGGACTTCTGCTTCCTCGTCCATACCTGACCCATTCTTCAAAGCCCATTTCAAATGTGCCCTTGGTTAGAAGTCCCCTGACCCCTTCAGCCATGGTTGCCTCCTCCTGTCTGGGGTCAGTAGCAGCCCCCGCCCCCTGCACTAACTTCTTCTCCCCTACCTTACAACTCCAATTCCCAGGTCTAATCTTCCCAAATGACCGTCAGAGCTTCTGATAACACAATGGGACATTTGTTGGTCCTCAATTCTGCAAGGCGCCAGGCAGTGCTCCGCACGCGCACAGCGTTCCCACATGCATTGCTGCGTGCCCGCACGTCACAGCCTTGGAGGTCAGCTGATGTGGTCAGCTCACTGCTGCTCTGTGCAGCTCAACGGTGTCGGCGCTGCTCTGCTCTGCACTTTGGAATCGCGTTGCGCAGGGTGTGATTCTGCAACTCTCTGTGCCTCAGTTTCCACACCTGTCAAATGGAGAGATTAATGCCACCTGTCTCCTCATGTGTTGGGAGCGTGAAGAGTTTGTACCTGTAAAATGCAGAACCAGGACTGGGCATCCATCCGTGAAGATCAGCCCTGAAAGGTGGAGAAGATGCACAGGAAGACTTCCAGAGATTGTCTAATCTTAGCCCTGCTCAGAGAGGTTACCAGCCAGCCACAAGGGCATGTGGCAGCTTGTGATAGGGGCTGCCCAAGACCTCTGGCTCTTCCTAGCACTGACCATTGTGTGTGCATGCACGCGTGTGTGCGCATGCATGTGTGTGTTTGAGAAAGAGAGAGAGAGGGAAAGTGTGTGATGGGGAGAATGGTGAGTGAGGAGGGAAGACAGCGCTAGCCTGTTTCCGAATCTGAGCAGATTTCTAATTAGGATAACATTCAGCTATTCTTAGGAGAAAATACAAGGAGGGAGGAGCCCATCTCTGGGCCTGTTGGAAGCACACGGCGGAAGAAGGTAATCAAGCTTCCTTGAACCTCGGCAACGTTTGGCTTGGAATCTGGTGCCAGCTATCTTTGTCCCCTATCTTCTTCTGAAGACTGGCAATCGCTAACAATCCTATTTACTGTGTGTACTAGACAAACACCGCTACCGTCGCCATCTCACTATTTTTATCTAATATTGAAATTTCTCTCCCTAAGAGCAGCCCTGAATATATTGTGATATCTGTTGAATAAATGATGCAGGTAATACCCTGCTCTGAGATGGTATTTATGAAGCTGGGGTCTCGCTGCAATGCAGGAATCATTCAGTTCCTGTTGGAAAGGAAATTCAATTGGGTACATTTTCAAGAAAGCAAAGTCATGTTTTTTAAAAAACCTGTGCAAACTTCTGGATTTGAGCCCAATTCCTTCCTTTCTCTTGGAGGTAGTGCCTGGCCTGCAACCTCTAGGTTGTGTTTCCTGCAGAAATCGAGGCTGCTGCCTGTTCCTATGTGACACACGTCACATCTGTACCCCCATCACCATCCATTTTAAGTGTAATGGTATTTCAGAAACGTTTAACAGTGCTTGAGACCTGACAAATCATTCTCTCCAAATGTCTCCGAGTTCAAGAGCGTTTAAAATACTCCCATGTTGCAGACCAGGAGGCTGGGCTACGTGGCAGTGCTGGGAAGCTGAGTGCTGGCTCGTCGATGGCCTGGCCAGCCACAGTAAGTGCTTCATATTCACAATGTCATAGGGTTTTCATGGCTGATTTTTCAGAATTAGAGCGCCAGGCCTCTCTTCTAAGGTGCCTCTGGTGTGGACTTGAACCTCCAATCTTTCAGTAAGCAGTCATCTGTGTTAAAAGTTTTCTCCACAGAGCAGCTACAGTGATGGTGGTAGTAATTATACAAATAATAATAACACCAAACGTTTGCCGTCAAGTCGACTCTGACTCCCAGCGACTCCACACGTGTCGGAGTAGAACTGTGCTCCAGGGAGTTGTCAACGTTGATTTCTCAGAAGGAGACCGCCAGGTCTTTCTTCCGAGACACCTCTGGGGGGACTCCAACTTCCAACTTTTGTGTTAACAGCTGAAAGCATTAACCATTTGTATCACGTAAGGACTCCAACAGTAGTAAAAAAAAAAAAAAAAAAAAGCCAGTTGCCATCAAGGTGGCTCAGACTCATGGGGACCACGTGTGTGTCAAAATAGAACTGCACGCCATAAGGTTTTCGATGGCTGATTTTTTTGAAGTAGAACACCAGACCTTGAAAACAACAGTCAAGAAATCAAAAGACTCATTGCATTGGGTAAATCTGCTGCAAAGGACCTCTTCAAAGTGTTGAAGAGCAAAGATGTCACCCTGAAGACTAAGGTGTGCCTGACCCAAGCCGTGGTATTTTCAATCGCATCATCTGCGTGTGAAAGCTGGAAAATGAACAAGGAAGACCGAAGAAGAGTTGACACCTTTGAATTGTGGTGTTGGTGAAGAATATTGAATATACCATGGACTGCCAAAGGAATGAACAAGTCTGTCTTGGAAGAAGTACAACCAGAATGCCCCTCAGAAGCAAGGATGGGGAGACTGCGCCTTACATACTTTGGATATATTGTCAGGAAGGGTCAGCCTCCAGAGAAGAACATCATGCTTGACAAAATACTGGGTCAGAGGAAAAGAGGAAGACCTTCAAAGAAGTGGATTGACACAGTGGCTGCAACAATGAGCTCAAGCATAACAACGGTTGTAAGGATGGCGCAGGACCAGGCAGTGTTTCATTCTGTTGTCCATAGGGTCGCTATGAGTCAGAACTCGATGTCACCTAACAACAACAACAACTCTGGACCTTACTTCCAAGGTTCCTCTGGGTGGACTCAAACCTCCAATCTTTGGGTTAGCAGCCAACCATGTTAAATGTTTGCACCACCCAGGGACTCCACCAATAATAATGGTCTCTGCTCATTATAATAGTTTGCAAAGCACAGTTTGATCCTTGTAGTCTCCAGTGGTCTCCTGGGAAACTGAGGACAGAAGAGGTGGAGAGGACACTGTGTGCAAGGCCCCGTGGATAATAGATGTGGGAATTGAGGTTCTGACCAGGACTCGTGAATCCAATTGCAAGTCCACCACGTGGGCCTCAGGAGTGGGTGCTCCTGCTGCTTGCTTCCTCCTGGGGGCTTGGGCATCAGGGTTCTGGATCCAGAAACAAAACCGGCTGTCTTAGTTACCTAGCGCTGCGGTAACAGAAACACCAGAAGTGGGTAGCTTGAACAAGCAGAAATTAATTTTCTCACAATTCGGGAGACCAGAAGTCCGAGTTCAGGGCACTGGCTCTAGGAGAAGGTTTTCTCTCTCTTTGAGCTCTGGGGAAAGGTCCTTGTCTCTCAGGTTTCTATTTCTTGGCTCCTTGGAGATCGTTATGTGGCATCTACCTTCCCCCACCTCTGCTTGCTCCTCTGTGCTAATCTGCTCTTTTTATATCTTGAAGTTGATTGGCTTAAAACACACCCTACACTGATACAGCCTCACCAACATAACAAAGAGAAAACATTCCCAAATGGCATTATATCCACAAGTATAGGCATTAGGATTTACAACGCGTATTTTGGGGGAACACAATTCAATCCATAACATTGGCCAACTTAGTTTTCACGGAATTAAAGGTAAAAGAAGGGCGTTGTTCCTCCCCCTGAGAATTTGCTTCCACATTCTAGCTCCCCTTAAGCAAAACAAAACAAAACAACAAAAGAATCCTACATTTCAACAAAAACAACAGCAACAAACACCTCAGGGATTTCTTAAATGCATCTCTTCCTTGTTCAGCTGAGGAAAGCGCTTTTGCAGATGAAGCTCAGAAAGGTGAAGCGACTTCCCAGAATCAAGAGTAAAACGAAGACCAAGATTCAGGCCTCTTCATTGGCTCTCAAAGCCATCCTCACAAGCCACAAAGCTGCCTCTTGGCTGTTCTGGAGCCATTAAGAGGACATATCCCGATCAGTTGCTCATGGGCCTTATGTCTTCACCTGCTGGGCAAGTCAGCCTCCCCAGGCCCCAGTCCTATTTCTCTGAGGTGCTCGAAGCAAGTTTTCTCCCACCCCAAGTCCTGCTTGCAATCACATGCTATAGGGCATGACTCCCCAAAGCCAGAGTTTTGGGGATAGTCAGAGGATAGGTGCAAAGAAGGTGGGCTAAATCTTGGAAAATTCTGGCTTCCACAGCTTTTTGGAGCAGGGTTTCCCAGTGCTTTTAAAGGGCTACTGTTGGCTGCTACTGTCCAAGAGGGACAAGGTCCAAGTGTTTCCCAACTCATTTGTCTGGAGTACCATTGTTTGCAAAGAATATCTTGTATAGCTAAGGGTCCATGGATCATACTTTGGGTGCTGACTTTTCACTTTGCTGTAGTCAGCAAACTACAGTCCACAAGAAAAATCTGGCCTGCCACCTGTTTTCTAAATAAAGTTTTATTGGAACACAGTGGTGCTCATTTGCTTAAGTATTGTCCATGGCTGCTTTTAAACCAGAAGAGCGGAGCCGGGTAGTTGTGACAGAGATGGTATGGCCCACAAAGTCAAAACTATTTACTATCTGGTTCCTTACAGAAAAAGTGTGCTTACTTTTAGAGAACACTACAATGGGCTCAGTTTTCCTTTTTTAACACAAGCTTTATTGTTGTGTGGTTAGCTGTGATCAAGCAGACTCTGATTCATGGCGACCTTACATCCAACAGAACAAAGCATTGCCTGATCCTGCATCATCCTCATGATTGCCAGCATGTTCAAGTCCATTGTTGCAGGAATAGTGCCAATCCATCTCACTGAGGGCCTCCCTCAACCTTGCCGGTCCTCTACTTCAGCAAACATGATGTCCTTCTTCAGTGATTGATCCCTCCTAACAACGTCCAAAGCAAGTGAGTCAGAGGATATTCTGTTGTGATCCATAGGGTTTTCATTGGCTAACTTTTGGGAACAGATCGCCACACCTTTCTTCCTAGCCTGTCTTAGTCTGGAAGCTCCACTGAAACTTCTCGACCACTAGCAATCATGCTGGAGTATAAAATTCTGGTGGCACAGCTTCCAGCATCACAGCAACATGCACCCCTGCAAGTTTAGAGCCTCAGTATTAATTACCTCAAGTGTTAGAGCCAGACATGGAACCCATCCATGGAAATAGCATGATGGATATATTACGAGAGTTGTGTCTTAGAGTCCATTCGATTCAGTGCTCTGTTTGTGGACGAGCTAACTGAGACTTTCCATGAATACGTGCTGTCCCAAGATCACAAAGATAAAGATGGCCAATTACAGGGCTGGGGCTAGGCTTCCCATCTGCTGGCTGAGGACCTACTGGATGATGGTGCTGAGGGGAAGAAGTCGGGATGGAGAGCCTGCATTTCCATCACAAACTGTGCCACTTGTATGTTTTACTGTATATCTACATTTAGCTTTAAATTCTTGAAATTTTTTTTCTTTTGTGTCAGATTGGCTTCCAGTGAACTGAATATTAAAAAGATATTACAGGGAGAAGCAACCCGCCAGCCTGATTGTTTCTGCCCTAAATGCATAGGATGATGAGCCAACACTTTCATTTACATAAACAATCAGTCGAAAGGCCCTTACGGAATGTAAGCATTCATATTTGATGACATCCTGATTGTTACCATAAATAACAATATTTTCATTGTTGGGTAATAAACATCATTACCCAGTGTATTTTGGGTGAGTGGGCACTTAACGGGGTAAGAAGGAGATGATCAGAAAGACTAGGGCGAGTGCTTGGCAAAAAGAGAAGGGGTAAACTTGCAAATTTAAGGTGTGCGATAAATGTCTTCACCAAGAGTCTGTTGGCAAATATGATGAGTTTTTTTTTTGCCTCTACCAGGATCATTTATACAAATGACATGTATCAAAGGAGAAAAACTATTTGACTCAGGTCACAAGCCTTTGTTGAGGGACCAGGGATGAACACCCCGTGTCACGAGGACAAGCAATGGCAAAGCCATGAAATAAGAGTATCAGGGCAAGGAAAGGAGGGTCTGCGGGTCTCTTTCTGTACTGACATGCCAAGATCCTGGGATTCTGGCGTCATTGTTTTGTTTCTTCCTTGCCTGCTTGTTCTTTAATTTCTACACTTTAGTTTTAAATACTTTTATTGAGGTATGACACAGCCCCAAGAAAGCACATGAGCCTTAAGTATATAGACTGCTGTGTTTCCACATATCTGAACACTCACGTGACTGACACCCAGATCAGGCACAGAATATTCCAGTACCCCAGATGGTGGAGGCTTTGTTTTTAAATGTTAATTATCAAAGAAACAATTGTTTTAAACCCGTGATCAAGGAGCCTTCTAAATAAACACAAGAAAAAAAATAGCATAAAAACCAAAGAAAATATATTTCCTAAGGAGGTTATGAAAGAAGAACGTCTAGTGGCACAGGACAACTTTTGAGCAGAAAGGTGTGAGTTTGAATCCCAGCTCTGACATTTATAAGCCATGTGCTTCTAGGAAATTCATTTCACCTCTTTCAGCCTCAGTTTTCTCACCTGCAAACTGCTGACAGCAATACCTGTTGTGAGGATAACAGGAGTGAGAATAGTGATAGTTGTGCAGGTAACTGCAATGACTTATCTAGAGCTGCCCACCTTGTACCTAGTCCACTGTGAGCACTCAGTAGGAGTTTGCTAGTATTATGTGAAGATAACAGCGATGAAGAGATCATACTTGGAAGCAAGTCAAGTTTATACAACCATCAAGTAACAGGTTTATTTGTCAAAAGAAAGTAAAATCCATTCAGAAAGAAGAACATGTTGTGATGCTAGTCATTCACTGTGGAATTTATAGGGACTATATTTTTTAACAAAAAATGTGACATGACCACTCTTAAGATCTCTGGGGCTTATCAATGGTAGCTACTTGTGTTATATTTTCAGTTCCATGAGTTGTCTTGCGTTCTTTGTCACCAGGTCTTAATCATTTCTTGTGAACAAGGGTCCTTGGGTTCAACAGTCTGGCATGAGATATCAAGTGTTTCTGTACAAAGACAAGTGCATCTGGACTGCGGGGGGTCTTCTCTTTGTCACTTTGGACATCACTGTGGATTACCCCCACCGAAAGGAAGGCGATCTGATTTTGGTAGGGCCCATGCCAGTAGCCACCCAACAATTCCTTTAAGAGGAAAAAGTGGCCTTGGAAGTCCTGGAGGCCTGCAGTGGAATTCTGACCCAGGTACTTTCTAATGCTTTAGCGACTCTGGATGTCTTAGCCTATCTAAGCCTTACTTTTCTCCTTATTATAGAGAAATGAGAAAATCTATGCTATAGCCTGTGTGGGAGAATTAAATGTGTTCTTGAGCCATGGCAAACACTGATCAAAGGTTGACTTCCCCTCCTTGTTCATTCTGAAAGCAGACCCTAAGGAGGAAAACACCACCATCCGCTCACCTTTGCAAATTCCAGAACTTTCTCTCTGACAAAGCATGGTGACAAAGGGAGATTTGCTGGGAGTGCTGAATGAAATCCCAATTCTTTTCTGTTCTTTTAATTCCAGTTTTATCCCTATGGATAAGTATCATCAGAAATTGATTGAACATTTTATGGCTCAGGAAGAAATTATAATGTGAAGAGAGAAACATTTAAGTACGATAAAATAGTTAAAAACAAGCTCTTTGGTTACAGGTATCAGTTTTTGCTTTTGCTTTTTCTGTACCAACGCCTTAATGTGCCTGTTAACCAGCATTTGGCTCTTTAATAACTGGTACAATTATTTTGTCAAAGGTTGTAGGGTTATTTTTTTTTTTAAATCTTTGAAAAAAAGTTACAGTTTATTAACTTAGATTACTGGCAATCACTCCCATGAGCTTCTCAGCTGCAACAAGACCTCAGAAAAGTGATTCCTTAAGACAAATTTGAAAGACTTAAAAACATTAATAGCTATCACTGAAACAGTGAGAGTTAAAAATAAAATGTCTTTTTCCCTCCTTGCATTCAGGTTCAAGTTTTTGTTGTTTTCCCAATAAACAACCAGAATCTGATTTTTCAGTTCTTTTCTCCTACAAAGCACACGGCTCTTTTCTGTACTGATGGTAATTATATAGCACCTAACCTAACCAAAAGACACATTCACGTCTGTGCTCTCTGTCACAGTACTCTGAGCACACCCCAGAGAAGAAAGGTTTTTTTTTTTTTAATTAACTCCGTTTTTTAGTTTAAGAGACTAAAGCTCAGGGAATCTGGATGGCCACAAGGTCAGGTGATTACAAGTGGCTGAGAAGGGCTGGGAAACCGAGACCTGTTTGGGGGCTAAGCTCGTGTACTTTTGCATGATAACAAGTGATATGTACAAATGAACACACTGAACAACCAAACCAAGGACCTTCTCCCTCCAAATGTTGAAGCCTCCCATCTTCTCCCTCCTCCTTATCTTTGAAGCCACATTCAAGTTCACCCAGACTTTGATAGTTAAAAACCTGTCTCCCACCCTCAGTCCAAAGTTGCCAGTTGAGTGCCCCCTAGAGACCACAACCGAAGAGAGCAGAGCCACCATCTCCTGTATGGAGTTCAAGTCCTCTCTCTACTGTGTCTGTATTATGTAACCTCATCCAACTTGCTTCTTCTCTCTAAACCCTGATTTCTCATCTATAAATGGGAAGAATGGTATCTTCGTGATTGTAATTATTTAAAAAAGTAGTATGTGTAAATGTGCAAGGGTTAGTGTCAAGCTTATCATAGGAGTTTAGTGAGCCGGCTTTATCCCCCCCCCTTGCTGGAATAAGCTAACTTTGCTTCAACATATTGACATTGATGGGCAAATATGGAAGACGGGGTCTGCTGCAGTAGAGGCGGCCAGGAGTTCAGCAAGTCTGTTCCCCCTTCTTCCTGAGCACATGTCGAGACCCCACAAACCAGCATCTGGGAAGTTTGTGTCTTCTCACACAATCCTCTGTGCTCCTTTCCTCTCTGGGTGGAAAAAGACAAACATGTTGATCTTAAGACCACCTTCCTTTCAGGCACACGCATTTTGGAATGAACTTAACCAAGAAATAAACTTCAGACATGTTAAATCATTAACAGCTGAGAACCTATTTCAGTAGCTAGTATATTATCTACTCTTTATCTGCACGATACGGTCAATTCCCTTAGAAATAACTCTCATACCTAGACACAAACCAACATATAGGTGCACACCAATACAATACCAACACACACACATACACACACACAGCCCTAATGGAAACCTAGTCATATCTATATAATTCACACAACCGTTACCTGGAATAGTTCAGAAAGTTGGGTGCGTATGGAAGTAACGAGCTACTTATTATCTAGTATTTGTGAAATGCATGGGCAGTTTCAAAGTTGCTTTTCAAGTGGTGCTTGAGGGATTATGAAAGGCAGAAAATGGCTGAACCCGTCGAGTGGGGTGGAGTTGTAGCCATTTGGTGCCAGCGTGGACACTTAAGCTGGAAACTGCAGCCAGAGACGCAGTACAAACAGACTCTCCATCCTGTTTATACTACTTGTCTTCATCACTGCGGACAACCAGGTAACTCAGTTATCCTCGGCCTTGGAAGGCCATGTTGTGCGGTTTCTGTAACCCGGTCTGTATGTCGCTGCTGTTCAGGGACAAAGACGTAGCAGCCCGCTTCCGTAAAGGTACCAGCTTTGAAAACCCTGTGGGGCAGTTTTGCTCCGTCTTATAGGGTTCCTATGAGTCAGAAACAAGTTGACGGCACACGACAACAACAACCACAGTAATTGTTGGCTAATATTACCCTGAGTGCATTGGTGGTTCGGTGGTAGAATTCTTGCCTTCGTACGGGCGATGCATGTCTTGCCCAGCTCCACTCAGCTGTCAGTGGAGCCTGCGTGTTGCTGTGATGCCGAACAGGTTTCAGTGGAGCTTCCAGACTAAGATGGACCAGGAAGAAAGGCCTGGTGATCTACTTCCAAAAATTAGCCAGTAAAAACCCTGTGGATCACAACAGTCTGAGCCAAAACCAATCAGTGTTTTGTTCTGTTGTGCTTGGGCTCGCCATGATTCAGGGGCCGCCTTGAAGGCAGCTAACAACAACAACATTACTGTTACCTATGCCTTGTCCTAAGCCTCCTCAGAGCCAGTTACACGTGGTGCTGGGTTACACCTCTTGCTTTGAGACGACCCCATCCTGAATTTGGGAGAATATTCCGGAGCCATTCTTTCCATCAGGATTTGGAAAATGACGCCATGTCACAACATCCATGAACATAAAGCTGACAGTACTGCAAAGAGCCAGGAAAAGTCCCAAGGGTTTTTCAGACAGCCCCTGGAAATCTCCCAGGGTCTTCATGCAATCCGGCTCCCACTGGGTCTAGAGGCACTGCTTGCAGAATTCTGAATCAAGAGGCTGGAAGGGACCCGTAGGGGGAACCTCAGGTGACCCCTGCCTCTGAGGGAGACAGCATGCAAATCACCCCCACCAGCTCTCCGCTGATCCCCCAGGTTTCTCTTACCCGGGGACAGATCAATAGTATCAGCTCAATTAAACTCTGTTCTTCTTTCCTTTTTCTGGTGAAAACATATGCAGCAGAGCCTGCTCCCATTCCACAGTTCCTGGACACAATGATTGGTGACGTCGTTTACATTCTTCCCATTGTGGCAACACCTCCTTCTGTTTTAGGTGTTTCACTTCTGTTCATTTCAACTCCCTGCACCCCAGCATGCTCATCTATGCTTTTAAATAGCTGTTGACCTTTTGGTCTTACATAGATACATATATTTTTTAAACAGAATACTCAGGAGTGACAACCTGTACTCTTCGAGCTAAACCATTACCTAGCTTCAGGGGATAGTTTCAAGGTTTGGAGAGCAACTCAGGGCCATAGTCTTGGGGACTCCTCCAGCCTCATTAGGTCCAGCAAGCCTAGATTCTTTAAGAAACAGAAGTTCTGTCCCACATTTTTCTCTTTTTTTAGGATTCTTCTATTGTGTTCCTGATTAGAACGTTCAGCAGTGGCAGCTGGGCACCATCCAGTTCTTAAAACTCCATCCTTCTTTACATAAAAACCCCTAATTATTTTAGGCAACAGGATTGCTTAAGTTCGGAGGAGTCCCTTTTCTTTTCAGTGGTTTTGATTTTAAAATCAAGATCAGGTCCTGCCACACTTCACCCCAAATGCAAATCTGTAAGGGAAAGTCCAAGTCCTTTTTTCTGCTGTTCAGTGTCATTCAAACACCAATTCACCCAGGTATGCAGTAACAGAATCTATTCGTTCCTGTTACCATCTTCCCAGCATTCTGACACGTAGGCTTTGGCATCACTGGAATTGAGAGGCACCTTAAAATCAATGGCACCCTTCGGTCACAGCACACCAAGGCTGGTACATAGTGACCGTGTCCTGCAAGTGTGTGTAGGCAGCAAAGGGCCAGCATAGCCACCTGCAGAGGGGGTATCCTGGAGATAACCGTGAGATAACCTTGAGGCACCTTTTTTAACTCCTGGGACTCAAGCAGTTGTGGAAAATGGTGAACCAGAATGGTTTAGCAACAGTTCCAGGTAGGCCTCAAAAATAGGCTCACTCTACACGTAATCGCAAAGCAGGCTTAATGGCTGAGCTCCAGTGGTTTTAATGATTTCATGGATTCTTCTAAGGAATGCTGCATCACCGATACTCTTGATGGCAGGGAAAATAATGCTGTATTAAAAAAAAAAAAAGACTGAGTGAAAAAGTGAATCAGCAAAGTTGTAATCTATGAACAAGTTTTAGGACAGCCATAAACCTATTTTCTTTTTTATTACAAGAGCGGTCAAACCAAAAACCAAACCCAGGGCTGTCGAGTCGGTTCCGACTCATAGCGACCCTACAGGACAGAGTAGAACTGCCCCACAGAGTTTCCAAGGAGTGCCTGGCAGATTCGAACTGCTGACCCTTTGGTTAGCAGCCGTAGCACTTAACCACTACGCCACCAGGGTTTCCACAAGAGTGGTAGAGGATAAAAATCAATGTCTAATTAAGTCTAAAGGATTTATTCCTATAAATATAAAATAAAATGTCTATGTAATAAGAGCATTATCCCATGTTTAATTGGCAATATATATATATATATTTTAAATTTTCTTAGTGTTACATAAGATGGTGTTTTATCTTACAACTGATGGCATCTAAGATTCAAAGAAATATGAGCTAATCACGGGCTACACTGGAAGCAGGGGCAGAATAAACAGAAGTGGTCCTTTCCTAAAGGACCCACCAAGCCAAAACCAAAACCAAACCAAGCCCATTGCCATCGAGTCCATCCCAACTCATAGCAACCCTGTAGGACAAAGCAGAAATGCCCAGTAGGGTTTCCTCAGTTGTAATCTTCATGGAAGCAGGCTACCACATCTTTCTCCTGTGGAGCAGCTGGTTGGTTCAAACCACCAACCTTTCAGCTAGCAGCTGAGTGCTTTAGCCACTGATCCATCAGGGCTCCTTAAAGGACCCCCAGCCTTGTAGTTTAACTGAGTAGGAATTCACTCATTAATTCCTTTCACAAACTTTTATCGAACACCTAGTATGCATTAACCATTGTTCTAAGCTCTGATAACAGACAGCTTGAACAACACTTGTTGAATGAGTTAATAAATGAATGAACTAATGGTTACTCACTTTATAGAAAGTACAGTGATGTTCAGAAGACAGATCAAGCCCCCCTGCTTGACCAAAGGGCAGAACTCTCTAGAAGATAATGGTCCTTGGACCCTGGATGCTGTAGTTATCATGTTTGTTTGTTTGAGCTGACAAATACACCTTTAAAATTACAACCACTACACCTGATAGCATGACCTTCTAGACAGCTGTCTGGCTCAACTTAATTCCTTTAGGGAGTTATCCCTGACTCAGCAAGGATGACAGGACTCTTTGCAACATGAACATCCTCCACCTGTGGGCATTTGGGGATTTAGATTCCAAGCATTCCAACTTTAATGCTCACTCATCCACCTTCAGAACTCGTTTTCAGCCTTGACCTTGCCTTTTGTTCCATGTTGCCGAGTGGACTTGTACTCAACGCCTCTTTTGACATTGTTGGTTCTGTTTTGGTGTCCCTACCTTCGTCCTTCCTTTTCAATGGCAACTTTCTAGGTAGTACTTGTCTTTGCTTCCATTCAGTCTGGGGACCTTCTTTTCCTGTCACCCTCTTAGGCAACCTCCCCAGTTTTCCATGGCCTGATAGCAGTGACAGAAGGTATCGTATAGCCATCAGTGCTCTTCGTCCAGTATTTCTGAATCTCTGCTTCTGGCACAGTCTGTTATGGCTTCCGTAACAAAATACCACAAAGTGGGTAGCTTTAAAGAACAACTAGAAGTCCAAATCAGGGTGTTAGCCCTGTCAGTTCCTGCTGAGCGCCCTGAGAGAGAAACTGTTCCATGCCTCTCCCTTAGCTTCCAGTGGCTGCCAGCAATTCTTGCCATTTCTTTGCTCTTGTAGATGTATCTTCACATGGTGCCTTTGCCCTGTCTGTGCGTCTGTCTGCATGTCTGTCCTCCTCTTATAAGACACCAGTCATATAGGATTAGGACCCATCCTACACTGATATGACCTCTTTAACTTAACAATAATGTCTTTAAAAAAGACCCTATTTCTCCAAACAAGGTCACCTTGACAGGCATAGAGGAACTCAACATATCTAAGATTTCAACATATCTTCTGGGGGGAACATAGTTCAATCCATAACAGTAAGCTTGTTTCTCTAGCCCTGCAATACATTTGGCCAATGAATGGTGAGCTGAAGAAATATGGCCCCTTCCATCTAAAGCATTTATTAGCATGCAGAAGACCCTCCAGTCTCTGTCCATTTGTTTCTGTGATCAGCACGGTACAGATGCCTGTTGTCTCACCAACCTGAGTCTTGACGTGAGAAGCTTTGGGGCAGAGTTCCATCTACCTTATGGCAGACATGAAGCTTGAGGAAGGAATAAAGCTGAGTTGCTGTAAGTTGTGGATATCTGGAGGTTTCTCATTCCCTGTATCCTGTAGCATATCCAGCCTGATGGAGGCAAACGACACTTCCCATATTCTTAAACTTAGACGATTATCATGACCCATTGACTGTCCATATAATATTGGTTAAATCCGTGTGACTTTTTTTTTTTTTTGGTAAGGCATCAGTCAAACATTTCAAGGTCTGTATGTCTCTATTTCACCACCCATCTGTCAGTTTGTCATTCAGTGATGCAAGAAGCTGTGCCACTGGTATTTTAAATCCCAACAGGGTTAACGTTGGTAGACTGGTTTCAGTGACACTTTTGGACTAAGACAGAGTAGAAGGAAAGGCCTGCTGGTCTAGTTTGGAAAATTAGCCAAGGAAAATACTGTGGATCACAACAGAACGTTGTCCGACTCACTTACTTTGGACATGTCATGAGAAGGGATCAGTCACTGAAGGATGATGTCATTTTTGGTGAAGTAGAGGGCCAGTAGGGTGAGGGAGACCCTCAGTGAGGCGGATTGTTTCAGTAGCCACAATGAGGGACCCCAACATGCTGGCAAATGTGAGGGTAATGCTGGCCTGGGTAATGCTTGTTCTGTTGTGCATCAGGCTGCCATGAGTTGGAGTCCACTTGATGGCCGTTAACAATGACAACATAGCTGTATCTTATGGAAGATGACCTGTGATGCCAAGTTGTTTGGCTACAGACCAGTTCTGGCATTTAATACAATGAAAAAGCAGCAGAAAGCTGTCTAGTAGAACTTCTACTGTTTAGGGAGCTGGGCTGGAATTCGGTAATGGTGGCAGGCAACATCACGAGCAATTGTGCTCGATGCAGGGTTTGCTCAGTTGTTTCCGAATGCCAGACCCCCCTCCGCGTGTGTGGCAGTGTCTAATATTTCTAAACATATTTCAGCTCAGTGACCCCTCAATGGTGTACAATAACGCTCAGCCTCCCTGTTAGAAAAATGGATACTCTCATTTCTGTAAACACTGGGCCTTTACCTTTAACCATTTCCATTTAAATGCAAATTTCAATCATGTCCACCTTTCTGTGTTCCCACGTGAGCATAGGGAAATGACAGCAGCTAGAATCCAGATTTCTAGAGGCTGGGAGTTGTTTCTTAGAGGGGCCCTGGACAGATTTAAGTTGTTCTTTTTTTCTCTGCCCCCCGTGTTGATAGAATCAGTCTCAAAGGGAAGGTCTTGCCTCCACTGGGAAGAGTGGCTAAGGCAAAAGAGGGAAGGATGGGTTCCAGAGTAGGGGGGGCGTGGAGGGATGTGTAACCTGGAGGCTCTGGAGTGCCTGTTACCTGGTGACATGGACTCTGCTTGCACCTTTAGTGCTGGGTCCTCAAAGATGGAATTTAGGTTCCAGGGACTCCGTATGGCCTTCAGTGTACAACAGCTCCATCCTTTTATTTCTTGACAGAGGGCTGAGTTTCTCAGCACAATCCTCTCTCATCTTCATCAAGTTCTGAATTAACAGTCCATGACGCCCTGGCCTAATGGGTTCTGCCTTATCTATAGACAAGATTTGTATGGTAGGGGCAGACGCTGTTGGCATGACTGCGAAGGTGTTGGATCAGAAGGAAGACGGATATGCTGAGCTGAGTCTTAAGTGGGGTAAAGAGGAGGAGCTGAAGGCCATTGGAGTATGCCTTAGTGAAAGTACCAGGAACAAATGACCAAGGCCTTTTGACTCCAGAAGATTCTGGTACTTTGTCTCTTAGGGTTCAGAGCCTGAGTTCCAAAGCCATACTGCCTGGGTTTAACTCAGATGGTCACTTCCTAGGCATAGGATCATGGGCAAGTTTATTTACCCAGGCCTTGGTTTTCATAAACATAAACAGGCTCAAGAGTAGTAGTTAAGCCTCATGGGGTTGTGATAAACATACATGTGCTAATAACTCATTGATGGGGAAAAGTTGGTGGGTGCACACAGAGGAAGGCATGGGTGCAGGATGGTATTTAATCCTCTCCTGTGACTCTGTTGCCCCCATGTTTCCCTCTTGTTTTCAGTATTAAAGTCCTTCAGCCGAAAAAGCATTTGCTTGGGATAGGAAAGAGAGAGGGAAGGGAGGCTATTACAAAGTCCCAGCTTGTCTCGAGACCAGAGAACATCCATAAGCATGAAAGTGAGGGAGGAAGATGGCCTGTTGTTGAAGGGAAAGAAGGAAAGGAGGAGTCTAGATCTCGTGGGGCCAGGTGTGAGGCTTGGTCCTCAGGCTTAGTCTTCAGAAAGTGCATGTGCTGTCATCAGGGCTTCTAACTGGTTTGTTCTGGTTTGAACTCCTGCTGAGAATTTGCATCTCTAACAAGTTCCCATGAAGGTATGTATACATAAGGATCATCTGGGTATCTTATTAAAATGTGGATTCTGATTCAGTATATCTGGGGGTGGAAATGCCAATTCCCAGCAGTGAAGTTGTTAGAAATGCAAATTCTCAGCAGAGGTTCAAACCCTGGTTGTCATCATGAATCAGTTTAATTTTACGTAACATTCTACTTCCTATTGGGAAGGATGGCTGTGTCTGATGGAAAACTCCACTAGTACTGTTGTTGTTGTTGTTTTTAGTTGCTGTCGAGTTGGCTGTTACTCATGGCAACCCCATGTACAACAGAACAAAACATTGCCCAGTCCCATGCCATCATCATGATAGCTCTTGTGTTTGAGTCTGAGTCTGTCGTCACAACCATTGTGTCTCTCCTCTTAAAACAATTTTCCTCATTTTTGCTGATTCTCTACGAAACTTGATGTTTTATTCTAGCAATTGATCTTTCCTGACGATATGTCCAAAATAAGCTAGCTGAAGTCTTGCTGTTCTCAAGCCTAAGGAACATTCCAGTTGTATTCCTTTTAAGACTGATTCATTCACTCTCCTGGAGGTCCACAGTCCATCAAAATGCCTCTCTAACATCACAATTTGAATGCATCCTATGATGATTTGATGCAAGATAATATCAGGCCAAAGGAGGTGACTTCCTGAGCAGCACTGACGAGACAGCTCTGAGAGGCATTTTTGCGTTGGGGCCATGCCCTTGAAGAGCAGTAGAAGCAAAATGGGGAGAGATCAGAGGAGGCTGCCTTGTTCGAGGATGCACCCATGGTGTGTGTTGCTGAGTGGTGGGACTCAGTGCACTGGTGGATTAAAGGCCAATGAAATAAAACTTCTCTGAGAATCTGAACTTTCTATAATGATCAAAGAGGCTCTTTGACAGGTGGTGAGCACCCCTCCAATAGCCAAAAAAATCAAACAACAACAACAACAAAACAATTGCCATGGAGTTCATTCCGACCCCTGTGTGCAGAGTAGAACTGTGCTCCATAGTGTTTTTGTGGCTGTGACCTTTTGGAAGAAGATCATCAGGTCTTTGTTCTAAGGTGACTCTGGGTGAGTTCAAACCACCAACCAGCACTTAACGATTTGCACTTACAATTAACAAGTAGTCCAGGCACTCCCCTTCAATATATACCCTCTGCCGTCAAGTCAATTCAGACTCATTATGACCCTATAGGACAGAGTAGAACTGCCCCATAGGGTTTCCAAGGAGTGCCTGGCAGATTCGAATTGGTGACCTCTTGGTTAGCAGCTGTAGCACTTAACCACTACACTACCAGGGTTTCCTCCCCTACAGTAGAGGGGTGCAAAGAATTGCTCTCTGGTGTCTATGTGGGGATATAGAAGAGGGGCTTCCTGATTTAGTTGGGAGATGACTGGGTTGACCTTTAAGGTTTCCATTGGGAACAAGCTTCTCAGATTGCCTTCCCAAAGGAAGTCCCCTTCTTCTTGTGGGTCTTTGCATTGCACAGGGGCTTGCAGAATCATCATGGAAATGCTCTTGTCTTAGCTGCCAGCAAGTTGGAGCTCTTTATTCTCAAGGCAGGCAGATGACTCATTCTTTGCTAAAGAAACACTTGAGTGTCAGGGTCAGAGATAAAAAAAAGATGGAGGCAGAGGTAAGGAGACCTTGTTGCCCCAGTGGCAGACAATTTAGCCATACTTGTCAAGTATCTGGGATGAGAAATGTCTTCCACACCCTCCACTGCCATGTGGCTGGTGTTAAGAAGCAAGCATAGAACCCCCAGGACCAGCTGCTCCTCCCTGCTGGTTTCCTTTCTTTCCATCAACACAGGGCATCATGGATGCATCCTACGGTGTAGACATGCCTGTGAACACACTTGCTTGAGACACAGGAAGGTGGGTGACCTGCAGTGAGGACAGAGGAGCTGGGGAGGAAGAGAAATACAGCAGCATATAGACTCATGTGGGACATTATGTAGTTGTGGGTAGCTTGCATTGTGGTGTCACCACTCAGTACTTTATTAGCTTGAAGTAGGAGAAATTAGCCTATGGGCATATTCCTTTCCTTCTTTGTAAAATGGGATTAGGAATATTTATCCCAGGATCCTGAGGATTAAATGAGAAAATAAATGACACAGAGCCTAACAGAGCCTGGAACATAATTAGACTTCAATGAACTTCATTTCCTGAACCTACAATTAGCCTCTTGTCTGGACTGGGAGAACCTTCATAAGTTGATTTCTCTGCTCCACTCTGCTAAACTGTTTGTGATCATTTGACCTGTGAGTTTCTTTAGTTGTAATAACCAGTTGCCATCGAGTCAGTTCTGACTCACGGCAACCCTATGTGTGTCAGAGCAGAACTGTGCTCTGTAGAGTTTGCCTGGGACAAAATCTTTGTGAAACACCTATGCTTTGGGTCTGGATTTGCCCCATCATTCTAGAATACCTCTGAGGGCCTTTCTCTCCTCAGTACAAAGTTAGCAAGGATGTCCATGGGGGTTGTGAAGAGCCTGGGCTTGAGAAGGGACGTGGAACACCCACCTATTTGCCATCTCCACTGGCCTCCCACACACCACTCACACGGGGAATGGACTCTCTTCTAACTAGGAAGGCAGCGTCTTGTAGCAGAAAGTGCTCTGGATCAAAAGTCTAAAGTCTTCTTGGAGTCTTGGAGTCTTCTCCATGTGACCTTCTCCAAGGTGGGTGCCGCACTGAGACATTGGGCAATTAACAGCTATCTGTAAAGTAGACTCACTGATAGCTTCTTTAAGAAATCCCTGGAAGAGAGCCTGTGGCACACGCCAGATCAGGGTAGGTACCCCAGTATCTCAAACATTCACAGCTTCCCTCCCCATTCCAACTCCAACCTCGTGAGGATTCTTTTGTCTCCCTGATAAAATGGGGATAATCTTATCCAACTCCCAGTAAGCAACAAATGCAGGGATATAGTGATCTCATTTGCTTCTTTTTTTCCAGAATACTAGGACAGTGCAGGGACTCAGTGAGTCTTGGTTGGATTTATAAATGACTCATTATCAACCTTACTATAGTTACTATTTGCAGAGCACACGGATCCTCCAGGCCCTGATTCTTTATATATATTTTTGCAAATCCTTTTGCTGCTTCTGTAAGATAGAAGTTAACCCCACTATCAACCTCGACACACATGCATATGCACACACACACACACACGCACATGCACGCACACATACACACCCTGGTTTTCCTGTTAGAAGAAAGCTCTTGAAATTCTCATTAAGTCCCTGAAAACATATCAGCTTATGCCAGAGGCCTGACCTTTGTAGAGCTGGACCCAGCTGGTCAGGAGCCCAGGACTTCTAGCCAAGGGGACAAGTAGGACAGGCATTCTAAAAAGACCCCTTCCCAAGTTTAGCCCTAGCTTCCCAGGGCCAGGAACACACACCGCATGGTGGGGCTCGCTCCCAGCGGTCAGAGGAGACCTCACTGCCTGGCAGGGTGTGCTAACTGGAGTCAGATGTTGCAGCTCTAGGAGACAGGCTGGTCCCTGTACGTTTGAGAGAACTTGAAAGAATTCTGGAAGAGCCATAAATCTTGGACTGGAGCCTTTTATCAACCATCAACCTCTAATTTATCATGGTCTCTTAATTACTTTGACTGGAGAAGTCATAATCCATATGTATTGGAAATTTGGTCGGCAGAGGCCTGTTTTTCATGACAGGGGTAGTTCTTGACACATGAAATTTAACTTAGAGTGATTTCCACTTGGCGGCGACTTGCTCCTACTTCTCCGCACTGGCTGTACTCATCCATTCCGCAGGCTTTCTCTGACCTTCTCCGAGGCAGGCACCATATCCTGTGCTTGCCCATAGAGAGACAAGCGGGGGGGAGAAGAGAGTCCCATCCTCAAAGGGCTAAATATTGAACGAAAAACATATATATATAAACAATCAGACAATTAAACTTGAGTGTTATAAGTATCACGGAAGACAGGCATGGTGTGTTCTGAGCCCACCACATAAGGCCTGGTGGCTGAGCCTGGGCCATCAGAGAAGGCCACCAGAAGGAGGTACTGCCTGACCTAAGACTTAAAGGAAGGTAGGTCTTTAGACAGCAAGACCACACAAAGGCCTGGGAGCAAGATGAAAACGTGGCATGTTGGAGAGCTAAAAGTAGCCAGGTGTGGCTAAAACTATAATAGATGGTTTTGCAAATAGGTTGGTGGGTCCTGATACATGGTAGGACTTTTTTTCTAAAATCTAGATGCATCCAATGTGCCTGCTTTACATCTACATTTCATTGGCTGATGAACCATCTCAAAGCCAGCATGGCCAAGGCAGAACTCACTCGTGATGCCCGCTCCCTGCCTGGGCCCAAGCTTGTTGCATCTGATTCTCCCCTCTCTGCATCCATCACCCAACCATGTATGCATTTATTTGATCAGGCCCCAATACTAGAAGTCAAATTTGCTTCCTCTCTTCCCTTAAACTCACTCATCCAGTCCATCAACAATCACTGCTGTTTTAACTTCAAAACGTATCTCAATGTATTGATTCATGGGTTGCCAGCTAACTGTTAACCACTAAGCTGCTACCTTGTCTCACCAACTTCCAGCAAGTATGGCCCAGATTGGACTCTGGACTCCTTACAAGTGGGGACGATGTCACATTTATCTCAGTGACCTAGTGCTAAGCAAAATTGCATGGTATGCATGTCTACTTCTGTACCTTGAGATTCCATTTATGAGTGGTCTAAACTGTCCAAAGTGCCTTTATCCTCAGTAATGCGCATTTAGTGAAGCCAGAGTAAAGAGTATACATGGCAGACTCCTCAGTGTGGAGAGAGGCCCAATCATCCGTGCATTAAAGAATCACCATGGCTAGGTCCTGTGCCCTGTGCTAAGCACTAAGGGTTCACAGACATAACATATAATCTTTGAGCTCATGGACTTACAGTGTAGTGGGCCAGGCAGGTAGACCAACAGATTCTCATGCCAAAGTGGGAAAGAACTCTAAGTTAGGTGATTATGGGGTGCTGGGGGGCCCTGGTGACACAGCGGTTAAGATCTCCACTGCTAATCGAAAGGTCGGCAGTTCAAATCTACCAGCCGCTCCTTGGGAAACCTATGAGGCAGTTCTACTCTGCCTTATACAGCTGCTATGAGCCAGAATCAACTCGATGGCAATGGTTTGCTTTTTTTTTTTGGAGGGGGAGGGTGGTGTTCAGGGCAAGAGCCCATGACCTGGTTTTGATATGGTTCAGGGGTGAAAAGAGCCAGTCAACTATGAAAGAGATGGTTTATTGGCACGGGAGACGTGGGATGGAGGGGCTGTGGGGAAGACTGCCAGTGTTTCTTTCGAATCCCTTTAGTGAGGGTGACCCCTTGTCCCAGTGTAATTATTAATAGCCCTTCCTCATCTTTCAGTATCCAAAATGCCCTGGTTTAAAGAACACGTTTACACCCACCTGATTCCTAGGGGAACGTCAGCACTGGGCAGACATCTGCCAGAATGACAGGCGGAGCTCTGTGCTGACACACAGAGGCCAAAGGTGGGACCCAAGTAATTCTAAGGCCATCTCCATCTTCCCCTGCATTAACAATCACAGGACAGGAAGCCCCTCATTCCTACGGAGCCATCTGTGCCCAGCACTGACTAAACACTTCCAGGTTCCACAGGCGGGAACATAAGAGTACGTCTTACCACCTTGCAGATAAAGCAGCGGAAAGCCTGAGTGCTTACGCCATTTTTTCCAAGGTCACATTCTCAGCCCATGCCGGGGTCAGCATTGCCTGGATCCCAGGTCTTCTCTTTCCATCACACTGTGTTAATCCTCATGCTGGCCCTTTCTGAAAGAGGTAGAAATCGGAGCAAAGCGAATAGGCCAACATCACACGGGTTCTTTAGTCTTTTTGCTTGTTTGTTGCTTTATTTAGTGGTTGTTATTAACACTTCCCTCCTCTTAATGTGCCACTGAAGCTTGTGCTGTGACTATGGGCGTTAGTCAGCTTTGGTCACCAGCCACACCCTGACTCGTGGTCCCATCAGCATACACCTTTGTAGTTTCAGCGATGGCAGTTTATCAGGGCTCAATTTGCTCATCTGAGATTAGGCTAGAAGAAAGTCCGCTTTCTCTCTGCTTTGCTGACCCCCCATTCAGTCTAGCAGGAATGTTGGTCCTAAGTTGTCCAAGAAATATGACTGTCCTTCGGTTAATAGACTGCACAGGTATCCCTAACCCACTGCTGTGCCTTTGGAATCTGTTAACCAGCTCAGGTTCATCCCTCCAGCCACTGCTGAGATACCCACCGTTGAACAAATATGTAACAAGACCTTCATGCTTTATTGAGTATCCATTATGTGTCAGGTCCTTGCAAATAACCTATGGGGTGGGTGCTAGTGGCCCCATTTTACAGGTGAGGACAGTGAGGCTGAAAGAATGCAGAGACTTGCCCTAGAAGACCATAGCAAGTAAGATGTGGAGCTAAGACTTGCACTAAAATCAGTCTGATTCAAATCCTCTTTACTTCCCAATAAGCTACTTCCATCTCTCCATTAAAGGTAAAGACACTGAATAATGAATCGGGGAGAAACCGGGGATTCAAAGTATTTAGAGTCAGCAGGGGCTGATAAATAGCATTGCTGGTGGCAGCAGATTAATAGGCAAAGTCATAGAGGTGGTGTGATCCTGGACTATTGGAGATGAACACGTTACCCATTTATTTAGAACACTGTGTGTGAGAGCATGAGCCAGGTATGTGCATTCATGCCTGCGGATGTGTGCATGATGCATGTCTCTTTGCACATGTGTGTGCACATGTGTTCATGTGTTGCTTGTTTGCTGGAGGGAGTGAGGTTTAGAAAAAAGTAAGTTGTGATCTGAAGTTGGAAAGATTAAGCACCACGCCACGAAGGCTGCATTTTTTCTAGTGTCAGTAGGAGGGCGTGGCTGACCTGTGGCCCGGAAATGTGATTAGGATGTGAAACTACCAAGAGAATGTTTGTTTTCCCAACTGACTCCCCTTTCAAGCCTTTGGTTTGGGACTTAGTTTTTTTTTAACCTTATATAGGTAGTTCTAGGGAGTTAATAGCATCCATTTGACAAACATTGGTTTAATAACATTTATTCAATCAACTAACACTTACTGAATATAAGCTACATGCCAAATACCAGTTCATTTAAATAATAATAATTACAATCTAGTAGGGAAGTAGATACGCAAAAGGAGCATTAAAAAACCGTGTGGTTGGGCTGATAGAGATATTATGGGCATGCAGATAGTTTCCAAACAAGCGTGGAAATTCATGGAAGACTTCTTTAAATGGGCGTTACCTAGCTGAATCTACAGAATGACTCAGATTTTGCCAGGCAAAAAAGGATCAAGGGTAGGGAATTAGGTGGGTATGCCCAAGAGAACTAGGAGAGAAAAGGCACTGGGGCCAAGTCAGCACGAATGATGGCAGAGATATTCACAGACTACTTAATACCCAGGAGCTCCCCTGCATTGCCCCTCTGGACTTAGGCAGGGCCATGTGATCACTTCTAGCCAATAGGCTGTGAAAGTGGTTGTGTGTCACTGCCAGGCTCAAGCACTTAAGAGCTAGTGTGGAAGCTCAGCTGTCTTTCCCTTGCTACTCCAAATATGGAGTTCACATGCCTGAGATCAAAGCAGTCTGGATCACTGAGTCACTGCATGGATCATGAGTCACAACTGCCCTGAAAAGTGATGCAATGTTCATAAAATTTTGGATTAAGCCATTGAAATTCACATGCTGATGTAAACTTGTTATTGTAGCCTAGTGTAGCCTATCCTGATTAATATAGGGGGTGCTGGAGCTCTAAGCAATTTGAAATTGTCAAAGAATAAAGTACAAAACAGAGGAAGAAGTAGCCTGTAAACTTGTTGTCTAAACTGGGAGCTACATGAGCCCACTGCTTCCCAACTAATGCTAAAATTCCCTCTTCTTTGTTCCCAACTTGAAGGAACGGTGTCTGAAGGATCTGATAAAGCAGTTTCAGCAAGATTGAGAAAGTATGCTCTTTATTCCCTCCTTCTCTTTCTCTCTCATCTTATCCTACAAATCTTAGTCAGACCAAAAGCTGGGTCTTAGTCATTTAAACTCTCCTTCATGGGGTCAGGGAATTTGTTTTGTTCTCTGGTGAATCATAAGAGCCCAGAACTGTGCCCCGCCCACAGAACATGCTTAAGAAATGTTTGGTGAATGAACAAATGAATGGATATACCACTGGAGCAACCTAAGGAGAAGGGTAACATGATAGTCTTTCACACTGCTAAGTCTGAGGGCTCATGGTGATGTCCTACTCTCCACCAGCATGACCTTGAGTCAATTCCCAAATTTCCCTGAGCCTCAGTGTTCACTTCCAGAGAAAGGGAACAATATTCCCAAATTCCAAGTCATTTAAGGACCTGATTACTTCATGGAGGTGAAAGGGCTTCACAAGCTTTTCAAGGAGCTAGAGGTTTCACAGCTATTATCAATCTTTTATTCTTGTACTCAAGTCATTGACTGAAAGAGAAGTTCCATTACCACAGACAACTGCTTGGGCAGTTGGCAAAAGACTTCTGGACTTTAGAGCAATCAAGCTCTTCATTTCCTTTTATTGAGAGCTTCCATAAGGTATCAAAGACTCTCAAATTGCAATCAACAACCACGAGAGAAATTTTAATATTCTTCTCATGGGTAGATATGTTGTGAATATTTTGGTAGAAATTGTCATTACTCTTCCATTTTACACGTGGAAATTCTGAGGCAAGAGAGTGCCATTAAGCAGGGCAAGGTCATCTCACTACTAAATGTTAACCCCAGTGGTATGACAGCAAAATTCACACCCTTCACCACAAGTGGCTGGGAGACATAGTAGGGGGAAGTGCCTGCAACAAGTGTGGATCTCAGGGGTTGTTACGGAACAGGATGGGGGATGGCCACTGTGCGATTCAAGGGTGTGCTTATTAATGCACGGGACGCACCTTGAGGACCCTGGCCCCCAACGTATGGATTCCATCAACACTCCCATTTCAGGAGACACACGTTCTCACCCTCCTCCTTCCACTAACTAGGGTTTGCTGTAGAATCCCAGGAACAAGCTCTTGTGGGATGCTGCTTACTGCCAAATGGAGATGAGAGTGAAGGCTCTAAATCCCATCAACATGTCTCCAGACACTTGGCGTGATGCTCACCATTCGGGAGTCCTTTTGGTTCCCAAGAATATTGCCTCATTGTTAGAACAATTTATATGCAATTCACGATTGTCTTAGTTATCTAGTGCTGCTATAGCAGATATACCGTAAGTGGGTGGCTTTAACAAAGAGAAATTTATTTTCTCACATTTTAGGAGGCTCTTAGGGGGAGGCTTTCTCTCATCGTAGGCTTTGGGGGTAGGTCCTTGCTCTTTGGCTCCTTGGTAATCTTCACATGTTATAGTGTCTGTCTTCTCCCATCTCTACTCCTTTGCTTAATTTGCTCCTTTTATATCTCAAAAGAGAATAGCTCAAGACATACCCAACTGTTTCATTAACATAACAGAGAAAACCCATTCCCAAACGGTGTAATAACCAGATATAAACCCGTTGCTATTGAGTTGATTCCAACTCATAGCAACCCTATAGGACAGAGTAGAACTGCCTCATAGGGTTTCCAAGGAGTGCCTGGTGGATTCAAACTGCTGACTTTTGGTCAGCAGCTGAGCTCTCAACCAACGTACCACCAGAGCTCCAACCACAGCTATAGGGGTAAGATTTACAACACATATTCTCAAGGGTCACAATTCAATCCATAAAAACAATTAACATTTTTTTTTTGTCACACTAGTCAAGAAGTTGGAATCAACTTGATGGCAGTGGGTTTGGTTTGGTTTGGTTTGGTTTGGTAGTTAAGAAGTAATGGGTCTTCACTATTATAAGATCTTGAGAAATAGTATAAACTGAGAAGAACACATACTTTTGTGGTTATGAGGGGGGGAGGGAGGGAGGGTGGGAGAGGGTTTTTTACTGATTAATTAGTAGATAAGAACTGCTTTAGGTGAAGCAAAGGACAATACTCAATACATGGAAGGTCAGCTCAACTGGACTGGACCAAAAGCAAAGAAGTTTCCGGGATAAAATGAATGCTTCAAAGGTCAGCGGAGCAATGGCGGGGGTTTGGGGACCATGGTTTAAGGGGACTTCTAAGTCAATTGGCAAAATAATTCTATTATGAAAACATTTTGCATCCCACTTTGAAATGTGGCGTCTGGGGTCTCAAATGCTAACAAGCGGCCATCTAAGATGTATCAATTGGTCTCAACCCACCTGGAGCAAAGAAGAATGAAGAACACCAAGGTCACACGATAACTAAGAGCCCAAAAGACGGAAAGGGCCACATGAACCAGAGACCTACATCATCCTGAGACCAGAAGAACTAGTTGGTGCCCAGCCACAACCGATGACTGCCCTGACAGGGAGCACAACAGAGAACCCCTGAGGGAACAGGAGATCAGTGGGATGCAGACCCCAAATTCTCATAAAAAGACCATACTTAATGGTCTGACTGAGACTAGAGGAATCCCGGCGGTCATGGTCCCCAAACCTTCTGTCGGCCTAGGACAGGAACCATTCCCGAAGACAACTCATCAGACATGAAAGGGACTGGACAGTAGGTAGGCGAGAGATGCTGATGAAGAATGATCTAATTATATCAGGTGGACACTTGAGATTGTGTTGGCATCTCCTGTCTGGAGGGGAGATGGGAGGATAGAGAGAGATGGAAGCTGGCAAAATTGTCACTAAAGGAAAGACTGGAAGGGCTGACTCATTAGGGGGAGAGAAAGTGGGAGTACGGAGTAAGGTGTATATAAACTTATATGTGACAGTCTGACTTGATTTGTAAACTTTCACTTGAAGCTCAATAAAAGTTAATAAAAAAAAAAAGAAGTAATGGGTCTTGACTCTGTATCTACAGGGCAGGGCTGACTGCAGTGCATGGACTTGGACATGTGACAGCATGACACTGCTCCTCAGCCCGGCTATCACCAGGCTATAGGGTAACACATGTCCACCTCTGTGCAGCTTTGTTCACTTGCTTGTTTTGGGTTAAGGAACAAGAATATGGAGATGCTGGTGAGCATTCTCCTTTGAGTAGCCACCCAACTCCATTAAAACCATCATGGTGGCAAAGATTTGCCCAGGACATGAAATGTTGATTTCAACTACAGTGCATTTGTTGTTGTTGTTGTTAGGTGCCGTCGAGTTGGTTCTGACTCATAGCGACCCTATGCACAACAGAACGAAACACTGCCTGGTCCTGCGCCATCCTTATAATCATTGTTATGCTTGAGCTCATTGTTGCAGCCACCTTGTCAACCCACCTTGTTGAGAGTCTTCCTCTTTTCCACTGACCCTGTTCTCTGCCAAGCATGATGTCCTTCTCTGGAGACTGATCCCTCCTGACAACATGTCCAAAGTATGTAAGACACAGTCTCACCATCCTTGCCTCTAAGGAGCATTCTGGCCGCAATTCTTCCAAGACAGATTTGTTCGTTCTTTTGGCAGTCCATGGTATATTCAATATTCTTCGCCAACACCACAATTCAAAGGCATCAACTCTTCTTTAGTCTTCCTTATTCATTGTCCAGCTTTCACATGCATATGATGTGATTGAAAACACCATGGCTTGGGTCAGGCACACCTTAGTCTTCAGGGTGACATCTTTGCTCTTCAATACTTTGAAGAGGTCCTTTGCAGCATATTTGCCCAATGCAATGCGTCTTTTGATTTCTTGACTGCTGTTTCCATTGATGTTGATTGTGGATCCAAGTGAAATGAAATCCTTGACAATTTCAATGTTTTCTCCATTTATCATGACGTTGTTTATTCATCCTGTTGTGAGGATTTTTGTTTTCTTTATGTTGAGGTATAATGCATACTGAAGGCTGTGGTCCCTGATCTTCGTTAGTAAGTGCTTCAAGTCCTCTTCACTTTCAGCAAGCAAGGTTGTGTGCCATCTGCATAACGCAGGTTGTTAATGAGCCTTCCTCCAATCCTGATGCCCCATTCTTCTTCATATAGTCCAGCTTCTCGTATTATTTGTTCAACATACAGATTAAATAGGTATGGTGAAAGAATACAACCCTGGTGCACACCTTTCCTGACTTTAAGCCAATCAGTATCCCCTTGTTCTGTCAGAACAACTGCCTCTTGATCTATGTAAAGGTTCCTCATGAGCACAATTAAGTGTTCTGGAATTCCCAATCTTCCCACTGTTATCCATAGTTTGTTATGATCCACACAGTCGAATGCCTTTGCATAGTCAATAAAACACAGGTAAACATCCTTCTGGTATTCTCTGCTTTCAGGCAGGATCCATCTGACATCAGCGATGATATCCCTGGTTCCATGTCCTCTTCTGAAACCAGCCTGAATTTCTAGCAGTTCCCTGTTGATACACTGCTGCAGCCGTTTTTGAATGATCTTCAGCAAAATTTTGCTTGTGTGTGATATTAATGATATTGTTCTATAATTTCCACATTCAATTGGATCACCTTTCTTGGGAATAGGCAGAAAAATGGATCTCTTCTGGTCAGTTGGCCAGGAAGCTGTCTTCCGTATTTCTTGGCATAGACCAGTGAGAACCTCCAGTGCTGCATCTGTTTGTTGAAATATCTCAATTGATATTTCATCAATTCCTGGAGCCTTGTTTTTTGCCACTGCCTTCAGAGCAGCTTGGACTTTTTCCTTCAGTACCATCGGTTCCTGATCATATGCCACCTCTTGAAGTGGTTGAATATCAACTAATTCTTTTTGGTATAGTGACTCTGTGTATTCCTTCCATCTTCTTTTGATGCTTCCTGCATCATTTAATATTTTCCCCATGGAAACCTTCACTATTGCAACTCTAGGCTTGAATTTTTTCTTCAGTTCTTTCAGCTTGAGAAACACCAAGCGTGTTCTTCCCTTTTGGTTTTCCATCTCCAGCTCTTTGCACGTGTCATTATAATACTTTTCTTTGTCTTCTCGAGAGGGCTTTTGAAATCTTCTGTTCAGTTTTTTCACTTCATCAATTCTTCCTTTTGCTTTAGCTGCTCAACACTCAAGAGCAAGCTTCAGAGTCTCCTCTGACATCCATCTTGGTCTTTTCTTTCCTGTCTTTTCAGTGACCTCTTGCTTTCTTCGTGTATGATGTCCTTGATGTCATTCCACAACTCATCTGGTCTTTGGTCACTAGTGTTCAATGCATCAAATCTCTTCTTGAGATAGTCTCTAAATTCAGGTGGGATATACTCAAGGTCATATTTTGGCTCTCGTGGACTTGCTCTGATTTTCTTCAGTTTCAGCTTGGACTTGCATAGGAGCAATTGATGGTCTATTCCACAGTCGGTCCCTGGCCTTGTTCTGACTGATGATATTGAGCTTTTCCATCTTCTCTTTCCACAGATGTAGTCAATTTGATTTCTGTATGTCCCATCTTGTGAGGTCCATGTGTATAGTCGCCATTTATGTTGGTGAAAGAAGATATTTGCAACAAAGAAGTCGTTGGTCTTACAAAATTCTATCTTTCGATCTCCAGCATTGTTTCTATCACCAAGGCCATATTTTCCAACTACTGATCCTACTTCTTTGTTTCCAACTTTCACATTCCAATTGCCAGTAATTATCAATGCATCTTGATTGCATGTTCAATCAATTTCATACTGCAGCAGCTGACAAAAATCTTCTATTTCTTCATCTTTGGCCCTAGTGGTTGGTGCGTAAATTTGAATAATAGTTGTATTAACTGGTCTTCCTTGTAAGCGTATGGATATCATCCTATCACTGAGAGCGTTGTACTTCAGGATAGATCTTGAAATGTTCTTTTTGTTGATGAATGCAACATCATTCCTCTTCAAGTTGCATTCTCAGTATAGTAGACTATATGATTGTCTGATTCAAAATGGCCAATGCCAGTCCATTTCAGCTCACTAATGCCTAGGATATTGATGTTTATGCATTCCATTTCATTTTTGACGACTTCCAATTTTCCTAGATTCATACTTCGCACATTCCAGGTTCTGATTATTAATGGATGTTTGCAGCTGTTTCTTCTCATTTTGAGTCGTGCCACATCAGCAAATGAAGGTCCCAAAAGCTTTACTCCATCCACGTCATTAAGGCCGACTCTACTTTGAGGAGGCAGCTCTTCCCCAGTCATCTTTTGAGTGCCTTCCAACCTGGGGGGCTCATCTTCCAGCACTATAACAGACAATGTTCCACTGCTATTCATAAGGTTTTCACTGGCTAATGCTTTTCAGAAGTAGACTACTGGGTCCTTCTTCCTAGTCTGTCTTAGTCTGGAAGCTCAGCTGAAACCTGTCCTCCATGGGTGACCCTGCTGGTATCTGAATACCGGTGGCATAGCTTCCAGCATCACAGCAACACACAAGCCCCCACAGTACAACAAACTGACAGACACAGTGCATATGGCACTAAGTTAATGTGATTGGCAGAACTTATTGGAGAATTTATCATTTTGAATTCAAAATTGTTACATTTGTCTGGCCTGGCCTGTTCTTCTGCCCTCAGTTCTGAGAAAATCCTGTCTTATCTTCCCTCTTTCTCTCTGCTGTAGTGTTGCTTTAGAAAGTAAAGATTTTTCTTAAGGTCTGCTCACACTTGGCACTGCCCCTCTCGCTATCTAATAGTGATGCCCTGCATCTTTGATGCACATTCTCTGCTACTTTCCAAGGTTTTCCAGGGCCAGGAGCCTCCCTGATTCCTGTCATGATGCCCAACCCTATCCAGGAGTGCCCCCTGAAGAAGCTGAAACAAGTCTCTCTACCTCACAGCTTCAGTCTTGACAACTCTCCTTGCTCTGCCTCTCTTCTTGCTGTCTTCTCTGTGTTGTCTCTGACTCTAAACCTGTGGCAACCTCATTTCAGTAAACCCTAGAGAGCCAGTCTAATGTGCTGAGCACAGCATGAGGCACTGAAGAGGTAGAACTGGTGTCTGGATTTTGTCAGTGCACCCCTGGTCTCCTGTTTGTGTGTCTATTCCATTAGGAATCAGACTCTGTCCTGGTGACTGTGCTTAAAATCGGCCCCTGGGAACCTGTACTTTGGAGCAGACCAGTAATGGAAGGATGGCCATGGCTGGGGATGGGGTCTTGACTCGGGATGAATGGGAAGCCTATGGGTGGGCTATGGGTGGAGACTTATGTAAGCTGAGAGTCTGTCAGCAGGGGAGAGCTAATGGTAGGTAGCCTCCAGGCAGGTGATAGAAGGTGGGGCAAGAAAGAGCACAGGGAATAGGTAGGAAAACATTGAGGTGGGAGGACTCTGCCTCTGTCAGCCCCAGGCCCTGCCTAGATGCCAAGATCCAAGAGATCAACCCCTGTGGGTAAGTGTAATCCATCAACGTGAGGGAGGCTTGCAGTCCACCTTGCAGAGTTAGAGGGACAATACAAGATTCCAGGGTTGTTGTTGTTGTTGTTAGGTGCTGTTGAGTCTATTACAACTCACAGCACTCTATCTACAACAACGGAAACATTGCTCAGTCCTGTGCCATCCTCATGATTGTTGTCATGCTTGAGCCCATTCGTTGGAGCCACTGTGTCAATTCATCTTGTTGAGAGTCTTCCTCTTTTTTGTTGACCCTCTAGTTTACCAAGCATGATGTCTTTCTCCAGGGACTGGTCCCTCCTGATAACACGTCCAAAGTACATGAGACAAAGTCTCGCCATCCTCGCTTCTAAGGAGCATTCTGGCTGTACTTCTTCTAAGACAGGCTTGTTCGTTCTTCTGGCAGTCCATGGTATATTCAATATTCTTCGCCGACCCTGGAATTCAAAGGCATCGATTCTTCTCTGTCTTCCTCATTCATCGTCCAGCTTTCACATGCATATGAAGCTTTTGAAAATACCATGGCTTGAATCAGGCACATCTTAGTCCTCAACATGATGTCTTTGCTTTTTTAACACTTTAAAGAGGCCTTGTGCAGCAGATTTGCTCAGTGAAATACATCGTTTGATTTCTGGACTCCTGCTTCCAAGGGGTTTGATTGTGGATCCAAGTACAATGAAATCCTTGACGATTTCCATATTTTCTCTGTTTATCATAATGTTGTTTATTGTTCCAGTTGTGAGGAGGATTTTTGTTTATGTTGAGGTATAATCCATACTGAAGGTGGTAGTCTTTGATATTCTTCAGTAAGTGCTTCAGGTTTTCTTGTGTATATCTTACCTGAATTTAGAGACCATCTCAAGAATAGACTTGACGCATTGAACAATAATGACCGAAGACCAGATGAGTTGTAGAAAGCCAAAGGTCATTAAAAAGACAAGAAAGAATGAAAAGACCAAAATGGATGTCAGAAGAGACTCCAAAACTTGCTCTTGAATGTAAAGCAGCTAAAACAAAAGGAAGAAATGATGAAGTAAAAGAGTTTAACAAAAGAGTTCAAAGGTCAGCTCGAGAAGACAAAATAAAGTATTATAATGAAATGTTCCAAGACATGAAGTTAGAAAACCAAAAGGGGAGAACACACTGAGCATTTCTCAAGCTGAGAGAACTGAAGAAAAAATTCAAACCTGGGGTTGCAGTATTGAAGGTTTCTATGGGCAAAAACAAACAAACATGTCTAGGAAGAAGTACAGCCAGAATGCTCCTTAGAAGTGAGGATGGTGAGACATTGTCTCATGTATTTTGGACACGTGATCAGGAGAGACCAGTCCCTGCAGGAGGACATAATACTTGGTAAATGACAGTGGCTGCAGCCATGGTCTTAAACATAGCAATGATTGTGAGGATGGTACAAGACCAGGCAGTATTTCTTTCTGCTGTACGAAGCATCGCTATGAGTAGGAATGGACTCGACAGCACCTAACAAAAGCATGCTTCCTGGAGTTTAAGATCAGCTCCAGAGAGGAGGCCATGGAAGGATATTAAAAGTTTAACGAGGTGAAGTTTCAGAGGTGTTAACATTTGACAACGAGAAAAAACAGTAGCCAAAAACATTTAATTTGAAACACATGATAAATCATGGGCATAAATGTTGCTTGCTTAGAACAGGCTGTGGGCTGCAGGGATGTCTGAGGCAGGGAAAAATCCAAACCTGGATTCTAGGCTGGCATATGAGCTAGTAAAACAGCTGAGGCTTCTCTGCCCTAAAATGAGATGACTATAGTTACGTTGTAGTTTTGCAGCCAGGGTGGACATAATGAATGGAAGGACACAAAGGGCACAGGGCTGTACCATGGTGTCTTAGTCATCTAGTGCTGCTATAACACAAATGCCACTAGAGGATGGCTTTAACAAAGAGAAATTCATTTTCTTACAGTCTAGTAGGCTAGAGGAAGCCCTGGTGGTGTAATGGTTAAGTGCTATGGCTCTAACCAAAAGGTCTGCTGTCCGAATCTGCCAGGTGCTCCTGGGAAACTCTGTGGTGCAGATCTACTCTGTCCTATAGGGTTGCTATGAGTCGGAATCAACTTGACAGCAATGGATTTGGTTTTTTGGGGGTTTAGTAGGCTAGAAGTCCAAATTCAGGACATCAGGGGAAGGCTTTCTCTCTCTGTCAGCTTTGAAGGAAGGTCTTTGTCCTAAATCTTTCCCTGGTTGAGGAGCTTCTCAGGCACAGGGACCCTGGGTCCAAAGGATGTGCTCTGTTCCCAGTGCTGTTTTCTTGGTGTTATGAGGTCCCCAGCTCTCTGCTTGCTTCTCGTTCCTTTTATCTCTTGAGAGATAAAAGGTGGTGCAGGCCACACCCCAGGGAAATTCCCTTTACCTTGGGTCAGGGAGGTGACCTGTGTAAGGATGGTGTTACAATCCTACCCTAATCCTCTCAACATAAAATAACAATCACAAAATGGAGGACAACCACACATAACCTAACCAAGTTGATACATGGATTTTTGTGGGGACATAATTCAATCTATGACACATGGGAATACTGATGGTAGCTGCTTAGTGTGGGTATCAGAATGAGTATCAGAATAAGCATTATTATTTTTACTACAGTAAGAAGCTTCTTATCTGGGAAGTCTCAGAGGGTCTATGTTTTGCATTGTGCCAAGTGGTTCTTGCTATCACACTAATAAAACTTTCAGTAGAAATTTGATTTTGCCAAACACCAACATCTGGTCGAACGGCTCAGAGGAAAGCAAACCTGACTCAGGCCTTCCTAATGAAATAACCCATCTAAGGGGGCCTCCATGGCATTTCTGGAATGTGTCCATATGGCTGATTTCTAAAGGAGAAGGGAGAAGGAACGTGGATTTGGATGAGTCAGAAATTCAAATGAGGTCCTGAGAGAGATATGAGGGGGTCCATGGTGCCCACCTTCTCTGACAGCTTCTGGATGTTCCCATGATGTACGTGTGAACATTATCTCTGGCTAATCTTGAATTCTTTAAAGTGCACAGTGTTTGAAAGTAAGCTTCTTAGGTCCCAGAATGCAGGCTGCAGCTCCTGCATAATGCATAATAAGCATTCATTTTTTTCACTCACTCATTCATTCATTGGCTCATTCATTCATGCTTTCTCTCATTCATTTGTGGTGGTTAGAAGCACAGACTGTGGTATGGTCCAAGGTCTGGCCTGGGTTTGAATTCTGCTCCACCTCTTACCTTGTGACTTAGGAATTTCAAGCCTCTTCTCTAACCCCTCACCTCTATACCTGCATTCATGTCAGTGAAATAAAATTAATGATAGTTCCTAATGCAAAGGAGTCTTGGGAGAATGAAATACAGTAAAGCAACCAGAATAATTCCTGGACATAGTGAACACTAGTAAATATTAACTACCACATTATAATCACTGCCATTACAGTTTAGGATCACTCAGTGTGCCAAATACTGTGTTCAGTGGTGGAAGGTAAAACATAGACAGAACAAGGTTGTACTCTCTAGTGAGAGAAACTGGCTTACAAAGAAATCTTGATAATGCAGCATGGTGATAGACATCACTAATGTGTATTGAGATTATTGTGTGTGTGCCAGGCACTTTTCTATGTGCTCTGCAAGTATTAACTCATTTGATCCTCACAAAGCCTCAGGACGTTAGTGCTTTTTTAAAAGTCTCTGTGACAGGTAAGTCAATGAGGCTATAGAACTTTTCTTATTGATTTGGTTTATATAGCCCATAATTATGGCTGGTGTTTGCAAGTTCTTTATAATTTTCAAATGTTTCTACCCATAAAAGAGTGAATAAATCATTAGGTAAGCATCTTATCTTTACAGGAACCCTGCAGCTTAGGGATGATTGCTGTTTTTATGTGTATTTTACAAATGAAGACACTGAGGCATAAAGAGTCTAGGAGGCATGTCCAAAGTCACTGGCTCTGCTTCAAAGTTTTAGGTGCATTCTACATGCACCCAACTGGAGGGCAAAGAGATGCCTTCTTGGTTTCATAACCTTTGCTATGGACTGAATTGTGTCCCCCCAAAAAAGCTGAAGTTGTCAAGGATTTCATTTTGTTTGGGTCCACAATCAACACCCGTGGAAACTGCAGTCAAGAAATCAAATGACGCGTTGCATTGGACAAATCTGCTGCAAAAGACCTCTTTAAGGTGTTGAAAAGCAAAGATATCCCCTTGAAGATTAAGGTGCACCTCATTCAAGACATGGTGTTTTCAATTGCCTCCTATGCATGTGAAAGCTGGACGATAAATAAGGAAGATCGAAGAAGAATTGACACCTTTGCATTGTGGTGTTGGAGAAGAGTATCGAATATACCATGGACTGCCAAAAGAACAAACAAATCTGTCTTGGAAGAAGTACAGCCAGAACACACCTTAGAAGCAAGGATGGTGAGACTACTTCTCCCAAACTTTGGACATGTTATCAGGAGGGATCAGTCCCTGGAGAAGGACATCATGCTTCATAATATAGAGTGTCAGCAAAAAAGAGGAAGACCCTCAATGAGATGGATTGACACAGTGGCTGCAACAATGGGCTTCAGCATAACAATGATTGGGAGGATGCCACAGGACTGGACAGTGTTCATTCTGTTGTACATAGGGTTGCTATGAGTTGGAACCAACTTGATGGCACCTAACAACAACAGCAACAAAAAGATATACTGAAGTCCTCGCTCCCAGTACCTGTGAACGTGACCTTATCTGGAAATAGTGTCTTTGAAGAAATTATTAGTTAATCTCAGGACATACTGGGGTAGAGTGGGACTTTATAAGTGTGTCCTTTTAAGAAGTGGAAACTCCTACAGACATACAGTAGAGAAGGCCACGTGAAGACCAAAGCAGAGACTGAAGTGGTGCACCTACAAGGCAAAGAATGCCAAGGATCACCAGGAACTACCAAATTGCTGGGAGAGGCAAGGAAGAATCTTCCTCTAGATCCTTCAGAGAGAGCGTGGCCCTGCTGACACCTTGCTTTTGGACTTCTGGCCTCCAGAAGTGTGAGACAGTAAACTTCTGTGGTTTTAAGCCTCTCCTAGTACAGTCAAAGAAACCCTGGTGGCGTAGCGGTTAAGTGCTACGGCTGGTAACCAAAGGGTCGGCAGTTTGAATCCACCAGGAGCTCCTCAGAAACTCTGTGGGGCAGTTCTACTCTGTTCTATAGCTACAAGTTCGCTATGAGTCGGAATCGACTCGACGGCACTGGGTTTGTTTTGGTTTGGTTTAGTGCAGTCAGTGTCGCTCTTTTTATTTCCATTTGGATTCTTGCTTTTCTCACTGGGACCTCCCCTTGCATCCCCTGATTATTTCTGACCATTTTTTCTCCAGCTACATTCATTTGCATTTTTTCCAAGCTGTGTCTCATTTTTAGCTCATATTCCTAGCTTTGATGAGTTCCTTGCGTTATGCCTCTCACTTTGATCATGTTCCCCAGCCATTGTAATTTAGAATATCCTTGGCAAACTTCATTAACCTGGTCTCAATCCATTAATGGGGTTGCAAAATCAGGCCAGACCCTTCTTCCTACCCTATACCTCATGGACAATTGGGTATCATCAGTTTTATTACATTTAGGTGGTTTCTCAGCCCACCTTACTCTCAGGCAACTGTGCTCATCTATGTTATTTTGGTGAGTGCCAGTTTCAAGAGGTGGGAGCTCGTGTGTTTTCCTAGCAGCAAACACAGATACTCCTCTGCTTCCTTCATTTGGTTTTATAAACCTATCGTGATGGAAAGATTTCTCCCCTTTATTATTATTATTTATAGATCCAGACACACTATCATTTTATGTTATGATTCTGGATCTTCCAAATGTTTCCATATTCTTTGTTCTATTGTTTCTCTTATTAGAAATTGTGCTTTGATTTATTGCCTGGGATTATACATATTTTTTTCTTTTCTTGAACATTTATTAGCTGTCAGGCATCTGGTGCAAAGCACTGTAACTTTAAGGTCAAAGACAAGGGCAAGGCCCATGAAAAAAGCAATCCTACCACCATGAATTGTTGTTAGGTGCCGCGGAGTGAGTTCCAACTCATAGTGACCCGATGTACAACAGAATGAAACATTGCTCAGTTCTATGCCATTCTCACAATTATTGTTATGTTTGAACCCATTCTTTTTCACTGACCTTCTCCTTTACCAAGGCCGATGCCCTTCTCCAGGGACTGATCCCTCCTGATAACATGTCCAAAGTATGTGAGCCATAGTCTCACCATCCTTGCTTCCAGGGAGCATTCTGGCTGTACTTCTTCTAAGACAGATTAGTTCTTTTGACAGTCCATGGTATATTCAATATTCTTCACCAACATCATAATTCAAGGCATTAACTCTTCTTCGGTCTTCCTGATTCACTGTCCAACTTTCACACGTATGTGAGGAAATTGAAAACACCATGGCTTGGGTCAGGCGCACCTTGGTCTTCAAGGTGACATTTTTGCCTTTTAACACTAAAGAGGTCTTTTGCAGCAGATTTGTCCAATGCAATGCGATGATTTCTTGACTGCTGCTTTCATGGGTGTTGATAGTGAATTCAATTAAAATGAAATCCATGACAACTTCAATCTTTTCTCCATTTATCATGATGTTGCTTATTGGTTCAGTTGTGAGGATTTTGTATTATATTGAGGTGTAATCCATACTGAAGGCTGTGGTCTTTGATCTTCATCAGTAAGTGCTTCAAGTCCTCTCCACCTTCAGCAAGCAAGGTTATGCCATCTGCATAATGCAGAATATGGGTCAGTTTTGTTTGGCTTGACCGTGTTTGTTTACCAATCACTTACTGTGAACAACTGTGGTAGAGTCTGTATGTATAGAACCGCATTTTGTCTGTGCAATGACCTACATGGCATAGTACAGCAATTGATTGCCCAATTCGAAATGACCAATACCAGTCCATTTCAGCTCTGGTCAACTCACTAATGCCTAGATATGGACCTTTATGTGTTCCTTTTCATTTCTGACAATTTCCAAATGTCCTAGATTCATACTTAGTACATTCCAGGTTCCAATTATTGATGGATGTTTGCAGCTGTTTCTTATTGAGTTGTGCCACATCAGCAAATGAAGGTCACAAAAGCTTGACTCCATCCACGTCATTAAGGTCGACTCTGCTTTGAGGAGGCAACTCTTCTGCAGCCGTCTTTTGAGTATCTTCCAACCTGAGGGGCTCATCACCAATCAGACAATGTTCTACTGCTATTCATAAAGTTTTCACTGGCTAATTTTTTTCAGAAGTAGGCTGCTGGGTTCTTCTTCTTTGCCTTTCTTAGTCTGGAAGCTCAGCTGAAACTTGTCTGTCATGGTTGACCCTGCTGGCATTTGAATGCCAGAAGCTACAGCTTCCAGCATCACAGCGACACACAAGCCCCCACGGTATGACAAACTGACAGATGCGTGGGGGCACCCAACAATAAAAAGTGCTAAAGCTAGAATTTGGAATCAGGTACATCTAGAGCCAGTGTACATGCTCTTGGCTTTCAGTTGGCTCTGGTCTCCTTTCCACCCAACTCTGATGCAAAGCAGGCTTGTGTTGCCTTTGCTCCTGCCTCAAGCCATTCCTGCTAGGCTTTCTCTCTGCAGGTGTGGTTTCGACCACCTACATCCCTACTAAGATCTCCTCCTGGGCTGTGCCCCAGGCCAGGCTTCCTCATGCCACTTGCAGTTCAGAGCTCTATCAACAAACTTCGTTGGCATTCCCAGCCTCAAAACCAAAACCAAACCTGTTGCCTTTGAGTTGATTCTGACTCATAGTGGCTCTAAAGGACAGAGTAAAACTGCCCCATAGGGTTTCCAAGGGTGCCTGGTGGATTTGAACTGCTGAACTTTTTGTTAGCAGCTGTAGCTCTTAACCACTATGCCACCAGGGTTTCCATTCCCAGCCCATCATATAGAGAATTCAATGGCTTAAGCACTGGGTTGGGGAAATGGATTAAAATTGGACTTGATGCTATTGGTCCTGGGTTCATAACCAGGATAACCAAGATAGAAGGCTTAGAGTTGTTTGGCCCTAGAGAAGCCTCCTTAATTTGGGTGCTCTCAGATGGGCTAAATAAATTAATTCATAACCCTGGGGTAGCTATGACATTGACCCCAGTGGAGGTGGAGTTATGAGGTGGTAAAGGGTACAAATGTGCACTGCCCACCCGGAAGTATGAAAATGGATTTTGACATGGCGAGCTCCAGTGCAAGATGCCAGCATCCTTTCTCCCAAACAACATTGAAATGCAGGCATGGCCCTATGGCTTCTGTACGCATGACCTGAAGATCTTCATAGGCTTACCTCTGAAACTCTATTTATATTTAAAGCTGTAGACTGAGACATTCCCAGCAGATGCCCCCCATGCCCCTTGAACTCATTTAATTCAAACTGAGCCCCTAGCTCCCCATCAGCACTGGTCATCTTGTACCACCATCTGCCTGGATGCTGAAGTTAAATGCCTGGACGGTACCTCATACTTGTTCCTTTCTTTCCTTTCAGTTCCCAGGTGGGCCACCGACTGTGCGTGGGAAATGCCTTTTAGATTTTTCCCCTTTTCTCTGCCCAGTGTTCACCCTTTGGTTCAGATCTTTGCCCTTTTCCACCTGGTTATTGCTATGGACTCTTCACTGGTCTCTTGGCTTGCACACCTGCCCTATTCTGTCTTTCAGTGACACACTCACAGGAGTGGTCTTTCTAAATCTCAAGCCAATTATCCTCATTCCGTTCTCAAAACCTGCCTTCCATGCTCAGTTGCCTTCCAGAAAGATTCCAAGCTCTTCAACACAGAAATACACTCTTTCCTGGTCTAGCCCAGATCTCATATCCAGGCTCATTTCAGACAAATCCGTCTCTTCCCCTTATTCTCTGGACAGCCTAAGTGTCTCATTACCCCTCAGAGAGAGCACGTTGTTCTAAGTGCGTACGAGAAGGAACCCTCATGTGTGTTAGTCTTTGCAGTGCAGTCGCTGCCACTAGTAGGCAAAACCTAGCTGAGTGTGGGTGCTGTCCCCACTTCTTTCTCTTAGGACACTCTTCTTTATCCTTCAAGTCTCACTCCTGAGTCACCTCACAGAGTCTTCTCTGACTCTCCCAAGCAGTCTTTCCTCTCCACATACTTGTTTTCCTCCATCTGCTATGTCTCCACTCAGTCATTCATGTACTAACGGATATTCTCTGAGCCAAGCATTGGATATGGAGATAAGCTAGACAACAGCCTTCCATCAAAGAGGTCGCAGTATCTTTGGGGGGATGGGTGTGGCCATGAAGCATGATAATATTGCATAAGAGGTGCCCAGCTTACCTTCTCAGGTTCCAAATCTCTTAAGGGATAGCTCAGTAATCTGACAAGCCTTCGGAGATGAGCTTCTGAGATGAGATGAGGGGTGTATAGTCTGTGTAAATGCCTCTGGAAATCAAGATTTAGTATAAATAGAAAAAATGGCAGATTCTACAGTTAACTGCTGGGTGGGAAGGTTAGTTGCAGTGGGAATTGGAGTCTCTGAAGTGGGGCCTTTTTGAGGACCATAGAGTCAGCAGGACCCCATGGGCATCAGAGGTCTGTGTCTGTGTCCCTGTGGTGCCATCATCAGGTGTGTGACTCTGGTCTGGGGGTATGATCAGCTCTGCTTAAACGTTGTACACTGTTTTTGTACCACAAATATTCTACCACTCTCTCAAAACCTGAAGCATTTTCAAGCACAGAGGTTTGTGTGCAAACCTATGATCTTGGTTGAACGTGGTCTCCATGCCCTAATTGTTTCTGACAATCCTTTTAAATAATAATGCATTCCACTTCAAAAATATTTTCCTTACCCTCTTCCTCCCCCCCACTTCCAATTTGGAAAATATCTTATTTTTAGGCCCTCATTGTCCATTTCCTCTGTTTTTATCCCACAGCAGGCAGACTCTCAGCTGCAAGAATCAGCCACCCCTTCTCACAGGAGTTTGGCTGGCTTTCTCCACCTGGAGGCAGTCCTCTGGGCTGTCTTCTCCACATTTAGAGAGAAAGGTACTATTGCTATCGGCATCAGAAGCAATGACTTCATCCATCAATGGACTTCTGGAGAGCAGGAACTGAGTCTCTTTCTTCCAGGCTGTATCCCAACAAAACTCAATAAATATTTGATGAGTGAAAGGGTAAATTACAGAATCTCTAATGAAGTTTCCAGCCATATCAGTCTACAAAGTATATTAAGCATTTACCTCTTATAGACATTGTTCCTGTTTATTCAACATGCGGTTGCTTATCTCTTTTCATGCTTGGTGCTAAGTAAGCCCTTAACAGACAGTATCTCATTTATTTATCTTGATCACAAATGTTTTTGTTATTATTATCTCCCTGTCGCTGCTGTTGTTGTTGTTGTTAGGTACCCTTGATCCCAACTCATAACAGCCCTGTGTGACAGAGTGGAACAATCTCCAGGGATTCCCTAGGCTGTACTTTTTATAGAAGCAGGTCTCCAGGTTAGAAATGAGAAAACAGAGACTAAGAGAAGTTAAATGCTTTTTCTGAGGATTTTTAAATCAACACCACAGACTTCCTCACCTACTCTGTGGGTTTGTTACTTTGTTGCTTGGATTCTGCCCCCCTTGTTCTTAGAAAAATGCTGGCTTGAAGGTCCCCAATGGACTTTTGCGTAAGTTAGGAATTGAGTTTGCCTGCTAGCAACAGACACTGACACCACCTGTCAGTTTGCCGTACTGTGGTAGCAGTCACCCATCTCCATGGCTTGTATGCTCAAGACTTACCACTTGACCTTATTTACCACGTTCCCATCTGCATTTCCAGTACCATGATGGGCTTCCTCCAGACGCTCCATCCACATCGAGAGTCAGTGAGCCTGATTCTGACTTTTTATCTTCCCTACACCAGCTTCTCCTGAGTCTTGCCGATGCCCCAGGTGGCAGTACTCCATGGTGAGGCATGTGGCCTGAGAATCAGACTGTCCACCCTCAAATGCTGGAGCTTCCAAAAGTGAGCTGTCTGAGTTCGGGCAAGATGCTTGCCCTTCCTGTGAACATGGTTTTCTTCTATAATTGCTTACTGAGTGATAGTAATTAGCATTACCTATTTTTAGTATCTATTGGGGAAACTCTGGTGGCAGAATGGTTAAGTGCTATGGCTGCTAACCAAAAGGTTGGCAGTTCGAATCTACCAGGCACTTCTTGGAAACCTTATGGGGCAGTTCTACTCCGTCCCACAGGGTCGCTATGAGTTGGAATCGACTTGACGGCAAGAGGTTTGGGTTTTTTTTTGGTTAGTATCTATTGGAAAAGGAACCCTGGTCACGCAGTTCTTAAATCCTCAGCTGCTAACTGAAAGGTTGGCAGTTCAAACCCACCAGCCACTCCCTGGGAGAAGGATGTGGCAGTCTGCTCCCATAAAGATTACAGCCTAGAAAGCCCTATAGGACAGTTCTACTCTGTCACGTGGGGTCACTATGAGCCTGAATCAACTTGACTTCAGTAGACACTGTCGTTGTTGTTGTTGGGTGCCATCGAATCGATTCAGACTCATAGTGACCCCATGTGACAGAATAGAACCGCCCCAGAGGGTTTTCTAGGCTATAATCTTTACCGGAGCAGATTGTCCGGGCTCACAGAGCCACTGGATAGATTCGAATTGCCAACCTTTTGGATAGCAGCTGAGCGCTTAATCACTGCACCACCAGGGCTCTTCTTTTGAAAGTACCACCCCTGTTCTGGTAAGGTCCTACTTTTTTGCCTTGGAGCCTAGCAGTAATTTCACTCCTTCAGTCTGCTAACACAATAGTGCCCTAACTGGTTTCCTGGCCCTTGGCCTATCCCTACCTAATTGAATCATGATGTGACTGCCACGAGTCCTCCCCGAAGTAGCTCTGGAATCTCTCCAAGGTTGAAATACCTTCCACGCTCTCCGTTGTCTCCTGATTTAAACGCAAACTCCTCATCTCAGCATCTACACCCTCTATCTAGGTCTAACTGAACGGTCTTGGTCTGTCGTCAGTACTCTGTACTCCGTACTCCCGAGGCTCCCCTGCCAGGGAAGCCATCTTCTCCTCTCCCCTTTTATATCCCATTGGGCCTGCACTATGTCTAACCACCTGCTTCCAGAAGCATCACTGTGCATCCGACTCTAACTTTGTTTCTCCTCTTCTCAACCAGCTCCCTCCACCACCCCTCCCTCACCCCATGACTATTCTGTTCTGCCTTAGGTTACACACACTTGGGTACCTGGCTAGCCCCTTTCAGGCTTCAACCTCAGTGTAGTGGCACAGGCTTGGCAAGTGACTAATAATAAAGTACTGAGGTTTGTGAACAATTGCAAAATAAATAATTCTTTAGAAACCTGCATGATTCAGAGTTGCTGCTAAGTGCCTCAACTCATAGTGGCCCTATGTACAACAGAATGAAACACTGCTCAGTCCCACACCATCCTCACGATCATTGTTATGCTTGGGCCCATTATTGCAGCCACTGTGTCAATCGATCTCATTGAGGTTGTCCTCATTTTTGCTGACCCTCTACTTTACCAAGCATGATGTCCTTCTCCAGGGACTGGTCCCTCCTGATAACAAGTTCAAAGTATGTGAGACAAAATCTCACCATCCTCCCTTCTAAGCTGCACTCTGGCTGTACTTCTTCCAAGACAGATTTGTTCATCTTTCTGGCAGTCCACGGTATATTTAATATTCTTCACCACCCCCTTAATTCAAATGTGTCGATTCTTCTTCGGTCTTCCTTTTTCATTGACCAGCTTCCACATGGATATGAAGTGACTCAAAAGACCATGACTTCGGTCAGGCGCGCCTTAGTCCCCGGAGTGGAAAGACTACAGCCTCGGCAACTCTGTGGGGCAGTTCTATTCTCCTATAAGATCGCTATGACACAACGGCAACATTGTTGATAAAATTCTTGTTTGCTGTTCCTCAGGGTGCATAACTCTGCTGCTGTTGGACCCCAGCTGTTGGGAGGAGCCCCACCTGCCCCAGCTCCCACAGTCTTCCCAGCCAGGGTGAGTCACCCGGGGTTCCTCCCGAGAGCAGCGTCTATGGTTGAATCTGAAACTCCTGACACCCTACACCCAACATCTGGCTCGCTATTCTTTCCCAGCAAGTGGGGAAGATCCTGATGGTTGAAGGTTGGAATCTGATTTCTTTATTTTTTAAAAAAATTCTGTCAACATGGAATGCAAGCAATAGATTTTTATTGTTTTAACTTATGTTCCTTTGATATTAAGTGAGACAAAATACCTTTTCATATATTAGTCATTTACATTTTCCTTTTTTCCCTACAAAAATTCTTAGTGTTTTTCTGAATCACATGGAGCCATGAACTATTCCAAACCTAGTTTTAATAATTCATGAGTCACCATCCTCAGGGGTAGTCATACATTCTCCAGTCTTTATCCGCTAGACTTGGGGCTTATCACTCTTGCCACAAAAAATTTGTCTTTGTCAAAACACATACCTGATGGACCTTCTCTACAGTTACTGCTACCATATTTTGAAGGGTTTAATTTTCCAAAGAACTAGTCGCCTGACGTTGAATTAACAAATGCTGAAATTTGATTTCAATACAAATAATGTCAGAATTTGCCCAAACCCATAAGCCCATATGACACAAAGAGTGAGCCCCCACATCAGCTATGGATTCGGTTAATAATTGTATGTGATTTTGGCTCATTCACTGTGATAGACGTCACACAAAAATGCGAGATGTCAGTCATGGCGGCAAGTGTGTAGGGGGAGAAGAGGCATGGGGCAACTCTCTGGACTTTCTGTGCCATTTCTCTGTAAGCCTAAAACTGCTCTGAAAAATCTATGCTTTTTTTAAAGCTAGAAAGGAATTCGCGGGCAGCGTATTCTTTCACGTACGGATATCACATAGTCGTTGTGGCCACTGAGTGTTTGGAGACTGACAGCTGGAGACTTGGTTCTTCCAGAATTGAAGGAGGAAATGACACCATTTCATTTCACCTGCCCCCCTCGTTGCCATGGAGTTGTTCTCGCCAGAGGGGAAAGGAGTTCAGAGAATGGCTGGCATCGCGGATCCACGTATGCCGGCAGCAAGCTGGGCACACTGTTGGCATCTCCTCATTAAACCCTCAAGCTGCCTTGCCAAGGAAGCAGTGGCCCCATTTTGCATGTGAAGAAACTGAGGCTTAAAGACTTGGGTCATAGATCAACATGTACACTGTTATTTAATGTCATAAAAGGGATTCAAACCCAGGCCTCAGTCTGAAACCCTTTAGTTTTTTTCCCTCTACTAAACCTCATTACCTCTCTTCACACGCTTGCCTGCGTTTTTGATTACTTTGGGTTTGTTCTAGAAACGCTGGGCAGAACCACGAGGGAGGGGTTCAGGGTCAGGAAGTAGCTCGCCAGCCACAAGCGTCATTTTTCCCTGAATAGGACTAGGTTTTGTAAGTAAATACTCAAGTGAAAGAGAACACTTTTCTTGGAAAATGGTGGCAATTTGAGGCATGTAAACCAACTTTTATAACAGCCCATGTCACACTGGGGCTTGCTGGCAAATTACATCAAGCAAAGAGCAGTTTTAATTGAGAAAGTCCCAGAGGGCAGTGGGCTCAGCAATGAGAGCTAGCATTTATTGAACACTTAATAGTGCCAGGCTCTGGGCTAGGTACTTTGTTTGCATGATTTAGTCTTTGCTAAAATCATCGGTTGTGCTGGTGAGTTGCCCTTGAGTTGATTCGAACTCATGGCGACCCCATGTGTTGCAGAGTAGAACTGCTCCATAGGGTTTTCAAGGCTGTTTCCTTTCAGAAGCCAGTTGCCAGGCCTTTCTTCCAAGGAGCTAGATGGTATCATTTTCCCTACCATATAGATGGGAAAACCGAGGTACGGGTCCAGTGGTTGGAACTAGGCATGGATTCAAAGGGAGAGAATCCATTGTCAAAGCTCAGCTCTTAATCTCCAGGCTCTTCTCTCTCCCAGCACTTCAGCACAGGAAGCTGATGAATCTTACAAGTTCACGTTGGTGGTTCCAATCCTGTGACAGCCTGCAGGGTCAGTGCTTCATTGTCATAAGTGCCACCAAGTTGACTCTGACTCATGGTAACCCCACGTGTAACAAGACAAAATGCTACCCAGTCCTGCGCCATCCCCATGATCTCTGGTATGTTTGAGTCCATTGTTGAGATCACCACGTCAATTTATCTCATGAATGGTTTCCCTCGTCTTCACCAAACATGATGTTCTCCTCCAGCAACTGGTCCTTCCTGACGATGTGTCCAAAGTGAGTCAAAGTCTCAGACAGTATCCTGTTGTAATCCATGGAGTTTTCATTGGCTAATTTTCTGAAGTAGATCGCCAGACCTTTCTTCCTAGTCTGGAAGTGCCACTGAAGCCTGTCCACTCTAGATGACCATACTGATATTTGAAATACCTGTGTCATAGCTGCCAGCATCACAGCAACATGCAAGCCACCACGTACGACAAACCGACAGATGGGTTCTTCCTTTCTTAGAGCTTTAGCGTTCAGTATGTACCTAATAAGCTGGGTGTTTACAAAAACCATTCCAATGAGGCCAAGGTCATTTTCTGGCTCTGTCTTCCACCACCCGCCTCCCACCCCATTCATGCTCTAGCCTCCAGCTGCACAGCCTAGTCCCTGATCAGAACGCACTGCAGCTCTGCTGCCTCTTCTCTGCTCGTGCTTCCCCTCGGCTAGAGTGTCCTTGTCTACCTATCTGACTTCCCCGTACCTAGTGGCAAGCGTCTTCTCATTCTTCAAGGACGAGGGCTCATGCCACACCCACTTGCAAGTCACCTTGCACCTGACCTTTCCACAACTCACAGTCAATTTCACCCCTTTTTCTCTCATCAGCATTGCAATTCTCTTATCGTTTGTAGGTCTCCCCAGTATCCTGGTAGCTCCCTGGGACCAGGGTCTGTCCTCTGAGTGCCTCTGCAGCCCACACAGTGGCCTCACAAATACCCCTCTTGTGAATGACTACAGTGGGCTTACGTCTTCTGAAATTGCCCGTGGCCAGTGTCTCCAACTGGGAAGTCAGGAGGTAGACCCAGGCAGTCTCCCCAGATGCACATTCAGATAGGAATGAAGGACGGGCCTGCAGGGAAGGGGCTTTGGGGACCATGCAGCAGAAACAGTGCTAATGACAACAGCCAACTGCTGTACCAACTAAGCCTCCACTCTGGACCAGGCCGCAGGCTCAGATCCTATGTTACCCACATTACAGATAAGTGATTAGAGGGCTTGGGGATGATAAGTAGCTTGCCCAGGGTCACATAGTAAATGCCATCATTGGGGCTCAGACCCAGAGTGCTGAATAAGAACATCTAATAACAGCATGGAGCTGAGGTGGGTCAGTGGCTAAGCGATCAGCTGCTAACCAGAAGACCGGCAGTTTGAATCCACCAGGAAACCCTATGGGGGTTTCCTGTCCTACAGGGTCGCTATGAGTCAGCATCAACTCGACAGTGACAGATTTGGTTTTCGTTTTCTTCTTTAATAGCATTGTAGGGGGCAGTGTGGTTCAGAAGGAGCCCTGGTGGTGCAGTGGTTAAGCGCTCGGCTGCCAACCAAAAGTTGGTGGTTCCAACCCTCCAGCTGCTCTGAGGGAGAAAGATGAGGCAATCTCCTTCCGTAAAGATTACAGCCTTGGAAACCCTATGGGGAAGATCTACTCTGTCCTGCAAGGTCGCTATGAGTCAGAATTGACTTGATGGCAACAGGTTTGGTTTGATTGGCGGCTCGGTGGTAGAAGTTGATTTGGTTTGGTTGGCGGCTCAGTGCTAGGAGTCTCACTTTCTGTGCCAGAAATTTGAGTTTGACTCCCAGCCCATATACCTCATGCACAGCTACCACCCTTCTGTCAGTGGAGGCTTGCGTGTGGCTGGGATGCTGAACAGGTTTCGGCAGAGCTTCCAGGCTAAGATAGACTAGGAAGAAAGGCCTGATGAGCTACTTCTGCAAAGCAGCCAATGAAAACCTATGGATCATAACGGTCCATCTACAACCCATCATGGGGATGGCACAGGGCTGGGCAGTGTTTCTTTCCATTGTACATGGGGTTGCCACGAGTCAGGGTGACCCGACAGCAGCCAATAGCAACAACAGTGGCATGGTGTGTGTGAAACGCTCAGCACGGCGCCTAGCACATAGCAGGCCCTCAGTCAAGGCTTGCTGAGGAAAAGAATAATTCTCTATCGAGGAGCAGCTGGAGGAATCCCTGGGTGCGGCAAATGGTAAAGTGCTGGGCTACTAACCGAAAGGTTGGTGATTCAAAACTACCCAGAGGCACCTCAGAAGACAGGCCTGGCAATCTGCTTCCAAAAGGTCACAGCCTTGAAAACCCTATGGAACAGTTCTAGTCTGCACACAAGGGGTTGCCAGGAGTCTGGACTGCAACTGAAAACAACAGCAAGAAACACCTGGAGAGTTCCTGAGGCCCTGAAAAAAATTCCTTCTGGAACTGGGGGCCTCAACTCCTTATGACTCAAACCTACTAAGGTCTCTTTACATGTACTTCAAAAGAACACACTGAATTGGTGAGCAGAGTGTCAGAATGGACAGGTCCCAGACTCCTCGGTCAGACACACCTGGCTGGAACCCCATCCTCGCTTGCCTGTTAGCTGAAGAAAATGTGGGCAGCCCCTTAAGCTCACTGACCCTTGTCCCTTCATCTGTAAAGCAGCGGCAGCAAAGCCTTCCTGAGAGGCTGCTGTGAGAACAAATGATGCGTGGAGAGCGGAATGCTGTGACCGGCAGGCGTCCCATGACACATGGCACTTATTCCTGTCAGTGGCAGGGCCTCCTCTCTTGCTGGTGTCACTTCCTGGTGCCTGGGAGCCAGTGGCAGGGCAAGCTTTCCCACGTGAATTAAATGACCACTTCGGTTGATTATAGGCTTGGTAATGCGTGTATTTCCTTAAACAGCCTCTCAACACTTGCCCTCTTGGCTGGAGCAGAAGTGAGTCAGAGGGGAATTCATGGAAGATGGGGGAAAAACAGGGGGATCAGTTCTCCCCAGGAACCAAAGGCCACCTGGACATGTCTCCCCACCCAGGTTCCCAGGTAGAAGCGACCAGCTGACATCTGGACAGACAGCTGGGGCGTCCTTCACCCCCAGATCGTGAGCCTAAATCAGGGGATGGGGAATTGGCTGACAGAGAGACCTTCAGCCAATAATTCCTGGAACTGGAGGAGGTACACTCTGAGATGCTCTGTCAACACTTCAAGTCTGGGTGCTGGCATTGTGCGGGGACAAAGGAGAAAGCAGAAGTGGCAGCCAACGTCAACAGGGAGGCCCTGGGGATGCTGCCTGCTGGCTTCAAAGCGCCTCTCCTGCCTCGTGGCCACCCTTCCACTGGAGCCTGGTCCTGACCCCTCTACTCTTCCAGGATGAGGGAACCCGGGTGGGCGGAGCTGAGCATCCACACTGTGCGAGGGGTGGGATTAGGAGCTTATACTATACCAATATTGCTACTCTACCAAACTGTGACGGTCGGTCACATGAGGCTCTGCCGAGACTCCCCTCTGTGTGTGTGTGTGCGAAGTATATATACAGTAGGAGCCCTGTTGGCGCAGTGGTTATGTGTTCAGATGCTAAAAGAAAGGTTGGAGGTTCAAATCTACTAGCCGCTCTGCCAGAGAAAGATGTGGCAGTCTGCTTCAAAGATCACAGCCTTGGAAACTCAGTGGGGTAGTTCTACTCTGTCCTAAGGCTCTCTGTGAGTCGAAATTGACTTGATGGCAACATTTTTTATTTTGTTTTTTATATATAGTTATTGTTAGCTCCTGTTGATATCTCTGGGTGGTGCAAACAGTTAATCACCTGACTACTAGCTGAAAGGTTGGTGGTTCAAACCCACTCAGAGGTATCTCAGAAGACAGGTCTGGTGATCTGCTTCCCAAAAGTCACAGTGTCGAAAATCCTATGGAGCAGTTCTACTCTGCACACATGGGGTTGTCATGAGTTGGAATCTACTCAAGGACAACTAACAAAAACAGCAGATGATCTTGAGTTGCCTCTGACTTACGGTGACCTTAAGTTTAACAAATCGAAACATTCCTATCTTTACAATTATTGCTATGTTTGAGTCCATTGTTGTGTCCACCATGTCACTCCATCTCTACTTTGAGGAGGCAGCTCTTTTCCAGTTTTATTTTGATTGACTTCCAACCTAGGAGGCTTATCTTACAGCACTATATTGGATAATATTCTATTGTGATCCGTAAGGTTTTCACTGGCTAATTTTAGGAAGTAGATTACCAGGCTTTTCTTCCTAATCTTAGCCTGGGAGCTACCCTGAATCCTGTGCACCATGGATGACTTTGCTGAAATTTAAAATACTAGTGGCATAGCTTCCAGCATCATAGCAATGTGAAAACCATCACAGTATGACAAACTGACAGACGGGTGGTATATATATATACACACATGTATATACATAAAATCTTATTTAGTACTTGCAACAAGCCGTTAACTTAGGGATCATGGACCATTATTACAATCTCCATTTCAAAGGTAAGAAAATTGAGCCTTAATGATTTTTTAGTCACAAAGTTAGAAAGTAAGAAAAGCAGGATTCAGCACAGGCCTAACCACAAACGCTGACCCACTGTGCCCTTCACAGCAACCATTGGGGAAGGGCGGTGCTGTTTTTATTTTGAAGCCGAGGCTATGGCCACGGGGCTGCAGTGAGTCTAAGCCACATGAAGGATGAGGTAAAGCCAAGCCAGTGAGTGCAATTGCTTTCAGCTCAGGAAAACGTGGATTCCAGCTCAGACTCAATTCCTTTCCAAGCTCCTTCGTATCTCTGCAAGAGGTCTGGCTTCTAGTAAGTGCTCAGTGGGTAGTGGCCGAGAACACTCATCCCTCTAATGTCTGAGCTCAGGTCTCTAGAACGTGGTGGCTGGGAGAGAGCCTAGGGCTTGCTGCTCACAATGGCTGTGCTCTTTCTACTCTGAATTGATCGCTGTTGTTATTGTGTGCTGTCGGATCAATTCCAACTCATAGAGACCCCACTTGACAGAGAAGAACTGCCCCATAGGGTTTCCTAGTCTGTAATCTTTACGGGAGCAGATAGCCAGGTCTTTTCTCTCATAGGGCCACTGGGTGAGTTCCAACCACTGATTTTTTGGTTAGCAGCCAAAAGTGCTTAGCCAATGTACCACGAGGGCTATGGTCTTTGCCTAAAATGGGTCATAACCGCCTGTTCTGTGGACAAACTCCTTTATTGCCGGGTGGCTGCCTGCTTTTGTGCTCTTGCTCCCCCTATCTCCCAGCTTGGTGCAGGATTGTACACACTGGAAGTCTCCATGGGAAATGGAAGGGTAGGTAGAGGTTCTTTACCTCTGTGGGTTGTCCAGTAGCCCACATGGAGCCTTTGGGTGATAGAGGAGAGTGTTCTCTTGTCTGGGCAGACCCAGCCCTGTGTCAGGGGAGAGTGAGTTGGATTCCACCTCTTACTTACCCTATGGAGCAGTTCTATACTGCAACACATGGGATCACTAAGAGTCCAAATCAACTCCATGGCAATGGGTTCACCCTCCTGGCCAGGTGTCCTTGTCTACAACTCAGCACGACAGTCCTGAGTCTCCCTGAACCCAATTTCAAGAGCAGGAAACTGAGGACAGCCAATCACTGAGCCGCCCAGTTAGCAGCAGAGAGAGGATAGCAATCCGAATCTCAACTCTCAGCCACTGTGCCCCCAGCCCTGCCCGGCTCATTGGGTCATGAGGGTTCACGGCTTCGCACAGCATGGGTGCTGGCTGCCGATGATGCTGTGCTCGTGACCCGTGGGGTGCTGGGGGAAGAGCAGTCAGAAGACCTAGGAGTCCCTGGGGCTGCAAATGGTTAAATTTCTCAGCTGCTCACCTAAAAGTTGGAGGTTCAAGTCCATCCAGGTGCACCTCAGAAGAAAGGCCTCGTGCTCTATGTCTGAAAAATCAGCCACTGAAAACCATATGGGGCACAGCCCTACTCTGATCGCATGGGGTCACCAGGAATTGCAGGTGACTCAAGGGCAGCTGATATGCATGACTCTAAGAAGACCTATGCTTCTGCGACTAGCCTCGTTCTGGTTACCCCATGGCTGTAAAAGGGGAATAATAATATGATAATAGTTTCCCTGAAGGCATGTCACGAAGCCTTCGTGAGAAAACACATGTAAAGGCCCCTGTATGTGATCAGCACAGAACTTGTGAGCTGACATGAGCCTCCAAGAGGAAAGGCCAAACCTGTGAGTCAATGACCACATAGGAAGGGGTCTCGGCCTTGGCTGAGACCTTTGGGCACATGTTGTTGAGCTTCATGAGCCAGGAGTGCAGGGCTCTGCAGTGCCTTCCATGAAGCCTGTCCCATTAAAGTGGCTTAAGAATGTGATGACTAAAGAATGAAAGAATGAACAAAATGCCCCCAATCACAACACCCACAATCACAGAGCTCAGGAGTAGCAGACCTGCAGGTCAAATTCCGCTTTCTGTGATTCTAAAACTTGAACTCTTTCTACTGCCCCTTCCCCCTCTGCTGGGCAGAGCTGCAGGCGACAATGCTTGGGAGAATCTCTGCAGCTTATATTGGGCTAGGGCAGGTGGGTAGGGTCCATTTGTTGTTGTTGTTGTTTTTAGTCACCCTTGAGTTGGCTTTGACTCATGGCAACCTTATGTATAACAGAAGGAAACATTACCTGGTCCTGTGCCATCCTCTTGGCTGTTGTCATGCTCCGGTCCACTGGTGTAGCTATTGCATTGCTCATCTCTGACTTGCGCAGTTGTGCGTGCTGGCTAACTTCTCCCGTAGCTAGGAAGACACTCAGAGGGACTTTCCTTTTCCTCATAGCACTGAGTCTTGCAACTTTCCACACCCTTTCAGAATGTATTCAGCTACTGGTTTGGACTGCCCCAATGGCTGCCTCCTGAGAAAGGAGAACAGGGTGTTGAATCACCACCTCCCCTGTTGATGTTCCCAGAATCACAGAATGATCTTGCAGAGCTGAGCCCTGAGCCACGAGGACCACCCATTATTCCTCAAAAAAGCAAGTCATATTTTCTTAACAAACCAGAGGACGGCCTCTCTGCTCCCACAATTGGCATTTCCCAAGAGTTCATAAATTCCAAAGTTATATGAAAAATTAAGTCTTTGAAGCTCAGCTTCTACTTCGGCCTATCAGAATTATTTCTTGGAAAAGAGATTAGCACAGAGAAGCTCTATGAAAATTGGCATCTGAGGATGGCCATCTCATTATGCAAAGTGCCCGTCGGTTCACCTCCAAACACCGTGTGATTTCACACCGCCTATTATCTCCCAGTGACATCTCTTCTTTGGAGCTTATTACTTAAATAAAAAATGTTAATTGTTTCTGAGAAGAGTGCAGTGAGCAATGGGGGCTGCCGTCTCCGAGGATCCATGTTTCCAAATTCCCAGGCTGCTACTCTTGCCAAATGCTGGAAGCTCTCCATAGGCCAACCATCAATTTGTGCGGACTAAGTCACAATTTACATCAAGCACCGTTTTCATAGGGGGTGTTATTTATTGAGCCTGATACCGCAGTGAGGAGGGCGAGCTCTTGAGTAATTAGAATCCTGTCCTCGCTGGGGAGCGAACAATGCCTTCCTGCTATCTCCGCCTTCTAATGGGTTTGCAATGGCGCTATCTCTGCTTCCATAAATAACGTGCTCCATGTAAATAAGGAGTCATTACAGATGGGGCAGCACCCACAAAGCATCTCATAAACACGAGGGAGGTACTTAGGAAGAGGCCCATCAATAAACTGGTTGTGTTCTGTACTGAAGCAGCTCTGGTGTGCGCACTCTGCCTTTTGTGACTTAAATCACTCCATCAACACTTCTCAGAAAGGCCTCCTGGAGGCAGAAGGCAGGTGGTTCAAAGCATGGCCTTCGGAGGCAGAAGGACTTGGGTACGGAGCTCCAGCTCTGAGACTCGGCCTCATGGAGTTCTCTGGCAAATCACCCAGCTTGTCCCAGCTTAGGTTTTCTCCCCTGGACCACAGAAATCACAGAGTGTATCTGATGTCTATACCAGGACTCATGAATGAGTTAGACTAGGCTGAGAACAAGCAGGGAGGCAGCATCTTTATTCTTTCACATCACTTTCTTTCCTCCAAGTCATGTCAGATTTTCCTTTTCCAGGCCTGTCTTTGAGTTGTTCAAACAGCTGTTGTTGCTGTTAGCTGCTGTTGAGTTGGCCCCCGACTCACAGTGATCTCACGCACCAGGGAAAGTAAGGCTGCCTGCTCCTGCACCATCTCCATGATCAGTTGGATCAAATGTTGTGATTCATAGAGTTTTCTTTGGGTGATTTTTGGAAGTAGATGGCCAAGTCTTTCTTCTCAGTCTGTCTTAGTCTGGAAGCTTCCCTGAAACCTGTTCCGCATCCTAGCAACACGTAAGTCTCCACTGACAAATGGGTGGTGGCTGTGAATGAAGTGCGTTGGCCTGGAATTGAACCTAGCTCTCCCACATGGGGAAGCCCTGGTGGTGTAGTGGTTAAGAACTATGGCTGCTAACCAAAAGGTTAGCAGTTTGAATCCACCAGGAGCTCCTTGGAAACCCTATGAGGCAGTTCTACTCTGTCCTATAAGGTCACTACAAGTCAGAATCCACTCAACGGCAATGGCTTTTTTTCTCCCATATGAGAGGCAAGAATTCTACACTGAACCACGAATGCCACCAAAATGTCTAGTGTGGTCTACTGAAATCTCTCATCCAGTTTCAAGCTTTATCCCATTCCTAGCTTGGGCCTGATGGGCTCAATTACCAGCAGTGGAGAAGAAGGTATGAGTTGTTCACTCCTTAACACCTTTCTCTCCTCTACCTCCCACTGCCTGTGATGTGATGGGCTCTTCCAGGAAGAAGCCAGGTTTAGGCGTGGGTACAGAACAGAAAGTAGTGCCCCTAAGGTCTGACTGGTATAGTTGCAGTTGGACTTTGGTGTTTGGGTGGCCAAAGCGATCCTTCCTTCCTTCCTGGGTTTCTTACGCATTGCCTCAACTTGGAACCCCCAGAGCAGTCCCTTGGTGAGGGTTCTGGGCCCTCTGGCAAGTCTTTTATGATTCCACTCAGCCCTTAGCTTCTGAAGGGTAACTCCAGCCTCTCTATACCAAAATTGTGTTGTCCTTTTAAGATTTTTTTTTTTTTTTTTTAAGATATTTTCTTGGGCAACCCAAAGCTGGAAACTTTCTATGGGCTACTCTGGTTGATGCTAAGTGCTGAGAGAAGAAAAACCCACTTTCCATGGCCACGATCTGACTTGCAGTCAATCTTTCACCTTTAGACTTTTATAGGTAATGGCCTTTTTGGCTCCCAAATCTAGAGAATACATATCAAACCCCTTTAGTTGTTCCCTTGAAGGTTTCTTTAGTTGCTAAGCCATAGCCAGTAGCCCACTGCTGTTGAGTCGATTCTGACTCACAGCGATCCTGTAGGACAGAGTAGAACTGCACTATAGGGTTTCCAAGAAGTGCCTGGTGGATTCCAACTGCCGATGTTTTGGTTAGGAGACGTAGCTCTTAACCACTATGCCACCAGGTTTTCCAGCGTTGTTAAAGGTGATGGGAAAGCAACACGCCAACAATTCGTTCCTAAGAGACCTTCACTCTCCAATCTCTGTCAAGGAATTCTCAGCCTTCTAGCAGAAGGGCCAATGGTGGCAGAACCAGGTAGTGACACTTCCTTTGTATGTCCTCCATCAAGGGTTTAGCTTCCCTCCTTAGAATGAGGCTGTTTACCACTATTTATATTGGTCTTGGATCCTTAGCTGAAAAACAGACAGCAGGAAAGGTCCCGTCAACTATTGATTGTGATGAAGACTGAATGAGAAAAGTTATACGTCTATGGCACTGATCCATACTAAGAGCTCAGTAATGCATAACTCTCACTATTATACATTGTCAAGTACCACACAATAAGCTCAAAGACACCACACATATTATGTGTAGGTCCTGTGATTGTTAAGGTTGTGTGTCAAATGGGCTGGGCTGTGATTCTCAGTGGTTTGGCAGTGATGATGTAGTTTGGCAGTAGTGTAATGATGTAATTACCTCCATGATGAGATCTGATATAATGTGATCACTTCCATGAGGGGATCTGCTGTGAGTAGTAGCCAATCAGTCGAAAGGGAATTGCCTTCGGGGTGTGGCCTGCATCCAAATATATGTGGACTTTCTGGCAAGGCCTGTAGGCTTTTGCTTGTTCCGGTCCTACAGCTGGCTCCTGTTCATCTGGCCTCTGGTTTTTGGGATATGAGATAGCAGCTTGCCTGCTGATCTCGGGATTTGTCAGCCTCTGTGGTCTGGATTTTGGTTTTGCCAGCCTCTGCAGCTATGTGAGCAGGGAGAAGCCTCCAGCCTGACCCACAGACTTGGGACTTCCCAGGCATTTCCTTGATATAAATCTCTCTCTCTCTCTCTCTGTATGTGTATATGTATACCAGAAACCCAGTGCTGTCGAGTTGATTCCAACTCATAGTGACCCTACAGGACAGAGTAGAACTGCCCCTGTAGAGTTTCCAAGGAGTGCCTGGTGGATTCAAACAGCCGACCCTTTGGTTAGCAGCCGTAGCTCTTAACCACCATGCCACCAGGGTTTCCATATATATATATATATATATATATACTTCACTGCTTTTACTTCTCTAGAAAACCCAGCCTAACACAGGTACCATTCCGAATGCTCCATCTGCTTCCACTGCCGTATGAAGAAAGTTATTCTATCATCATCCCCATGCTATACATGAGAACACTGAGGCTTGGAGAAACTCCATACAAAGCTGGTAAGTGGACCCGGGAGTGCAGCTTCAGAAAGCAGACTCTTAACCACCTTGCTATAGGCCTCAAGAGACAAGTGGAGACTTCCAGCGAAGGCAGAATTTTCTTCTTCCAAAAGAGTGTTCATGCAAGCAAAATTAAGTCCTAGGAATTCATCAGAACCCATTCTGAATCCAAGCCTTATCCGTTCTTTTTACTATTGGCCATAGGTTTTCACCCTTGAAGGCACTCCAGACAATTAGCAACTTGTTTTGCTATAATCAGACCATCATTTGTGTTAAAGGAGTCCAAATGTCTCAGATCAGTCCCAAACTGCTCCTAACCTTCAACTCATGCCTAGCTTCAACTCTGCCATTATGGCATTGATCCTGAGCTTGACCTGCTCCTTCTGGTCTACCATCTCATCCTATCTCTAAGCAGTCATTTTCTCCCAGTTTCTCTCCTTGTTCTGGCTCCAGTTACCCCCACTGACAGCTTGGTAGAGATACCACTGACATAACATGGGGGTCATCTCCTGTCCATGTGGTTAGACGTAGGAATTCCCTAGGCTCCTTGTTCCCCTCATCAACTTTGCCCCCACAGTGCCCTCCCCACTTCACCCACCCATGCTTCCTTGCCCACCCATGATCCCATTGCCCTCTCTTATTTTATTTATAACCCTCACCTGTACAAGAGATTATCTCATACACTTATTTGTGTCCTTGATTGTTGCTTTCTTCCCTCCCCCACCTGTACCACTAATGTGTTAGGCGCTGGTGAGACAAAACTAGTCTAGAAACACAGGTCCCTGCCCTCAGACATCTTACAATCTTACCAAGGAAAGCAGAAGTCAAGGACAGGGATTTTGTGCCTGCCTGCTGTGCCAACTGTCCCAAGGCACAGCCTGTTTCTAAGCCTCATGCTTCCTACCTCTCCCACAAGGAGGCTGGACCCCATGATTAAAGGGTTGCTGTCACTTTCAAGATCTATGACTCTGGAGTTGTGGCTTCCCTTGGTGTTCCTGGAAGAGCAGACAAGTCCAATTTCAGATACTCGAATCTGATTAATGCGGGAACCGTTAGCATTGGGATGAAGGCATCCCCCATCTCCTTCTTCTCTTTCCCCTCCAGGCAGCTTTTATGTTTCTGGGCTTTTATCCCATTATCCCAACCCCTCTTTATTAGCACCACCTGGAGAGAAGCCACTCCCCACCAGACACTGGAGGAAATTCAGAGAGTCAGCCACTTTGTGTTAGCTTTTGTTCTCTGTGGACACACTTCTGAGCCATGCCTCATCCCTCACCCCAGTTGATCTGGGTAGGACATCTTTGCCACTGCCATTGGTGTGAGGGAAGGAAGGGGTTGTTGAAGCCCCTTTGAAACTCAATCCACTTTCTGGGTTCTTTGAACCAAGTGAGGTTTTCAAATGACTGTATTCTGTCCAGAGAGAAAGCACAAAGAAAACAGAGAATTGGTAGATTAGGGGAAGGCTGGATGGCCTGGTCTAGGTGACTGAAGCCAACCTGCCCCACAGTCTCTGAGGACACCTGGTCTTCACCTGTTCTTCATGCCCATCAGATGACAACATGGATTTCTTCCAGTTCTCAAGCATGATGACCTTTCTCTCCTGAGGGTCTTCGTACATGTTTGTCTGCCTGGAAAACACTTGGTCTCCCATTCCTGTGTTAAGTCCAACTCATCCTGAGAGGTCACATCCTCCAGGCCATCTCCCCAGCCTCTCAACACCCCTGTGCCAAGCTGGACATGGGGCCTGTGGTGATGAACCCCAACCTGGCATCCTCTACCTTCTCTGCATAGCCTTCCATCTGTAGGAGGCAGAAGTGGCAAGTCAACAGGCAGGTAAGATACAGAACAAAGAGCAACGAGAGAGGAGACCCTGGGAGCTCTGTGACTTACCTAGGTACAGGGCAATTGGGAAGATTCCCCAGAGAAGAAACCGGAAGGATGAGTAGGAAGAGAAAAGGGTTGGTAAAAGTATTCTGAGAAGAACAGAATGAGGAAAGGTTTAGGTGAGGGAAATTACACTGTGGGGTTGAGAGGAGAGAAGTTGTATCAGTTAGCTTTTGCTGAATAACAGGCTACTCCAACACTTAATGGTTTAAAACAAAAACTAGTTATTTAGCTCCTGGTTTTGGACATCAGCGGTGTGGGATGGGCTCAGATGACTTGAGTGAGGCTCAGGTGGTCTTGGCTGCTTCCATTCACCAGCCATGACTTCATTCTTTCTTCCAGTCAGACTGACTTCATCCACAACTTCTAGTTTTGTTGGCGTGTATCTGAGCTTCTGGAGGCCCTGGATGGTACCAATGGTTAACGTGCTCAGCTGCTAACTGAAATCTTGGCAGTTTGAGTCCACCCAGAGTCTGCCTGGAAGAAAGGTCTGCCAGTCTGCTTCTGAAAAACCAGCCGTTGGAAATCCCAGGGAGCACGGTTCCTCTCTGACACCTAGTGGGTCACCATGAGTCAGAGGCCCCTTGACGGCAGCTTTTTATTTTATTTGTTTTGTCTGAGTTTCTGACGTTGCTTCTGATGTAGGGATTTCTCTCAGGCCTCAAACCAGAAAAAAATGACTGTTTATCCTAAAGAATCTGTCAATTCTTAGCTAGTGCACTCTTTGAATATTTAATCGGTACTGTTTGCTTGGGCTCCTGACAGGGGCTGGAGTTCAATTTTCAGCTTGCTTTTAGTAATTTTCCAAAAACTTTGTGAGCATAGTCTTCAAATCTTAGCATAAATTATCTGAAGTTTAAAGCATACAAATTGTTGGTTCCTACCCTTGAGGTGCCCAATTTGTTGGTCTGGGAGGGGCTGGGAGTTTGCATTTTAGTCAGATGCGAGGTAAGTCAGATATAGGTGGTAAATGGACAACATCTTAGAAACAGCTCCTATGGCAAAGCCTGCTATGGTTTAATTCCCTCTCATTTTATCTTGCTTTCTTTCATTCTCCCTTTCCCACATGTATGTGTGTGTGTGTGTATCTGTGCTGATGCTTGGTTATAATTTAGTATTTTTAATTTGTCACCTATTTTTCAAATGAAGGCGCTAAGCCTCCACCAATTCATCAGGGAGTAGCTAAAGTTTGCGGGGCACATAGGACAGGTGGCAAAGTGCTTCCACACGTCTCCTTTGCTTTAGCGTAACCTCACAACAGCCCGCATGAGCTCTGCATGAATTTTCTCACTTAAGAGATGAAAAAACTGAGATTTGGAGAAAGGACTTGTAGGAACAAGCAAGTATTGATTTAAAAAAAAAAAAAAAAAGAAAGAAAGTGGCTGCCTGGGTGGCACTCACAGGATGGGCGTTAGCTGCTGGCTCTGTGGAGATCTGGTATCAGGCTCTTGCAGGAAAGTGTCAGGTTTCCATCTCAGGAGGGGTGATCTTTCTAAAAGTTTACCCAGGAGAAAAAGCAGCTGATCTCAGCCCCGGTTTCAGAACCTGAGTGATTCAGTGGGGTAGCCAGTTGTGGTCCAGCTTTGTCTCAGCACAACTCCAGCGTCTGAAACCACATCAGCCGTTCCCTCCCCACCAACTGGGCTCCAAGCACAGTGGGAGCCTCACAGACATTGGGCTGTTGAACGTTCACAGCCAACAGCGCTGGCTCCTACGGGGAGAGGGCCTCCACGCGTCCAGGGCCGCAGACGGGCAGAGCTCAGGGAGCCGGGAGGCGAGTGGAAAGGGACAGCTAAGGGGGACAGTACTTATTCCTGGTGCGTAGGAGACTGCTAGAAAGGAGCAAAGTTCCATGAGGACAGCTAGGTAGTTCCTGATCCAAATTCCAGCTTGGTTTCTCACTGGCTGTATTCTCTTCCACAGTCTCTTTAGCATCTCCAGAGCCTCGGGTTCCTCCTCTCTAAAATAGTGTTCCTCACACCTGTGTCTAAGTTTAGAGTGAGGAGTCAATGTAGAAAGCCTACAGTGTCTCCCGGCACAGCAGGCCTCAAGGTGTGGTAATTCCTTCTCTTTCTCTGTCTGCTTTGGTTTAAATGGTTCTATGATGAGTGGATTAGGGTCTTATTGCTGCTGTAACAAGTGATCACAAACTCACTGGCTGAAAACAACACCCATTATTAACCTTCTGGAGCTCAGAGGCCTGAAATCAAGGTGTCAGCAAGGCTGTGCTCCACTGGAGGCACCGGGGAGAATGGCCCCACTAGGTGAGTCCCAGCCCTGGCTCTTGCCACTGAAGCTCCCTAATGGCTTGGGGCTTAGGCCATGCCAGGCACCCATTGCCACTTGTTTGCATTTGCATGGAGCAGCTCCGAGTTGAGGCTCTGTGTTGATTATGAGAAGGTGTGTACTCGGAGGAACCAGGAGACGTTGGGGGTGAAACTGCACCTGGGAGCGGCGTCTGATGCCATTTTTTACTGGTAGTAGAGAGCTTGTTTTTTCAGAAATTGGACCTTACAAAGTCCTTTAACAGACATCTCACTGGGACCTCACAGAGCTTTGGATTTGGTTTTCATCCTCACAGTTAGAAAAGGAAACTCAGCTTTCACAGAAATGGCTTTCATGCTTTTCTGACCTCATCCGTAGAAAGAAATGCATTCTCTGTAACCCAGTACAAACAAGTGTATGGAGGGACAGACTGACAGACAAAGAGATAGACATGCATAGATATATAGCTAGACAGCTGTAGACAGACAGAGAGACAGACATGCATAGCTAGACAGAGAGATAGTTAGACAGCTAGGCAGCTGGACAGGCAGATAAACAGACTGACACATAGATTAAAAACTAACAATAGTTTCACAAAACAATATTTTCTCTTACTACAGGTGCCCCAATCTGATATTTTCATTTTTATAACAATCTACTTCATTTTTTTTAATGCTAAGTGCATCCCATGTGCTTGATTTCATGAACCACCAACTCGTCATGACCAGCACATAGTAACACTGATTTCAGGCCCCTGACTAGGAGTGAGCAGCTGGTAGGCAGAGCGGAGTCTCCTTCCCCAGACCGGAGCTTAGGGTAGGGCTTCCGGTTTCTGGGCAATACAACTTTCCATTTGTGCTGTGGCCTCTGCAAAACCACAAGGAAGGATAGGGAGAGACATTCACCCCGGGAGTGTAGAGGCTGGTGGGGTCTCTGGAGAGAGCAGGGAGGCTGGGAGGCCTTAGCACCAGCTCTGACCCTTTGGGGCTGGCTGGAGCTGGGAAGGTTGTTGCTTGTCCTGAGCTCAGCCCCTCACATGTAAAGTGTCTGCCCAGCAGCTTGGTCGGGAGAATGAAGGAAACTGAGCGGTGGATATAAAGCCTGTGGTCAGCACTGGGAGCTCAGCTGACCCTGGCTCCTCCTCTCAATGATATCTGGAGGCCACAGGTCGCTGTGATGGGGTGCTCTGAGGATGTGGCCCAATATTCCTGAGTTCCAGGACCCCAAGCATGGAAGCATTCATTTATTTTGGGTAAATAGCGCTCATTCCAAGCAGCCTGGATTGTGCAATGGTTAAGTGCTCAGCTGCTAACTGAAAGGTCATCGGTTCGATCCTATCAGCAGTTCTGTGTGAGAAAAGACCTGGCAATCTACTCCCATAGAGATTTCAGCCTACTCCGTCCTATAGGGTCGCCATGAGTTGGAATGGACTTGGTGACACAACAACAGTGTTCATTCCAGAAGGGACCACCATGAAGGGCCATTTTGTCATGCAAACGTGAGGCCCATGCCCACGAAGAGTTGTGTGTGGGTGTGTGTGTGCATGTGTGTGTATGTGTACAAGTGCACACGTGTGCACAAGGGGAGGGGGAGAGGAAGGAGAAGTCATTTGGAAAGAAATCCAGAATCTGTGGAATTATCTGCATGCTAAAGCTTCCAGCCAGGACACTTGAAGTCCACCAAGTGAGGTGGAAGGCTAACCTTCTCTGGGCCTCTGTGGGGCCCCAGGAGTCCAGATTGAGCCCTGGCATCTGGGGCAGAGCAGGCTCTTCAGAGAGAAATGAATCCCGCCCCCCCAGTCCATGGTGGGCTGTGCCTAAAGGAGCAAGAACACAGGGCTACCTGTGAGGTGTGAGGCTGCTGGGTAGACATGGCAGTGACAGCCCACACTGAGTCTGGGGCGTTTCCTCTTCTGGCGGTCAGCTCACTCTGTTACTTCCACTCTCAGTGACATCTGCGTCCACTGCCGGTGTGTGTGGGCCTGAGTCCATGTGGGTGTAGGTGTGTGAGGGATAAAGGGGACCAGAGCTAGCCATGGAGGCACAGAGAACTGGTACCCGGAGAGCCAAGAAGAAGGGTGGAGGGCTCAGGCAGCAGTTCCATTCAGGAGGTGCAGGCAGCCAGGAGATGTGGGCAAGCAGAATTGGGCAAGAAGGTTGGATTTCCAGGAATTCGGCAGTCTGGGGACTTAGATCATCACCACTGGGACATTAGAGAACGGCTGCGCAGGGGAATGAGGGGAGGTTGATCTATGTCTGTAACGGTTGGAGACTTGAGATCATTCTGCTCATACATAATGCTAACTCTCATCTTCAATTCATGTAAGGCCCTTGATGAGCTGAGTGGGCTGAGCGCTATTATTATTTAATAGTAAACTAAGAGGCAGTCGTGGATCAGAGGTAGACTTTTCGCCTTCCGTGCTGGAGACCTAGGTTTGATTCCCCGCCAACGCTCCTCATGTGTAGCCACCACTTGTCTGTCAGTGGAGGCTCGCATGTTGCTATGATGCTGAATAGGTTTCAGTGAAGCTTCTAGGCTAAGACAGACTAGGAAGAAAGGCCTGGTGATTGACTTCAGAAAATCAGCCAACAGCCCTACGGATCATAAGAGTCCAATCTGCAATGGATGACGGGGATGTCACATGAACAGGCAGTGTTTTGTTTGGTTGTGCATGTGTTGCCATGAGTTGGGACCCAACTCAACAATACCTGCATAGTAAACCAAGGCACAGAGAAACTACATAGCTCATCCAAGTTAGTCAGTTGAAGAAGACAGGCAGTTTGGAGCTTGCTGCTCTAACCGCAATGCCTTAATGCTTGTGTCCCCACTCCATCTTTCCTCTCCATGGTAACTCCATGGGCAAATTACAAAGACGTCAATGGCTGTTAAAACGCAGACACTCCTTTTATGAGTAACCACTTCCTTTTTGCTCTTGACTGAAACACACTGCTGGACCACAAGCTGAGAAAGGGCAACGGTGGAAACCCAGCCAAACAATTAATGGAAGGCTGGGTCCCCTCCTGCAGCATCCTTGGCTTGCCCCACTGCCGTGAGGGTGAACCGAAACCAAGGGCAAGAACACACCACCTGGCCTCCCACATCTGAGCGCGCAGGTCAAGTGCTGTGGAGAAAGAGGTAAGCCGTGGCTCTTCATTAAAGCAAATACCATTGAACATATTTTCAGGATAACGGAGTGTTTTGACCCCAGCAAACATTTGGACCACAATGCAAATTCATTTTCCTCTGTTGAGAGCAGAGAGAGCAGAGAATATTTTCCAAGACAGAAGCCACTAATAATACAATGTATTTCTCAATAATAAAATGTGTATTTATCATATATGATTATTAAAGCAAAAAATACTTTGGTAGACCTACTATGTTTTGGGTTGCGTGTGTGTGTATGTGTATATGTATGTATGTGTGTGTGTACGTGTATGTGTGCACATGTGCATACACACATGGGGGGTGTCTCTGTGACTAATTACTCATCAACTTTTTCTAGTACCCACCCTCCTTGGCTCCCCAAATCTTTCCTGTCTTTCTGGGATCCTACTTTGTGGTGGAATGTCACTCTGTCCCCTGGCTACTTTACTGGCATAGTGTGGGTCTCCTGGCACCAAATGAGTGGAAGAAAGTCTTACCCAGAGGATTTTCAAACTGGAACTGAGAAATAGGGGGAAGTCTTGTTGAGGAAGCTTGGAAGAGAAAATGGATCTGTGGAGCCTTTGGCTGAAGTGGTGGCTGCCAATTCCTTGTCAAGTGGATACAGAAATCTAAAGGACGGAGAGAGAGAGAATGAGAGTGAGAATGAGAGAACAGGCAAACACAGGAAGGAGCAGAAGAGAAGACAAGAGAAAAAAGAAAACGAACAACTCTGCCTGAACAGCCTTTTTTCCTGAAATCTACTCATATTCTTTTCTTTAGCTCCAGAAGTCTCCTCACTATCTTCATAATACATTTCCTCTTTTGCTTACTTGGATCCCTAGTGGTGCAGTGGTTAAGCACTCAACTGCTGTCATGGATTAAATTGTGTCCCCCCAAAATATGTCAACTTGGCTAGGCCATGATTCCCAGTATTGTGTGGTTGTCCTGCATTTTGTGAGTTTGTGTGATTATCCTGTATGTTGTAAATCTTAGTCTCCTATTTGGAAGTGAGCTGTCCATTACGTTAACGAGGCAGGACACAATCTACAGGATTAGGTTATATCTTGAGTCAATCTCTTTAAAGATGCAAAAGAGAGAAGTGAGTAAAGAGGAGAGGGATCTCAGTACCACCAAGAAAGAAGAGCCAGAAGAAGAGTGTGTCCCTTGGACCCAGGGTCTCTGTTCTGAGAAACTTCTAGACCCAGGGGAAGATGGGTGACCAGGACCTTCCCTCAGATCTGATACAGAAAGAAAGCCTTCCCCTGGAGCTGGCGCCCTGAATTTGGACTTTTAGGCTCCTAAACTATGCGAGAATAAATTTCTGTTTGTTAAAGGCATCCACTTGTGGTATTTCCTTCATAGCAGTACTAGATAACTAAGACGGCTGCTAACCGAAAGTTCGACTGTTTAAACCCACCAGCCACTCTTCAGGAGAAAGATATGGCAGTCTGCTTCCATAAAGATTACAGCCTTGGGAATCCTGTGGGGGAGTTTTACTCTGTCCTATAGGGTTGCTATGAGTCAGGGTCAACTCAATGACAGTAGGTTTTGGGGTTTTTGCTTAAGTTAACTGAGTTGGGTCCACTGCTCTGCTTTACCGATCTGAGCCTAAAAAGAACCCTAATTGAGCGTCACCACTAGCCACACCCCCACTCAGAACTTTCTCAGGCTTTCTGTCTAGAGGAGGTGATGTCATTTGTGGTTATAGGTGCAGCAGTTGGGGAAAGAGCACTCTACAGAAAGAACCTGAAGAAGGGCAAGGCAAGCGCTTCAGGGGGGTGGGTGTCTGGAGGTGCACTCCAGACAAGGTGATGCTCCTATTGTGTCTTGGAGAATGAGAACCTGGGCCACCTGAAAGAAACTGTGCAGACTGTTTGTTGTTAGGTGCTGTCCAGTCAGTTCTGACTCATAGCGATCCTATGTACAACAGAACGAAAACACTGCCTGGCCCTGCCCCATCTTCACAATCATCGTTATGCTTGAGTCCATTGTTGCAGACACTGCATCAATCCATCTCACTGAGGGTCTTACTCTTTTTCACTGACCCTCTATTTTACCAAGCATGATGTCCTTCTCCAGGGATTGGTCCCTCCTGATAACATGTCCAAAGTATATGAGACATAGTCTCATCATCCTTGCTTCTAAGGAGCATTCTGGTTGTACTTCTTCCAAGACAGATTTGTTCGTTCAGATTCGGGTATGAAATTGGAAGGTATGAGTTAGTGAACACAGTTTGGTTTAGTGCTATGGTATGAATCATGGATTAGAAATGGGTTAGGGCAGGAGGAGATGCTGGCAGGGAAGTTGGGGACAGGCTGGGAGGGGCTTTGAGTACCAATTTAAAGACTTTGGGCTTGCCCTTGTAACAGGTGTGAAGTGGGCCCTGTAGTGGAAATTGACAGTGATGTGATGTTTCCATTGAATTCCATAGCAGACTTCCCTAGAGAAAAGGGGAGCCCGTGGAAGAACAGTGTCTACGATATTTTATACTCTTCAAACAGGATTTTCTGATTTGTAGATTTTCAGGAAGATATTCTTCTCGAAATACCAAATTAAAAAAAAAAGATTCTTTTTCCTTGTCTGCGTTTGCACACGTTCTGATAGACCATAAGTCTTGAATTGAATGATCTCTTATGTTTTTCAATCACCTAAACAAGAGGTAAAATAGTTGGATATAAGAATCCATAGACGTCGAATTGTAATAATAAATAATAATAATGACACAGTAACCACAGCTGAGCAGGCTGAGTGGCCACTCTTCTAGGCAGAGTGCCAAGTGCTGCATGTGAGAGACCAGCTACCAGAACAACAGAGAGCAACCATGTGGGGAAGGCTGGAGAGAGACAGCCTGGGGTCAAAGCCTGGCTCTGCCACTTGTGGACTCTGTGGCCTTGGGTGTACCACAGTTCCTTCAGGGCTGTCAAGAGGATTCAGTGCAGTAATTTATGTCCAGTCCTGGGAGTGCTGTAAGTGCTCAAGCTATGTAAGCTATTCCCTTTAAAATTAGATTAGTTCTCTCCTGATAGGCTAAAAAATAGGTCTTTCAGGCAGATTCCAAGGCAACTCCAATTCTATGTGTTTCTTCATTGCAAAATCCAGCACATTTAGGTGGTTGTTGTGTGTCGTTGAGTCAATTATGACTCACAGCGACCACATGTGATAGAATAGAATTGCCTCCATAGGGTTTCCCAGGCTGAAATTTTTACGGCAAAAAGCCCTGGTGGCTTGGTTGTTAAGCCCTTGGCTGCTAACTGAAAGGTCAGTGATTCTAACCCACTAGCTGCTCCGAAGGAGAAAGATGTGGCAGCCTGCTTCTGTAAAGATCACAGCCTTGTAAACAGTACTAGGCAGTTCTACTCTGTGCCCTAGGGCATCTATGAGTCAGAATCGACCCCATCACAGTGACTTTTTTTTTTTTTTTTTTTTTTAATTTTTATGGGAGCACATCGCCAGGACTTTTCTCCCTTGGAGCTGCTGGTGGGTTCCAAATTGCCTACCTTTCAATTAGCAGCTGAGTGCTTAACCACTGCACTGCCAGGTCTCCTTTGTATGTAAAATGTCTCCTAGACCTGAGGTTGTGAGGAGCGTCAACAAAAACGAAAGCTGATGGAAACCCTTTCTGACGGGCTTTGAGTGTTGAAATGCTATGATTAACTGCCTATACTTAGTGAGTATAGATGATTTCAATAAATTAATTTGTATTTTCATTTACTACTTTAATAGGAGAGATATTGGAGAACATTTGGAAAAATAAAATTGATTTAATTTTGACCATGTTAGTATTTTAGCTGTTTTCTACTCATTTCTTTTCATGCAGAATCATTTCTCAAAGTACTGGGACACACACACATATGTACACACGTGAGCACACACACACACCACCTGCATATGTGCACACAGACACACCCACACACGTACACACACAGACACCACACACATATGTACTCAGCCACCACACACTTACACACCACACACATACCACACGCAAGCACATACACAAATAAAATTGTATGCCTTTCCATTCCAGTTTCCGTTATATGATATCTAAAAACTTTTTCTGACTTTTTCAACAATATTTTAACTATCTGCTTATTATTCCTTCAGGTGCATGATAAGTAATGTACTTAACTATTCCCCTGTGTGGGATAATTCTGTTGCCTCCAAATGGAAAGAAATTTGAGCCGACATGTGTAAACATCATTATGAATAAAAGGAAATAGTTGTTAAGCTGCTCCGTAAAAATCAAAAACCACACAAGCAAACCCAGCCCTGGTACCACCAACATAGAAACCTGTATTGTGTGAAGACAATCATGCAGACAACTACAAATACCACAACAATCCTTGTCCTTGTCTTTCTAAAAGAGAAAAGCGCACAAGCTCAGCAGCCAGACAGATCCACGTTCAGAACATACACTTTCTAGCTGGTGGCCTTGGGCAGCTTCTTCATCTCCAGGAACATTTATTTTCTCAGCTATAATGTGGATCATGTTGTCTTGTTCACCAGGTGGTTGTCAAGATTACATCATATTTGTCTGGCACCTGTGCATGTTAAATCCCACATACATGCTATTGATGTGTCACATGTATCTACCACCTGCCTGTCAGTTTTTCGTACTCTGGTGGCTTGCCTGTTGCCGTGATGCTGGAAGCTACGCCACCAGTATTTCAAAAACCAGCAGGGTCATCACGGTGGACAGGTTTCAGCTGATCTTTCAGGCTAAGATGGATTAGGAAGAAAGGACTGGCAATCTACTTTCAAAAATTAGCCAGTGAAAATCCTATAGATCACAGTGGAACACTGTCCAATGCAGGCGGGCCCCGGAATATGAGAGAGTTCCGTTCCTGAGTCTGTCTTTAAGTTGAGTTCGTACATAAGTCTGAACAGTTGGGTATGGTTGGCCTCCAACATCAGTCTGTCAAATATTTGCCTTAGTATACAGTATATGCACCTTTCTAGGAATAAAAAACTTTAAAGAAACACTCACAAAAACAGTGAAACATCTTTAACATAAAAATACAGTAATAACGATAATAATAATGTTTTGCGCAGTGGTTAAAGCGATCAGCTTCTAACTGAAAGGCTGGAGATTTGAAACTGCCAGCCTTGGGAACCCTGTGAGGTCGCTCTGAGTCGGAATCAACTGGATGGCAGTGGGTTTGGTTTTGGTTTTGGACCATGGTTCAAAGTGCCCGTTTGTTATTACGAACCATTGTAGGTACCTTGGATTTTTAATAGACTAGGCTTTGCGGCGGTTTGTTCGTAACTCCTGGTTGTACGTAGGGTGTCTGTAGTCTGGGGATTGCCTGTAGAGTGCCAGAAGATGAGCCCTCTGGGTGGGAAGGCGCCACAGTAGCCACGACAATGGACTCAGACGAACTAACGATTTGAAGATGGCCCAGGACCGGACAGTATTTCATTTTGCTGTTCTTGGGGTTGCCATGAGACAGAGCTGACCCGACAGGACCTAATGACAGTCACAACTCGCATGTATGATATTTACAGGTCCAAATCTCATCTCTCCTGTAGAAAACCCTCTGTGGGTAGGAAAGATTCTCCTTTCCATCATTCTTTTACTGCCTGGTACAGCGCCATTGTCACTGGGCAGGCAACTGATAGGCAGTTATTGATCAAATGACTGCATGTCCTTCAACAAGAAAACTTGGAAAAAAATTAACAATCATTTAGTTTTCTAAGAAAACTACGGGATCTCCATTTTCTAAGCCTCAGACTATAGTTTGCATGTGACCAAACTGTGATTGCAGGCTATTTTCCACTAGAATGTAATTGTATTTATGGAAATTGTCACACGTCTTCAGCACAACAAAACTTGACTCCGCTGTCCTACATGGAGGACGTTGAGAGGACAATAGATTTTATTGGTTGAATTCCTCTCCCCCCCATCTCCCACCGCCCCATGCATTGCTACAAAATCACAAAGAAGGGGGAAGAAGAGGGGAAAGTAATTTTCCCAGGAAAGCTTCGGTATGTGTGGGTGGTCAATGCTGTTTACCTAAAATGGATTTGTGGCTGGAGAGAAAATTCTTATTCCCGAAAGGTGAATCTCACTGACTGATTACAGAAATAAGTTGCACTGCTTGATGTAGGGAGGGAAAAAAAAAAAAGAACAGTAACTTTCTAATTTGTCCCTGCCCCATACAAACAAGGACGGGGAAGATTACAGGTTTTCCTGTGTCTCGGAGTTCTGCAGAGGCAGGAGGCTGTATCAATACCGAAATGGCGGAGACTGGAGCATTCCATTATCATAGATCTACTTTGTACCCACGGAAAGCAGGTTCTGTTCTTTCCTTCTTTTCCTGCTGAAAACATGCACTAGCAGGGGCGTGGGGTGTTGCTCTTTGTGGGCGCCAAGGTCCTGTCCCAAACCTCCAGCTGGACTGGAGGCTGCCGGCAAGAGTGAGAGCCACCAAAAGGGGGAGCCAGCTTCTTGTTAAGAGTTTCCCCCCACAAAGTTTCAATCACCTCCCTCAGCTTTGAAGCAAAATCCATGTAGTCACATTTTCTCTCCTGAAAAATAATTAGGTCACCAAAGCTGCTTACAATCAGAAACCCATTACACGGGGAGCAGCGTAATCTCTCTTTTCGTCAAATCTAACAAGTGACCATGACACAGATCAGAAACATGTCTGTCCCAACTTGGGCTCCCACCAGCATCCATGGGAGGCATTGCTGGGATCCCAGAAAGGCATTCTGAGGAGGGTAGAATGGAGGAGGAGCAGGACGTCCATAAAAACCTCAAACTAGTTGCTGTCAAGTCCCTTCTGATTCACGGCAACCTCGTGAGTGTCAGAGTAGAACTACATTCATCAGTGGCTGATTTTTCAGAAGTAGATCGTCAGGCCTTTCTTCCAAGGCACCTCTGGGTGGGCCTGAACTACCAATCTCAGTAGCCGAGCCCTTAATGGTTTTCGCTACCCAGGGAGAGGAAGAAGGCCAGGATTGAGGGCCCAGTGCCACTGCCTACTGGCCCGCCTGTCCTGAGCACAGCTTCATCTCCATGGAGACTCAGTTTCCTCATCTGCAGACATACACCATCTTACCTCACACACCTGTTCCCCGTGAGGACTGAATACCGAGAGACTTGACTGGAGGTCAGGTTTTCCAATTGCAAAACTCTAAATTCACTTTTTCCCTCCCGAGGCCTTGGCAAATGCCTCAGGAGGTAGAAGCCCAGATCACAGAGCGTTCTCCTAAGTGTGACTTCCCCTTCTCCTTAGCAGCTGATTTCGTGATTCACAGACAAACGGGGGGGACTAGAGAGAAGCTTTCACAACTGAGAGTGGACTGGGACCTGTTTCTAAACATGTCTTTACTATTCGATCTGAGAACTGAGAGTCAAGTCCTAGCATGCTTCTTAAGCTTTGTCATGCCATAAAATGTCTCAAAGCTTTTATGCCTTCACCTGTTTACAAAAAAACAAAACAAAAATAGTGGCCATGGTAAATTGAATGATATAATATATGTGAAATTGACAGGTACAATGAATGGGTAAGTTGTTGTTAGTGGCTGTAAAGTTGATTTTGACTCATTGTGACCCCACGTGACAGAGTAGAACTACCCCATGGGGTTTTCTTGGCTGTACTCTTTCTTTACAGGAGTAAATTGCTCGGACTTTCTCCTATGGAGCTGCTGGGTAGGTTCAAACTGTCTACCTTCCAGTTAGCAGCCGAGCGATAAACTGTTGTGCCACCAGAGCTCCTTAATCTTATTTTTTGTACCTCCAATCATATTATAAGGTTCTGGAAGGCAGGGACATTTCTGGGCGGAATTCATCAGGAAAGGAAGGTAATAAAAGTCTTCCTGACAACTTCCTTTTAATGAGCACCTATTAAGTTCAGGGCACTTCCCATAAAATAACTTAGTTACCCTTTCAACTATTCAGTAAGTGAGGTTTTCTTGTGCTCACTAATGAGAACATAAAATCAGAGGAGTTACAAACTTGACCAAGGCCATAGAGCTAAAGCAAGGGGTTAGAAATGAAGTTCATTTGACTTCAAAACCTTGAGTCTTCCAGCTAACTAGGTAAATGAAGCAAGCAGAAGATGGGGCCTTTATTCCCCAGTGACGGAGCGGTGAAGAGTGAGTCAGAGCGTGAGGATCCAAACTGCAGTGCCAGGATGTACTCTGTGGCCCAGTTCCCGTCTATACAGTTGGGATAATAGCACCATTAGATTTCGTTCTCGATGGTACGTTACACATTGTTAGAAGTGCTTACACGTATTCATGAATTTAATCCTTGCCATAACTCTAGGAAGGAAACATCTTATTGTTCACATTGTATGGACAAGGACATTGAGTCACAGAGAGGTTAAAAGTAAGTTGCCTATAGACACAAGCTAGTGCGTGGCAGAGCTTGGATTGAAATCCAAGTACTATGTCCCCAGGGTCTACACTCAACCACCACCCTGTAAGGATTTCCATAGCTGCCCCCATGGGTTTGCTGTCAGTCCAAAATAATACGATGCCTGAAAACTCCTTAGAAGAGAGCCTACACCACAGAGTCACTGAATAAATGTGAATAATTGTTTAGTATTGTTACTAATATTATTGTTGTTAGTTGCTGTCAAGTTGATTCTAACTCATGGTGGCCGCACGTGTGCAGAGTAGGACAGCTCCACAGGGTTTTCAAGGCTGTGACCTTTTGGAAGCAGATCACCAGACCTTTTTCCCAAGGTACTTCTGGGTGGGTTTGAATGCTAACCTTTTGATTGGCAGCAAGTGCCTAACTGTTGCACCACCCAGGCTCCTATGTTACTAATATAGTGATTGTTACATGTGCAAGAGTTAAATCTTGTGATGCTCAGATTAAGCAACAAACAAACAAACAAACAAAGCAAGGGGTGCTGGCTTTGAGTAAGTTGGAGGGCTTTGGTCTTACCCCGGAGAAGGCTTTTCCAGGGAATAGGGGTAGATTGTTTTTGCATCTGTAATTCAATTCCACTCTCAGCCTTAAGCAGAAGCAGGGGGCAACTGTGGTACTGAAAAAAACAAAAAATTCTGACTACTTAGTCACAGATAATCCTAAGGAAAGCTAAAATGGGTAAGTGCTTAAAAAAAAAAAAAAAAACCAAGGAAAAGAGATAGGCAGCCCTCTAATACACTCAGATATTCATAATAGCTTTTCCCCTTGAAAATGTTTTAAATCAAATTATGTTTTACACCTGCTTAAAAAGGCAATGAATACAAAGATTTACGATAAAAACAAAAAATAGTTCCTAGGCCCCACCCAGACTCTCAGCCCCACCCCCTACATAAATCACGTTTATGTCTTTCTACATGGAATAGCAATTGAGATGTTTCTACAAACAGATGCAGTGCTGGAGGTACTCACTCATCTATGCCAAGAAATATGGAAGACAGCTTCCTGGCCAACTGCCCGGAAGAGATCCATATTAATGCCTACTCCCAAGGAAGGTGATCCAACCGAATGTGGAAATTATAGAACAATATCATTAATATTTCACACAATTAAAATTTTGCTGAAGATCACTCAAAAACGGCTGCAGCAGTGTATTGACAGGGAACACCCAGAAAAATTCAGGCCAGTTTCAGAAGAAGACTTGGAACCAGGGATATCATTGCTGATGTCAGATGGATCCCGGCTGAAAGCAGAGAATACCAGAAGGATGTTTACCTGTGTTTTATTGACTATGCAAAGGCATTCGACTGTGTGGATCATAACAAATTATGGATAACATTGCGAAGAATGGGAATTCCAGAACACTTAATTGTTCTCATGAGGAACCTTTACATAGATCAAGAGGCAGTTGTTTGGACAGAACAAGGGGATACTGATCGGTTTAAAGTCAGGAAAGGTGTGTGACAGGGTTGTATTCTTTCACCATACCTTTTCAATCTGTATGCTGAGCAAATAACCTGAGAAGCTGGACTATGTGAAGAATGGGGCATCAGGATTGGAAGAAGAGGCATTAACAACCTACATTATACAGATGACACAACTTTGCTTGCTGAAAGTAAAGAGGTTGAAGCAGTTGCTGGCTGAGATCAAAGACCACAGCCTTCAGTATGGATTACATCTCAACATAAAGAAAACAAAAATCCTCATAGCTGGACCAATAAACAGCATGATGAATGAAAAAAAAATTTTTTTTGAAGTTGTCAAGGATTTCATTTCACTTGGATCCACAATCAATGCCCATGAAAGCAACAGTCAAGAAATTAAACGATGTAGACTTCTTTAAAGTGTTAAAAAGCAATGTTGTCACTTTGAGGACTAAGGTGGGCTTAACCCAAGCCATGGTATTTTCAATCCCATCATATGTGTGTGAAAGCTTGACAGTGAATAAGGAGGCTGAGAAGAATTGATACCTTTGAGTTACGGTGTTGGCAAAGAATATTTGAATATACCATGGACAGCCAGAAGAAGGAACAAACCTGCCTTGGAAGAAGTAGAGCCAGAATGCTCCTTAGAAGCAAGGATGGCAAGACTTCATCTGATGTACTTTAGACATGTTATCAGGAGGGATCAATCCCTGGAGAAAAGGCACCATGCTCAGTAATGTAGAGGGTCAGCTAAAGTGAGGAAGACCCTTGAGGAGATGGATTGACACAGTGGCTGCAATGATGGGCTCAATCATAGCAACAATTGTGAGGGTGGAGCAGGACCGGGCATTGTTTTGTTCTGTCGTACATAGGGTCACTATGAATCAGCACCTAACAATGACCAAAAAAACCCCAGTGCAATGACAGCAACATGATTAAAAAAAAAAAAAAACATGCTTTAATTTACTTACATCACAATCCACAAAATTTTTTGGTAATTCTATTAATTTTATTTGTTAATTTGTTATTATTATTATTATTGCCATTTTAGCTCATCTATTGGTTTTAAATCTTTTTTTTTATTTTATTTTATTGGTTACCTAGAAACCTGCTGGTGCAATGGTTAAGAGTTTGGCTGCTAACCAAAAAGTCAACAGTTCAAATCCACCATGAACTCCTTGAAAACTCTATGGAGCAATTCTACTCTGTCCTACAGGGTCACTATGAGTTGGAATCTATTCGAGGCCAAGATGTTTGGTTTTGGAGGCACGCTGCTGGTGCATTGATTCAGCACTTGGCTGCTAACTGAAAGGCTGGTGGTTCAAACCACCCAGTGGTGACACAGGAGAAAGATGTCTACTTCCATAAAGATTACAGCCTTGGAAACTCTATGGGGCAGTTCTACTCTGTCCTATAGGGTTGCTGTAAGTCAAAATCCACTGGACAGCAATCGGTTTGGTTGATTTGCATTTGGTATTTTTTACTTGAGTGATTATAATTACACATATCAGTCTTTTATTTATTATTCAGTAAACTTGGTAATATTGTGAGACTTTTTTCCTCCCTCCCTCACCTCCTCTCTTCCTCTTACCTCTCCTTTTCTGAGTGTTGTACCATTACTCTTACCTTGTCCAGGAATATCACCCCAACTTTCTGCTGTGCCCCCTCACTTACCTCTCCCCTGTTTTCATTTTGGTTGAATTTATAAGCAAAACCAACGAATAGCTCTTAAGCTCACGTAAACATCTTCTTAAATATGTCATTCTTGAGGCCCTCTGTGTTCCTCATGTACTTACCTAGACGTGCTGTGGAGTTATTATCCTGTTTTTATTTTTTTTTCCCCATGAAACCCATATGGGGTCTCCCCCACCCAGATCTCTTTCTTTTTCTTTTCCTACTTGTTTGTCCAGAGTGCATCTTCAAGGAAAGAACTTTCTCAGCTGGGAGGAGGGTTGGTAAAATGTTGACTCCTTAAATGTAAAAACAAAGAAAACAATATTACATCTTTACGCTTGATTGATAGTTTGATTGGGTGTGAAATGTCAAGTATATAAAATTATTTCTCCAAAACCTTGGAAAATCCTGCTTCATTGTCCTCTAGCATCTTTGTTTGTGGTGGTCAAAGGCTGGGGCCAGCTTAAATCCTACTTCTGTGTCTATGTATGTGAGTGATATGTTTTACATTTTTCCCTTGTATAATTACTGAGGAGCTTCTCTTTGTCACTGGAGCTCTGAAATATACAAATAGAGACGGGTAGATTTTTGGATGATTGAATTTCCATACCCAACAATATTGATTAAAGGAAAAGTGTCACCTTAGGAAGAGGACTGTCTTTACCCTTTTCCATCCAATCTTATCACCCATGTTTGGAGGACTTGACCAAAGGCATAACAATATGGAAATCAAACTTCCGACAGCATAAAGAGAGAATGTGAGAGATAACATCAAGACTGAAAGCATCTCGATAGATTGGAATGCATACAGTTATCTCCAACAAGTAGTATTGTGAGAGAAAACAGGTAGACCATCAGTGAGATTCTCAAAGTAGTTGCAGATACACATTATGAAATTTTCAAATCCCCACTCCCTACATAATCTATGGTCTATATGACATAATCATCGACGATATGGAGAAGATTGAGGCATCAAGATAGGAGGAAGACTCATTAACAACCTGTATTATGCGGGTGCACAATCTTGCTTGCTGAAAGTGAAGAGGACTTGAAGCACTTACTAATGGAGATCAAAAACCACAGCCTTCAGTATGGCTTACGCCTCAACATAAAGAGAACAAAATCCTCACAACTGGACCAATAAGCAGCATCATGATAAATGGAGAAACGATTGCAGTTGTCAAGGATTTCATTTTACTTGGATCCAAAATCAACACCTATGGAAGTAGCAGTCAAGAAATCAAAAAACACATTGCATTGGGCAAATCTGCTGCAAATGTTCTCTTTAAAGTGTTAAAAAGTGGAGATGTCACCTTGAAGACTAAGGTGCACCTGACCCAAGCCATGGTATTTTCAATCACCTTATATCCATGTGAAAGCTGGACAATGAAAAAGGAAGACCAAAGAAGAATTGACACCTTTAAATTGTGGTGTTGGTGCAGAATATTGAATATAGCATAGACTGCCAAAAGAACAATCTGTCTTGGAAGAAGTACAACTAGAATGCTCCTTAGAAGCAAAGATGGCAAGACTTCATCTTACATACTTTGGATAGGTTATCAAGGGGGGGATCAGTCCCTGGAGAAGGACATCATGCTTGGTAAAGTAGAGGGTCAGCAAAAAAGAGGAAGATCCTCAACGTGATGGATTGACACAGTGGCTGCAGCATGGGATCAAACATAACAACTATTGTGAGGATGGACCAGGACTCAGCAGTGTTTTCGTTCTGTTGCACATAGGGTCCCTGTGAGTCAGAACTGACTGGACTGCACCTAACAACAACGACATAGTCTCTGATTTCCTAATCTCTAATTCTGCCTTCTATGAAGACGCTCATATAGCCAGGGAGCAACCCTCCCTCTTTGGACCTCACAACACTTTCTCTCTTCTCTTTTGACACAAGCCTCTTTCTGCCTTTATTATTAATTATCATTATTATTATTATACTTAGGGGAATGGCCAGGCCCTCTTGCTTTCTTTTCCTCTTCTCCTTCCTTGCACACACCTTTCTAAGTCTACATGTTGGCGATGTAGGGTGACCACATTCCATGCCTCATGGGGTTGAGAGTTTCACAGGGAAGGCAAGCAAGGCATGCCGTGTTATTGAGAAGTGTAAGATACTACACGGGCATTGTAGCAGGGTCACCTAATGTGTTTGGTGGGAGTGGGGGCTGGTCTGGGATTTTTTTTTTTTTATTAATTTTTATTAAGCTTCAAGTGAACATTTACCATTCCAATCAGTCTGTCACATGTAGGTTTACATACATCTTACTCCCTTCTCCCACTTGCTCTCCCCCTATTGAGTCAGCCCCCACAGTCTCTCGTTTCGTGCCAATTTTTCCTGGTCTGGGATTTTAAATGGAGACTAAATGAGCAAGTTTTTACTTGTTTTCTTCTCGGACATTCTCCCTGCAACATTCCTTCCTGTTTGATCTCAGAACTTCAAAGCTAGCACTTCACCATGAAAAATCTGGACTTAATCTTATTGCTCTAACAAACCCAGTAACCAGACAAGGGACTAGCACATACCAGGTACTCAGGAACCCCAAAACAGAACCCATTGCTGTCCAGTCAATTCTGACTCATAACAACCCTATAGGGCAGAGTAGAACTGCTCCCATAGGGTTTCCAAGGCTGTAATCTTTACGGAAGCAAACTGCCATATCTTTCTTCTGAGGAGCAGCTGATGGGTTTGAACCACGGGCCTTTTGGTTATCAGTCAAGTGCTTTAGTCACTGAGCCACCAGGGCTCCTTAGGTGCTTAGGAAATGGTAGTTAACTCTTGAATAAAGATGGTGCAACATAAATCTATCCCTGGGAAACCACCTAGACCAACATCCACTCCTCTCTAAATTTCTATTTTCCTGATGAGAAAACTTGGATTCAGAGTTGTTAACTGACTTACACAACTTCCCATGTCATAGCTCTTTCTCTCTCTCTTTCTTTACCATTGCTACTTCATTTATGTTTTTGGCAGGTATTGATCAGGTCTTAATGCATTTTCATCACTATGCCAGTGATATTAGATTAACAGAGTTAAACCAGATTCAGCACTTGCCTTTCTCAACTAAGCAACTGTGCAGATAAACAGAGCCCAATGCTAAAAATATTGCCGATACTAAAAGTACCTATTTTGTTGGAGTTTGTGATGATTACGAGGGGTTATACATGGCCCCACGGCTACCATTCCAATAATGGTGGTTACTTACTCATAGTAGTGGTAGCAATGTCAGTGTTTTCCTCAAATAAGAGAAGTTCCAGTTGATTCCGTGGGAATCATGGAATGTAGATATTGTATTTAACTACAAAAATAAGCTATGATATGAATGAAACAAATAAATCTCTGCCCGGCAGACACTGATTGCTCTAAAGGAAATTCTTCATGGAATTACAGGGAGAGAACACCTTTGGAAAGAGCTAACACAGGGACTGACATTTAGTAATTTATATTGTTTTAAAAATAAAATCTGGAAAAGTCTACATGGAACTATTAGAGAGTGGCTACTACAGCCACCCAGTGGAATATTACACAGCCTTTAAAGAGTATATTAATACAAACTATCAAATAGGATGGAAGACTACCTATAAGTTAAATGAAAACAGTAAGAAAAAATTGAATGTATAATATGATTATAATAATGTAAAACTGAAAGCCTAGATATGGACAGAAGCCCTGGAAATAGAGATCCCCAAATATGGTCTCCTTTGATCTGTGACAACAAAGACATTGTTTGATTCCTTCTTTCTATTTTCCTCATTTCATTTAATTAGCACATATATGCTCTATAATGAGATAAGTAAGAAAATATCCTTTCAAATAGTATTAAAAAGTTGGAGCCCCATTAAACTAAATATGTTGTTGTAGAAAAAAAACAAACCCACTGCCGACAAGTTGATTCTGACTCATAGCACCCTATAGGACAGAGTAGAACTGCACCATAGAGTTTCCAAGGAGTGCCTGGCGGATTGGGGCTCCTTTATTGAGTGGACTATCCATTGAAGGTGATGTATGGTGTTCCATTCCATGGGCCTTGCATTTCCAACAATCCTTACAATTCCTTCTCTTACCTGAAAGCATCCAGGGAACATCATGAGTGAGGCATGTGAACAAATGGCAGCAGGGACCAAGACAGAACAAATATTATACAACTGGTTCAAGGCACTCCCACACTCAAGTGAAAACCCTGTGGATCAAAATTGATCTGTGGCTTAGCATTGGGCAGCATTTCGTTCTTCTGTGCATGAGGTTGCCATGAGTCAGCGACTTACTCAACAGCAGCTGACAGCAGCAACAACAACGAGAGAAGGAGAGTAGAACGTGTCACTGGCTCTCAGTTTGGGTGTATTGTTATCCATTTATGCAATAAAGAAGCAATTCTTGGTTGTGCAAAAAAATGACTTCAGTTTTACACATTTCAAGTGTCAGGTGCTTGCACAATATTCTTGCAAGAATGTCTACAAGATAGAAGGATGCATGGGTGTGGAGATCAAGGGAGAGGTCTCAGCTGAGGCTGGAGAGCAGAATTGTAAGTCCTTCTTACACGTGTAATAGCTGGTATCCTTGGTTTGGAAAAGGTTGTTCAAAATGGGGTGCCCATAATTTGACTCTTGGTTTCACCTAGAAAGAAATAGAAGTAGCTGCAGTGTCTCTTATACACATGAAAATATGGCTCCAGAGCAAGGGAGACTGAACAAATTGGAAAATAGAGCTTTGGGTGTGGTCAACATTTAGAGAGTAATTGAACCCATGGGTTGGGAGGAGAGGGCCCAGGGGAAGTAGGTGCAGTGAGATGACCCCACAGTGTTTGGGAATGAAGGCCTGGAGTGATGAGGCCCAGTTAAGGGCAGGGAGCTCCAGCTGACCATCTGTGATGGCCACTGCCCCGGCTCGGCCAGGCCCCCAGATTGATTAGGCGGGAGAACGGAGGGGGAGGAGTGTACGGCCTGTACCACAGAAAGGGTTAAAAGCTCAAGTGCTTTCCAGATGTCAACAGTTGATTGCAGACAATTAGGAGGCTGCCTTTTCTTCTTTCTCCCAGGACCCCAACGCAAACTGTCTGAACCACAACAGTTGAGTCTGAGCGTATCAAATAAGTAAGGCAAAGAGAGACCCCGTGGAATAACTGTGGTTAGTGGCTTGTGGGACTGTGGGTGGCGGGGGGGGGGGTGGCTCAAGAGAAAGAAACTTGCTTTTAATCAATGTGCTAACCCAGGACAGAAGGTCTTCTTTCTCTCTTTCTCTCTCCCTCATTTCATTTCCCAGGGCTCAGCCCTCGCCTCTCTTCCCACCACCACACACCCCCTGACTGGCAGAATGGAAATTTGGTCCAGTCTTTTTTTTTAATATAGATACATTAAAAAACAGACACTGATCTTCAAAGGGGCCTGCAAGTTCACTGGCGGCAGAATGTTTATAGCCACAATTTGTTTGGTTCTGATAAAATGCACATGCTCCTGCTACTCCATTTTATTTTGCTCCTCAAGCCAGGCTTGCTCCACGCGTGGGGCTCCACCCTCCAGAGGGACAAGGGAGCGTGGGCCAGAGAGGCCCTTCCCAGAGCTGCTGGCTGCATCGGCCTGGGGGGCGTCCCGGGCTGCCTGGGCCTATCTGCCATCCAGCATGCCAGAAGGGACACAGCTCCGGTCAGGGAGACAAGGTCAAAGGAGGCTGCAAACCCACTGACCTTTGCAGGTCTAGTTGAAGCTAGGCTATACTGCAGGAAGGGTTAGGGAAATTGTGTGGTGGGGGAAGGCAGTCTTGAAGCCCCAAAGACATGGGCTTGAACACCTCCTGGCCATTTGTTCGCATCACTCCCTTCCTGTAGAACCCTGAGCAGAAGTTTCTCTGAGCTGGTGTCTCTATCTGAAAAACAGGGCCATCCCTCCTGCAGAATCATCGTGTGAGTAAATGGACCAGAATCAACGTCAGCATGTCACAGGGTGCCCGGAAAGGAGTGGACCTGTTAGGGCTTGCCAAGGATAAAGAGCTGGCAAGAGCGTTCAGGGAAAAGGAGCAGCAGGCACCCAGCGCATGGACGTGAGAAAGCAACATTACTTACGGGTGTGAGAAAGCAACATTGCTTAGGGGAGAAGAGAAGTTTGGGGGCATTGGGGCATTCAGTGCAAAAACAGTACAACAGGAAATGAAATATGTAGATGTCATGGCTTCAAATGTGTCCCCAGAATATGTGTTATAAATTGGAGCTTCCCTCAGAGCTGACTCAGAGAGAAAGCCTTCCCCTAGAGCCGGTTTCCTGAATCTGGACATCTGGCCTCCTAAAGTTTGGGAGAATAAATTTCTGTTCAGGAAAGCCACTCACTTGTTGTATTTCTGTTATAACAGCACTAGGCAACTAAGATGGTAGACCAGAGCCAATGCCACTTGCCATCTGGTCACCTCCAACTCATGGCCACCACATGTGTTTTCGAGTAGAACTGTGCTCCATAGGGTTTTCAATGGCTGACCTTTCCAAATTACATTGCCAGGTCTTTTTCCTGAGATGCCTCTCCCTCTCTTTTCTTTCTGCCTCTGGGTGGGACAGAACCTCTAAGCTTTTGGCTGGCAGCTGAGCGCCTTAGCCATTTGTACTGCTCAGAGACTCAGAAGCTGGTAGAACAAGGTGTCAAACTGGAAGCCTCTAAGAGGGATTTGGATTTCTCCTATAGGCAGGGGAGAGTCTTAGAAGTTCTATGTAGAGGACCATGGGCTGTTCCGATCATTTTCTAGAAAGCTGACCTTTTGCAGCATGGTGGAGCCACTGCAAGGGTGAGAGGAAGAAGGAAAGAAGTGAGAAATGCTGAAGTCAGGTGAGTCTTTTCATTCCTGTGCCTGCATTACTGTTGCTGCTGCTCCGTGGAGTGGTTAAGAGTGAGGGCTCTGGGTTCACATCCTAGCTCCGCCACATACCAATTATGAAACCTATAACATATTACTTAATCTCTCTGCCTCAGTGACCCTGTTTGTAGAATGAGAAGTGGTTATAGTGTGTATGATCATATGGGTATTGTGAGGATTAAATGAGTTTTAAAGACATAACAACACTGAAAAACACTTAAAATAGTATGCATGGCCTTGGTAAATGTTAAACATTCCTAGTGAAAATTCCAGAGCACCCTGGTGGTGCAGAGGTTAAGAGTTCAGGCTGCTAACCAGAAAGTCACCAGTTTAAATCACCAGCCACTCCTTGGAAACCCTATGGGCCAGTTTGGCTCTGTCCTACAGGGTTGCTATGAGTCGGAATCAACTCGACAGCAGTGGGTTTGATTTTTGGCTTTGGTAGACTTTATTTCAGAAACTGTGTGATCTTATTTAAAAAAGTAAGTTTGTGATAATAATATGAAGTTTCCCTACAACAACAACAACAAAAAAAGGGCCCAGTCATCAATTTTTGGTTCCCAAAGAAAGGAGGTTATAGGACTGTGGGATCATGAGATTGAGAGTCTCCAGTCCGACCACCCAGCCTGGCCTTGACTTCAGGCCATACTCCCTTGGCCACTGCTTGACCTCCTCCAAGATTAAGAGCTCTCTGTTCTCAGGAATCCTTTCCTCTTCATTCCTTGGTACACTGGATGTTGGAAGGTCGTTTCCCATAGGAGATGAAATGTCTTTCGCTAGTGTTCCCCCAGTTAAAATCAGTTTGCGTAGAGTCTATTCTGACTCCTGGCAACCCCATGTGTGCCAGAGTAGAACTGTGCTCTATAGAGTTTTCAATGGCTGATTTTTCAGAAGTAGAGCAACAGGCTTTTCTTCAGAGACACCTCTGGTTAGGCTCAAATCTACAACTTCTCAGTTAGCAGCCGAGCACATTAACCGTTCACATCACCCAGAGAGTCCAGTGTCCCCCACTGTACCCAGTTGGGCCCCAAAGAACTGCTCTGTCCTTTATTTCCCACTATAGCCTTCCTGAAATCTGTAGACATTACTTCGTGTTTCTTTTGAGACTTTCTTTCCATGGGCTGACATTGAGCTTGTTCAGTGATTCCCTGGAAGGGTATGGTTCCATGTCCTTTTGGGTAAAGTTGTGCTCTGGAGCTAAGTCAGGTCCACATGAATGGCACTGGTGCTCTGAAATTATGGACTGGATGTTGTTATCAGATGGTTTCAGATATAATCGCTGCTCTACCCTCAACTTGTTTCAAGGAAGTTGTAGGGGAGTTGTTACGTGGTTGACATACGAGTGATCTTCTAACTGCTCAGCACTGTATTCAGAAGAAAATTCGGACGCCTTACTGTCCTCCACAGAGCCTGATGGGTCGCAGCTCATGCCCACATCCCCGGTTCATCTTGAATTCCGTGCCCTCACTCACTGTCCCAAGTCCCATTGGCCTTTGTTTTATTCCTTGAACAAGCCGGTCCCTGCCTTATGGTCATTGCAATTGCTGTCCTTGCCTGGGTTGTTCCCTCTTCTTGTCCTTTCAGTCTCAGCTCTTGTATTACTTCAATGAGACTTTTTTGTTCTTTCCATCTCATGTGCTCCTTGCTACCTCATTCCCTCTCTAGCTCACCATTCCATTTTTTTTTTTTTCATAGCCATACCATGATTGAAACTATCTTGTTCCCTCACTTATTTACTCCTTGAGCTTGGCTCTATGACTGCAGATACCATGTTTGTCTTGCTTGCACCTGTGTCCCTAGTGACCAGAGTTATGCTCAGCAGGTGAGATCTACAGGATACATTTGCCAAATGAATGATTCTGTGAATCAATGAATCAATGGATGAATGGTCTGACTGTTGGTGAGAACTCAGTATGTAGAATCGTGGAATCTTCGAGGTGTACGATACATCAGAGATAGATTCTAATCCAGTATGCTTAGTTCACAGATGATGAATCTGTGTATTAAGGACAGGTGAAGCTCCCAAAGTCACGCCATGAGTTTGTGCAAGAACTGGCACCAAACCCAGCTCCTAACAGGAGTTGCACTTTGTTATTTACAATGAAAAGCCACTTAAATCACCGTACACTCAAAGTGATGAGTTAATCAAGTGCCTTAATATAGATGGCTGAGGATTTGCAGAGTAGGTTCTAAAGTGGTCATTTCGTTTGGGAAGATTGGAATAGAAAGCAAGGCAATAAGCATGAAGATAGAGAGATCTGCTAGAGAAAAAGCCCAGAAGTAGAATTCAGCCAAGTACATACAGAGAAAAGCACCAAGCTTGACCTGGACAGGGAAGTGAGGGAGATCCCAACATGAAGAGATATTGACCCAAGTTGAGGGAAGGCCTGGGCTGTCCAAAGAAAGATATTGGTTTTGGTTCCTGCACATTGGTGGCCATTGAATGGGACAGTGGGTTTGGGAGGATTCAAATGGTAGTCATGGGCTGAAAAATTGCAAGAGGGAAGGACGAAATGGAGCGAACACTGTCTGGAGGTCACTGGAGGGGTCCAGCCATTGTGTGATACCAAACACATCAAGCAAGAGAGGAGGAAAGAGGTTGTGGAGGCTCTCTAGGGCTTCCTACAGCATGGATTGCACAGAGGTCAAGCTCTTCCTATTACTCAGCAACAGTCAGCTCCAATGAAGTCCCCAGTGAGCTGTCCAACCTGGGTCCCGTCAGTGACCTTGCTACCCCAACAGAGCCCCTCCTCACATCCTTGGTGGCACCATGATGGCGTAGCTCAGGTAGAAGTTTTGGAGTCAGAGAGATGACCTGATTTTCTAGGAAGCAGTTGTATAATATTAGATGTCTTTTCACTTCTTATTATCTCAGTTTTTTCAACTGTACAAAGGAACAAAAAATGCCTAACACCTAGGGTTATTATAAACATTATGGGAGAATTTTTGTGTAAAATACGTAAAGCCATTCATGATGATTTAAAGTGTTCAAAAAATTTTTGTTCCTCCATAGTCTCCCTTTTGTCTGTAACCTGGACCTCTTGCTGTATGTCCAATCCTGTGTTTATTTAATCGATGGATCAATTTGAGAAGTGTATTCTGAATGAAGGAGTTTGGAAGTCATAATTTAAAAGAATGTTAGAACTGAACACAAGCTTAGGGGTCATTTTTGTCCAGAAATTAAATTCTGTGGCCCAGAAATTTGATTATGGGGCTTGTGGAATTGTTTAAAATTTTTGAACTCATTGCCCTTCTGAAATGAGGAGACTTCACATACTAATTTGGTTTCTGGCGTGTCTTGAAAGGTCTGGAGGAACAGCTGCTTTCCTGAGCATTTCCCGTAGCTGGAGGTGGGTGGCCACCTCCCGGGAATCACTCACAGTGGTCCCCTCCTCCAGGCTCCTTGAACACATCTGCAAATGCAGCCCTGTAAATACTTCAAGTGTGTAGTTGCTGACTTCTGGCCAACCACCTCCATTTTATCATTGAGGACCCGAGGCCCAGATCTTGGTAAAGCAAAGATCAGTTATAAGGCTGAAGTCATTGGGTGAATTCAGGGTCCACATTAAGTGGTTCACCCCAAGTGGCACAGGCGGTGACTGGCTGAAGTCAGCTGTGGCTCTTTCTTGTTCTAATCACATTCGCCTTGGTGTCTCTCCTTTCTTCAGTGACGAATAGAGGGAGATGCTGCTGCTCCAGGCATGCTGCCTCGGAGATGAGTGGGGGAAGTCAGGAGGGAGGGGTGGTTTCAGGAGAGGCAGGTGACAGGTGGGGCCGTGACAGGTGGAGCCTGAGGTGACATCCAAGGAGAAACGTCCAGGAGGCAGTGGGAATGAGGGATTGATGTTCTTGCGTCTTCCCTCAGAACCAGTCACATTGGAACCTTCTCACACTTTGAGCAGGGCTTACTGGGATGATGCTTTGTTAGAAATTCAGGTACATTTGCGATTTCCTCCCTGATGTAAATTGATAATTAGGACGCCTCACACATATTCACAGTGTAAAGATTTGGAGGTAAAACAGTTTTTGAGTGTTTTACTCTAAATGAAAAAAAAAAGAAAATGTTCCTTTGTGTGTTACTCTTATGAAGAGCAAGGGTGTTTCTTTTTTCTCCCCTCTACCAAAATGCCAGTTAAATTATATTTTGATAATTTTCTCAATATGACAGCTGCCAAGAGCACTTTAAATAATAAGAATTAGATCCCACCCAAATAAGCCAGTTATTCTATTAAAAAATGCTGGAGGCCCGAGAGCTCAAGGTCTAAAGGAACTGAACCACGGGCTTGCTGCAAGGTTCACAAAATTTCTGAGTACCTGAACCTGGATTTGCCATGCTTTGCTAGTGACCTGCCCGTACACCACAAAGTGTGTGCGGCTGGGTGCACATATCTTAGGAAATGACTTGGGACATTTCTATGGCTTCTTACTGGGGCCTCTCAAAACCTCTTGAGTGCAGGTAGGAATTGCTATCTTCAGTATTACAGAAGACAGAACTAAGGCTTAGAGAGAAATAAGACCGCCCAGGTTCTTTCTGTGCAAAGAGCGAGTGGCTGAGCTAGAACTCGAACGGGCTTCCTCCTGGTGCCACAGCAATGTGGTTCCAACGCACTGTACTTCTGTCCGCTTTGGCAAGAGCCAAGCAGTTGCAGTCATAAGTGGTTTGCATTTGTAGACCTGTGGAACTGAGGCTCAAAGAAAGAAAAAGGAAAAAGTGAATTAATAAAACAAAAACAAAAACAGTTGCCGTTGAGCCAACTCAACTCGTGGTGACCCTATGTGTATCGGAGCAGAACTGTGCTCCAGGGAGTTTTCAAAGGTTGGTCCTTTGGAAGCAGATCACCAGGTCTTTCTTCCAAAGCACCTCTTAGTGGACTCAAACCACCAACCTTTTGGTTAGCCGATGAGCCAGTTAACTGTCACACCACCCAAAGATTCAGCAATAATACTGCTAATTATTAACGAATGACCACTGTGTGCTTAGGCAGGCATTCAATTTTCGAGCTGCGTTACCTATTTAATATCTCAGGACTCTGTTGTTGTTATTTTAGAGTTGAGAACCTGAGGGGCAGACAATATTTTTTCAAAATTATGCTGAACACGCAGCGAGTTGCTGTTTAGAGATACTGTGCATATATTCTCCTTTACTCTTCACTACAATTCTGTGTGTCTTTGTGGATGCACGTACTGTTACGTCCCTATGGAGATGACAGACGTCCTCTTCTCTTCCCACCCTATATGTGATTACCAAATAAAAAAAAACAACTTTGTACCTGGAACAAAGAATAAACATGAGAAAACAGGTACTAAAATTCCAGAAATGTAGATTGCATAGGCTCAGCTCTTGGGAAATTTCTCCCTTTTCTCCTGGTTTACTTAGAAAACAATTTTAGTTAGAAATATGTCAAAGGAAACGATATATACAAACAAAATTTGCTCATTATCTAGAATTCGCAAATGCAAACATTGTGCTGCTTTTTACTTTGACGTTTTCTTTTTTAAATTTAACCACTCTGGAGATGATTGTGGGGATGGTGCAGGACCAGTTTCTATGAGACGAGGCACATGACAACAAGGATAAGAGAGTTAAGCCCCTTGGAATCCCTCCCTGACCCCTTCTCCCTTCCTCTACCTGCAGAAGTCCCAGGATTTTGGAATTGGTCTGTATATTCGTCTCATCCCTGTTTCCCATTTTCTGTTTATACTTTCAGTACTCATGGATTTATCTCTAACAATTTGTAGGTTTGTTTGGTGTGATTTAACTGGCATGATGCCACTTTTTTTAAAAAATGCTTTCTGAAAAAAAATCTATATTGACAAAATTTATTATCAAACATATTAAATGTGCCAATAATAACCTAACACACACATATTTCTATAACCTGGATGTTACACATGTGAATATTTTGTTTTATTTTCTGCAGGTATTTTTCTTGACAGAAAGTAAACAGATTTGGCTAATGGATCCCTCCCTTATCTCTATTCCCCCTGCCCCTAAATACAATTCCATTCTCCTTCTTCGTTCCCAGAGAAAATCTTTTCTAGAACTGTGTGCTCTACTCAATGTTTTCTGCTAGTCCCAAATTAAGATTTATATACTTGTTATCTACCTGTGTACGTATATATGTATATGTGTATCCATAATTATATCTATCTACATCCACCTACCTACTTATCTACTTACCTACCTACCTATCTACCTATTACTTGTATGTTTTTTTCCCTTAAATTAGTTTTTGAGAACTGTCCATGTTGATGCATGATACTTAATTTTAATTCTATTATATACATACACTGTTTACCCATTTTTGTTTCACTGGAAATTTAAGTCATTTCCTTTTTTTTTTTTCAATTACAAACTCTACTGCAATGAACATTGCTACATAAGTCCTCTTGTACACTTCTGTCAATATTTCATTAGGGCATAAATACACCCAGACCTGGAATTGTAGATCACTGAATACAAGAGTCTTACAAGTTTTTAGAGATTGCAAATTCCTCTTCAAAGTGGTTGCTGCAATTTTGTATTTCTATTAGCAGTCTATGAGATTTCTCTTTTCTCCATAGCCTCATTAACACTTGGTATTGTCAGATATTTTTAAATTGAAGGTTTTTAATCTTGGGAAATGGTATTATTTCATTTTATTGATATCATCTTTTAATTTCCCTTTCCCTAGTTCCTAAAAGAGACAGACCATCTTTCCCAAGCATGTTGGCCATTGATTCATTCATTCATCCATTCATTGCCAATTTTTACATTCCATGTGTGTGTATATATACATATGCACACACACACACACACACATGCATATATATATAACATACATTAAATAGTGCATCTTTGTTATCTATATGCTCTGCAAATACCTAGTTTCAGTCTGGGTCCTTTTTTTAACTCTTCGTTATGGTACCTTTTAAATCACGGAAGTCTTAATTTTCAGTATAATTACATTTGCTGATCTCTCCTCAGTTCTTTCAAGAAGGGTCTAGGGATAGAAAACCCCTTTGGCTCATTGATATTATCATTATTAGTCTGTCAATATTGATTTTTTAAGTTGAAATTTGGGTGAAGGTTTATAGAGCAAACTAGCTTCTCATTAAACAATTAATACACATGCTGTTTTGTGACATTGGCTGCCAACCGCAAAACATGTTAACACTCTCCCCTTCTTGGACTTAGGTTCCCCATTACCAGCTTTCCTGCCTCCTCCTGCCTTCTAGTCCTTGTCCCTGGGCTGGCGTGCCCATTTAATCTCGTTTTGTTTTATGGGCCTCTCTAATCCTTGGCTGAAGTGTGAACCACAGGAGTGACTTCGTTACTGAGCTAAAAGGGTGCTCGGGGGCCATACTCTCGGGGTCTCTGTCAGACCAGTAAGTCTGGTCTTTGTGTTTTTTTGGTGAGTTAGAATTTTGTTCCTCGTTTTTCTCCAGCTCTGTCTGGTACCCTCTTTAGTGATCCCTGTCAGAGCAGTCGGTGGTGCTAGCCAGGCACCATCTAGTTGTGCTGGACTCAGTCTGGTGGAGGTTGCGGTAGTCGTGGTCCAGGAGTCCTTTGGGCTAATCTTTCCCTTGTGTCTTTGGTTATCTCATTCTCCCTTGCTCCAGATGGGGTGACACCAGTGCAGTATTTTAGATGGTTGCTCACAAGCTTTTATTATTCCAGACACTACTCACCAAAGTAGAATATAGAACATTTTCTTTATAAATTATGTTATGCCACTTGAGCTAGCTGTTCCCTGAGACTATGGTCCCTACAGCACTCAGCCCAATAATTCAGTCCCTTAGGAAATTTGGAAGTGTTGAGGGAACTTCCATGACTTTGCCTTTGTCAAGTTGTGCTGGCTTCCCTGGTGTTGTGTACTGTCTTACCCTTCACCAAGGTTAAAAAACCAAAAACCAAACCCAGTGCCGTCGAGTCGATTCTGACTCATAGCGACCTTATAGGACAAAGTAGATCTGCCCCATAGAGTTTCCAAGGAGTGCCTGGCGGATTCAAACTGCCGGCGCTTTGGTTAGCAGCCGTAGCACTTAGCCATTATGCCACCAGGGTTTCCAATTCACCAGTTACCACTTATCTACTGTCTATTTAGTGTTTTTCACTTCCCACCCTTCCCTCCCTCATAACCATCAAAAGATTGTTTCTTTTTGTGTGTAAATCTTTTCACTAGTTTTTATAGTAGTGATCTCATACAATATTTGTCCTTTTGTGATTGACTTGTTTCACTCAGCATAATGTCCTCCAGGTTCATGCATGTTGTGAAATGCTTCACAGATTCCTCATTGTTCTTTATCATTGCATAGTACTCCATTGTCTGTATGTACCATAGTCTGTTTATCCATTCATCTGTTCTGTTGATGGGCATATAGGTTGTTTCCATCTTTTTGCTCTTGTGAACAATGCTGCATGAATACGGGTGTGCATATGTCTGTTCGTGTGACGGCTCTTATTTCCCTAGGATACATTCCTAGGAGTGGGATTGTTGGATCATACGGTATTTCTATTTCTAGCTTTTTAAGAAAGTGCCATATTGTTTTACAGAATGATTGTAACCATTTTGCATTCCCACCAGCACTGCATAAGAGTTCCAATCTCCCAGCAGCCTCTCCAACATTTGTTATTTTCTATTTTTTTGACTCCTGCCAGTAAGACCAGGGTGAGCTGGTGTCTCACTGTGGTTTTGATTTGCATTTCTCCAGTGGCTCGCCATCTCAAGCATTTCCTCCTGTGTCTGTTAGCTGCTTAAATGTCTTCTTTGGTGAAGTGTCTGTTCATTTCCTTTGCCCATTTTTTAATTGGATTATTTGTCTTTTTGTCATACAGGTATTGGATTTTCCTGTAGATATTAGAGATTAGATATTTGTTGGCTTTGTTGCAGCCAAGTTTTTTCTCAGTCTGTAGGTTCTCTTTCTACGCTTTTGGTAAAGTCTTTTGATGAGCATAAATGCTTACTTTTTAGAAGATTCTAGTTATCTAGCTTAACTTCCGGAGTTTGTATATTTTTAGTTATGGTTTGTATCCTGTTAATACGATGAACTAGGTCCTCTAGTGTTGATCCTATTTTTTCTTCTATGATCTAGTTTTTGGTTTTGTATTTAGGTCTTTGATCCATTTGAATGAGTTTTTCTGTATGGTCTGAGGTATGGGTCCTGTTTCATTTTTTTTGCAGATGTGCATCCAGTTTTGGCAGCACCACTTGGTAAAAAAGACTGTCTATTCTCCTTTGGACGGACTTTGGGCCCTTGCTGAAGATCAGGTGACTATAGGCGGGTGGATTTACATCTGGGTTCTCAATTCTATAATTCTATTCCACTGGTCAATGTATCTGTCTTTGTACCAGTACCAGGCTGTTTTGACTACTGCAGCTGTATAGTTGGAAGACAGCTTCCTGGCCAACTGACTGGAAGAGATCCATATTTATGCCTATTCCCAAGAAAGGTGATCCAACTGAATGTGGAAATTATAGAATAATATCATTAGTATCACATGCATGGAAAATTTTGCAGAAGATCATTCAAAAATGGCTGCAGCAGTATATTGACAGGGAACTGCCAGAAATTCAGGCCAGTTTCAGAAGGAGACTTGGAACCAGGGATATCACTGCTGATGTCAGATGGATCCTGGCTGAAAGCAGAGAATACCAGAAGGATGTTTACCTGTTTTACTGACTATGTAAAGGCATTTGACTGTGTGGATCACAAAAGATTATGGGTAACATTGAGGAGAATGGGAATTCCAGAACACTTAATTAAGTTCATGAGGAAACTTTACATAGATCAAGGGGCAGTTGTTTGGACAGAACAAGGGGATACTGATTGGTTTAAAATCAGGAAAGGTGTGTGACAGGGTCGTATTCTCTCACCATACCTTTTCAATCTGTATGCTGAGCAAATAATACGAGAAGCTGGACTATACGAAGAAGAATGGGGCATCAGGATTGGAGGAAGACTCACTAACACCCTGCGTTATGCAGATGACACAGCCTTGCTTGCTGAAAGTGAAAAGGACTTGAAGCACTTACTAATGAAGATCAAAGACCACAGCCTTCAGTATGGATTGCACCTCAACATAAAGAAAACAAAAATCCTCACAACTGGACCAATGAGCAACATCATAGTAAACGGAGAAAAGATTGAAGTTGTCAAGGATTTCATTTTACTTGGATCTACAATCAACAGCCATGGAAGCAGCAGTCAAGAAATCAAAAGATGCATTGCATTGGGTAAATCTGCTGCAAAAGACTTCTTTAAAGTGTTGAAGAGCAAAGATGTCACCTTGAAGACTAAGGTGCGGCTGACCCAAGCCATGGTATTTTCAATCACCTCATATGCATGTGAAAGCTGGACAATGAATAAGGAAGACCAAAGAAGAATTGACACCTTTGAATTGTGAGGTTGGGGAATGTTATTGAATATACCATGAACTGCCAAAAGAAAGAACAAATCTGTCTTGGAAGAAGCACAACCAGAATGCTCCTCAGAAGCAAGGATGGGGAGACTGCCTCTTGCATACTTTGGACATGTTGTCAGGAGGGATCAGTCCCTAGAGAAGGACATCATGCTTGGCAAAGTAGAGGGTCAGGGAAAAGAGGAAGACCCTCAATAAGGTGGATTAACACAGTGGCTGCAACAATGAGCTTAAGCATAACAACGATTGTAAGGATGGCTCAGGACCGGGCAGTGTTTTGTTCTGTTGTGCACAGGGTTGCTATGAGTCGGAACCAACGCGACGGTACCGAACAACAACAGCAACTGTATAGTAGGTTCTAAGGCCAGGTAATATGAGTCCTCCTACTTTATTCTTCTTCAATAGTACTTTAATTATCTGGTGCATCTTCCTTTTCCATAAATTTTATTTTTTAATTTTTATTGTGCTTTAAGTGAAAGTTTACAAATCAAGTCAGTCTCTCATACAAAATTTTATATACGCCTTGCTATATACTCCTAGTTGCTCTCCCCCTGAGACAGCACACTCCTTCCCTCCACTCTTTATTTTCATGTCCATTCAGCCAGCTTCTGACCCCCTCTGCTCTCTTATCTCCCTCCTATCTCCCCTCCAGACAGGAGCTGCCCAGATAGTCTCATGTGTCTACTTGATCCAGGAAGCTCACTCCTCACCAGTATCATTTTCTATTCCATAGTCCAGTCCAATCCCTGTCTGAAGAGTTGGCTTTGGGAATGATTTCTGTCTTGGGCTAACAGAAGGTCTGGGGACCATAACCTCTGGGTTCCTTCTAGTCTCAGTCAGAGCATTAAGTCTGGTGTTTTTACGAGAATTCGGGGTCTGCATCCCACTGCTCTCCTGCTCCCTCAGGAGTTCTCTCTTGTGTTCCCTGTCAGGGCAGTCATCCATTGTAGCTGGGCACCATCTAGCTCTTCTTGTCTAAGGCTGATGTAGTCTCTAGTTTATGTGGCCCTTTCTGTCTCTTGGGCTCATAATTACCTTGTGTCTTTGGTGTTCTTCATTCTCCTTTGCTCCAGGTGGGTTGAGACCAATTGATGCATTTTAGATGGCCACTTGCTAGAATTTATGACGCCAGACACCACTCTCCAAAGTGGGATGCAGAATGTTTTCTTCATAGATTTTATTGTGCCAGTTGACTTAGATGTCCCCTGAAACCGTGGTCCCTAAACCTCCGCCCCTGCTACACTGGCCTTCGAAGTGTTCAGTTTATTCAGGAAACTTCTTTGCTTTTGGTTTACTTCTTTCCATACAAATTTAATGATTAGTTTTTTCCATCTCTAAAGAATACTGTTGATATTTGGATTGGAATTGCATTGTATTACTCTATCAATATTGAATAAGAGTTTGATAGAGCATAGAGTTATAGGTTAGACCATTTTCTTCCCTTAAAACTTCGAATACATTCTTTTTCTTCTCCTTCTCCCCCTCCTTTCTTTCTTTCTTTCTTTTTTTTTTTTTGTCTGTTGATAATCTACTTGGTATTCTCTGTATGAAATCCCTGTTTTCTTTTTCTTGCAAAAGTGTCTAGGTGTCGATTTATTATTCATCCTGTTCTGCAAACTGAGGAGCCACGTCTTTCATTAGTTCGGGGTTAGTTTTATGTATTATCTTTTTTGATCGTTCTTTCCATTCTCTCCCTCTGGAGATCCTATTAAAAATATTTTGGGACTTCTAATTCTAAACCCCATGCAACTTAATCTTTCGTTTGTAATTTCCATTTCTTTTTCACACTGTGATGCATTCTGGGTAATATCCTCAAGTCAATCTCCCAGCTTACCCATTCTCTTTCAGCTTTTTTGCTTATACATTTAGGAGATACACACATATATATATTCATACACATGGCAAATATAAATATGAATAAATACATCTATTTATTTATCTGGTGGTGCAAGGGTTAAGCACTTGGCTGCTAACCAAAAGGTCAGCCATTTGAACCCACCCAAAGGCTCCATGGGAGAAATATGTGGTGACCTGCTTCTGTAAAGATTATAGCCAGCGAAACCCTATGGGGCAGTTCTACTCTGTCACATGGGGTTGCTATGAGTTAGAATCAACTCAAAGGCCACCTCCAAAAATATCTACTTTAAAATAACTGAGTTATTCTTCTAGTTCTAACCGATCACCATAGGTTAGAATCTAGCTTTCCCTTTTCCATATTTGTAACTTCCTTCACAACAGCAAAACATACGGATCCTATTATCCTCAGTATATTTACTCATTTGTTCTAGTCTAGAATACACAGAAAGTCATTTCAGAATGGCTAACCCATACCACTGCAAAAGGCAAACGGACTAACTAATGTTCAATATTTATCTACAATTTTTACTACAACTTACATACTTTGAAATGAACGAATCTTAAGTGCACAATTCAGTGGGTTTTGACAAATGAATACACCTCATAAATCATGAAGCTATCAATACATAGGATATTTCCAACTCTCAGAAATTTCCTTTGTGCTCTTTCCCGGTAAATTACCCTGTCTTAGTGTGCTGGGGCTGCCGTAACAAAATATACTAGGTGGGTGGCTTTAAAGAACAGAAATTTATGGTCTCACGGTTCTGGAAGCTTTAAGTGTGAATTCAGGGTGTCAGCGTGTTCATTTCTCCCGAGAGCTCAGGGGGAGGAACTGCTCCATGTCCCTCTCCTAGTTCTGGTGGTTCCAGGCAATCCGTGGTGCTCCTTGGCTTGCAGCTGCCTCCAAAGTCACAAGGTCACCCTTCTGCGGTCTAACTCTTTAGGTCTGTTCAGATGGGATTAGGACCCCCCTTGACTCCCAATACCACCTAGTCGATTCCGATTCATGGAGACCCTATAGGACAGAGTAGAACTGCCCCACTGGGTTTCCAAGGAGAGGTGTGTGGATTCAAACATTTTGGTTAGCAGCTGTAGCTTTTAACCACTCCTCCACCAGGGCTCCTAGGACCCACCCTACTCCTTCTTAAAAGACTCCATTTCCAAACAAGTTCCCACTCACAGGTACAAGGCATTAGGACTTCAATGTATTTTTGGGGGACACACAATTCAATCCATAACCCTCCCCTTTCCTGCACCCAACTAGAGTCAACCACTTTCTGATTTTTTCTCGTAGATTAGTTTTGCCTCTTCCAGAATTTCATGCACACGAAAGCATACCTGTTCCGTTTTACGTGTGCCTTCTTACCATCGTTGTTAGTATAGTGGTGAGTATCCCCACCTGTCACAGGAGAGACCCGGGTTCAGTTCCCTGACAGCAAGGCAGATGTCCTTTTTGGACTCAAGTGGTGCAGGGGTTGAGAGCTACAGCTGCTAACCAAAAGGTCGGCGGTTGGAATCCACCAGCCACTCCTTGGAAACCTTATGGGGCGGTTCTACTCTGTCCTATAGGGCCACGAAGGCAGCTATGAGTTGGAACCGACTTGACGGCAGTGGGTTTGGTTTTTGGTTTCTGTGAGTCGAAACTGACTCGGCGGCAATGGGTTCTTTTACTCAGCATGATGTCTGTGAGACTTATTTATATTGTTGTGGGTGTCAATAATTCATTCAATTTTATTGCTGAGCAATATTTTATTATCCCATAATTTTATTATCCATTTGTCTGTTGATGGGCATTTGGGTTATTTCCAATTTTCGGCTATTATGAGGAAAGTTGCTATAAACATTTTTTGTACAAATCTGTTTGACAGCATATGTTTTTATTTGTATTGGACAGTTACTTAGGGTTAGAATGTGGGACCAAAGGGTAAGTCTATAATTAAATTAAAAATATAAACTGCCAAACAGTTTTCCAAAGAGGTTACACCATTTTTAGATTCCCACTAGCAATATAAGAGATGTTTGCTCCACATCCTCACCAACATTTGACTTCAGTAGTCATAACTTCAGCCTTTCTAGAGGGCGTGTAGTTGTATCTGATTGTGGTTTTAATTACGTTTCCTTGATGATGAGTGATATTGAGAATTGTTCAGGTTCTCATTGGCTGTTTGCATATCTACCTTGGTGAAGTGTTTTTTCAGGTCTTTTACTAATAGGTTTTTTCCTTTTTATTGTTTAGTTGTAAGATTTCTGTATACATTCTGGATAAAAGACCTCTGTTAGGTTTATGTTTTGTAAGTATTTTCTCCCAGTTTGAGAATTTCCTGTAAGTTTTCTCAAATAAGTCTTTTGACTAAAAAAAGATATTAAATTTTTTTTTGTTTTATGGTTATTGCTTTCTGTGTCTTGTCTTAAAAATCTAGTCTGTCTTCAGGAATATGAAGATATTCTCCTACGTTTAAAAAAAAAAGTTTATAGTTTTAGCTTTTACTTTAAATTAAAATTAAATTGTGTGTATGGTATAAGGTAAGGGTTGAGATTCGTTTTTGTTTCCATATAAATATCAAGTTTGTTGAAAAGACTTTTTCTCATTTAATTGCTTTGGCATATTTGTTGAAAATCTAATAACCATATAAATGTGAGTCTGTTTTTCAATAGTCTGTGTCATTGGTCTGTTTGTCTATCCTTAGGTCAGCACTGCTCTGTCTTGTTAAATGTAGCTGTATAGTAAGACTTGAAATCTGGTATTACAAGTCCTTCAAATTTGGTCTATTTCTCAAGATTGCTTCCATTATTCCAGGTCCTTTGCATCTCCATGTAATGTGCTTTTTAATTTCTATTTTAAATAAAAAGCCATCTAGAATCATGATAGTGTTGAATCTATGGACATATTTGGGTAGAATTGTGGCCTAACAACATTGAGACTTCATGGATATGGTATATCTCTCCAATTATTTAGGTCTTCTTAATTTCTCTGAGTAATCACTGTAGTTATTAGTGTACAACTCTTGTACATTTTTTGTTAAGTTTATTACTGGGCATTTTATGTTATTTTAAATAAGTTCAAAATGTTTATTTTCTCATATATAGGGTCGCTATAGGGTTGTTGTGAATGGGAATCAACCAGACAGCAGTGGGTTTGGTTTGATTTTAGTATATATAAATAAAATTGATTATTACATATTGATCTTGTATCCTGAGATTTTATTAGTTTTAAGTTTTTTTTTTTTTTTTCCGTAGATTCCTGAGGACTCTAAATAGACAATCATTATGTCTGAGAAAAGAAGCAATGTTACTTCTTTCTTTCCAGCCTTTACATTTTGTATTCATTTTTCTTGCCTTATTTTTCTGGCTAGAACTGTCCTTGCCTTATTCCCAATGTTACAGGGAAATCATTCAGTATTTCTCCATTTAGTGTGGATCCTCATCTCAATACTAAATAAGACTCCAAGTGTATTGCTGAGCACCAAGCAGATATTGAATATAATGGCTGATTTCTACATACTTAAAAATATCAAAATTCAGGACATTTGTAACATGATAAATTTCAAAGCATGACTTAAAGACAGACAGATTTCCTTGCCCTGAGAAGTGTCCATTCTGCTAAGCAAACCCAACTCTAAATTCATTTTTTTGGAAGCATTAGTGGATTTTCCTAACTCTGCGTTTCTATCAGCAGTGGGAAAGGACCACATTCCCGAGTCTCCACTGACTGGAAATTCTCTGGCAGAAGAGCTACAAGACCCTGCTGTCTTTTCCACAAGCGGCTTTACCAGCGCTCCGTGGCAGCCACAGTGGGAATGACTACAACCATATTCTCAGAGCTTAGGGGAATTCTCATCGATGTTCCTCTGATACTCCAAGACTCCATAATTCCTTGTTTTCAATTCCTCTAACTCGTTTGGAAGACCAGGCCAATGGAATGTTGAAATTTCCAGTAACCCAAAACCTCCAGTCTGTCACACTTCAAACTCAGAGTTGTACATCCAACCAAGAATTCAAAACACTATTTTCACACTTCACTTCTGACCAAAGGAAATGTGGTATGCTGGCTTTAGCTTTGAATCTCAATTTAATTCAAAATTTATGAAATCAAAGTGTGCTTCCAGCACATCTGAGAGAGCCACCAAGTGCCTCGATGTTTCTACACTGTCCTGGCGAAGCTGGTTCTTATTTCGCATGTTTCAAGTCCCTGTTTGAAGTTCATCCATGGGGCTCCAGTTAAGGCTTGGCTTCTATTCCATGTCACGTCTTATACTCACTTTTCATTTAACATGAAGACCAGAGGGCAAGAGAACAAATGGAGACAGTGGTAAAAGGGGTTAGGATGTTGTCCCCAGTGAAAGGAGCCAAATCAGGGCTTTCTCTACACATTTGCCACCAGACTGCAATGGGCGAAGTAGATACTTATTGACGGATCCATTGTTTATTGAGCGTCTACTGTATGCATCATATTAGGGCCTGGGAATTTGAGAAAGATTAAATTGCAGGTTTTGTGCCTAAGCAGGAGCCAGGCAAGTAAGCAGTAATCAGGATAAAATGTGCTGAGTCAAGAATTCTAGGGGCACATAAACACAGAGGAGCATTGAGGTGGACTTGAGAAAAGACGAAGCATTTCAGCTGGGTTTGGAATCATGAGCAAGCATCTGCCTGGTGATGGTAAGTGAGGCGGCAGCAGAAAGGATATCGAGCCTAATGAGGAAGGGCTGGATTCCACCTGTATGGCCACAAGCTGAGTAAACCAGGGCCAGGGATGGGTTCTGTTTGGCCAAGGCCAAGGCCAAGGTAAAGGAGTTCTTAAATTGAGCAAAGTCAGACACCTAGAACCAAACCTGGGAGCCAAAGTGAAGTCTGTAATCTTTGGGACTAACAATAACAGCAACGTAATTAACATTTCATTCAGCTCCCAGCATGCAGGGATGAATTACTCAATAAGCAAGGCACTGAAACCCAAAACCCACTGCCACCAAGTCGATTCCAACTCACAGCAACCCCATAGGGTTTCCAATCCTGTAAATCTCTACAGAAGCAGACTGCCACGTCTTTCTCCTATGGAGCTCCTGGTGGTTTCGAATTGTCAACCTTTCAGTTAACAGTTGATTGCCTTAACCACTGCACTACCAGTACTCCTTAAGCAAGGTACGCACCGGCGTAATCACACTTCACCGGCTTAATCACACTTCTTACTAATCTGTAGTGCACAATTTCACCATATCTAACCCAGGTGATTAGTAAGCAAGCACAATTAAGCCTGTGCAGAGGGTGGCTATGAGTCAGAATCAACTCAAAAGCAACAGGTATACCTCGCTTACTGTAACCTGGTGCTTACCACGCTCACTAGTTAATCCGCCCCGCCGCCATGCCCCAGGCAGCTTTCAGTGTGTTTACATGCATTTGTGTTGTTGTGTACTGTTGAATTGACTCCTAACTCATTCAGTTTCCTGCCAATCCTGTAAGGTATGTACTAATACTCTCATGCCCATTTTACAGATGAGAAAACTAAGTTAGAGGAAGCATAAGTATGTCTCCTAAGATTTCACAGATCATGAGTGGCAGAGCCAGGCTGGACTCAAACTCGGACTTTCTGATTCCAGAGTCAATGCCCCTAATTATCACTTTATAGGGTCTCTGCAGGTGAACACACAAAGTTAGAATATCCTCGAGTGAGGCCAAGGCATCTGGATTTTTAACAATTGCACAAATGCAAAAGATGCACAACAAGGTTTGACTTATTGTCACAAAAGAATCTGAGATCCACATAGATGGAAAAGAGCCCATAAAACACGAGATCCAGAAGAGTTGGGACAGGGCAATGCCTTTTGAGTTGGAGAATCAAAAGGTCAGAACTCTACAAGGAGTGAAGAGGGCCAGGGGTGTTCCGAGGTTAGGAGAGGGCCCAGGTCCTGTGTCATTGTCCACGTGGATGAAGCCAGCCTCTCCAGGGGCACTCAGTGCCCATCATGTGGTCAGCTGGTGCACAAGGCTTGGACTTCTTCTGGAAAGTGGTGAGTTAACTAGCCAGCCATCCTCCTGGTTATCTCATTCCCTCTTAAAATCTCACTTACCCCAATGGTAACTGGTACCAACATTTTCCAAAGTGTTTTGTCTTGTTTGTTTGGTTTTATGTTCAAATGAGGGAAGTTTTTCTTCAAATCAATTCTCCCTTTTGTCCAATACATCAACTAGATTGAAGTTCTTGTTGTTGCTATGTGCTGTAGAGTTTGTTCTGACTCACAGCAATCCTGATAACATGTCCAAAGTACGTGAGCTGAAGCCTCTCCATCCTTGTTTCTAAGGACCATTCTGTTTGTACTTCTTCCAAGACAGATTTGTTCATTCTTTTGACAGTCCATGGAACAGTCAATATTCTTCACCAGCACCACAATTCAAAGGAGTCCCGAAAGCTTGACTCCATCCACGTCATTAAGGTTGTCTCTGGAAACCCTGGTGGCGCAGTAGTTAAGAGCTACAGCTGCTAACCAAAAGGTCGGCAGTTCAAATCCACCAGGCACTCCTTGGAAACCATATGGGGCAGTTCTACTCTGTCCTAGAGGATCACTGTAAGTCAGAATCAACTGAATGGCAAAGGGTATTTTAATTTTATTTTTTACTTTGAGGAGGCAGCTATTCCCCAGTCATCTTTTGAGTGCCTTCCAACCTGAGGGACTCATCTTCTGGCACTGTATCAGACAATGGTCTGACACTATTCATAAGGTTTTCACTGGCTAATCCTTTCCAGAAGTAGACTGCCAGGTCCATCTTCCTAGTCTTTGTCTGGAAGCTCAGCTGAAACCTGTCTACCATGGGTGATCCTCTGGCATTTGAATACCAGTGACATAGCTTCCAGCATCGCAGCAACACACATATCCCATGGTATGACAAACTGACAGACACCTGGGGGAGATCAAGGTGATGGGGGTCAGTTGATGCAGGGTGGGGAGGACAGAGCCCACCCTTATGGTCACTCTGTTGTCCATCCCACAGGCACCTTTGGCACCTGTGAGCAACTCTCAGGGAAACTGTTAACAACAATCTTGATCTGATCCATGCGAATGTCTTTTGTGTAATATATAAAGACATTTTAGCCTAAATGGGAAGAAGGCATTTACTCAAGAGCCTACAGGGCTTCATAGGACTGTTGGGTCAGGTCTTCTACATCATTAGGTGTCAGCGTGGTCCAGGAACCAGCCTTATCAGCATCACCAGGGAGCATTTCAGAAATGCAAATTTTAGGGTCTTTCCCAGACCTACTGAATCAGGAACTCTGGGTGGAGCCAGAGATCAATGATCTAACAAGCCCTGTAGGTGATTCTGAGGTTTGCCAAGCTTGAGGATCCTCGGCCTCCACCTTCCACGTCACTTATACCTAATCAGCTCCAGGGGCAAGACACCTGCCCGGAGCCTGGGTGATACAATGAAGGGCGGCCCCCAAATTGTGTTCTTTCTTATCCTGAGCATCAAGTTCTGTCGCCTATAAAGGGTTGGGGGTGGGGAAAGGAGAGGCACTGAGGAGTGTGGACAAGCCCCCACTGTGTGCCTGATTCCTAAGACACCCGGTCTCCAGTGACCTGCACAGCAGCCTCTGAATCGAGCATCATGAGTGCCATTTTCCAGAAGAGGAAATTAAAATTCAGAGACTCTGCGAACCTGCCTTGGAATTGCTGGTGGAGCTGGAGTTCCAGCCCCCAAGGGTCTAGTTTGACTTAGATGTGTACCTTCTTCTAGGTGCTTTCAATTGGTTTCTTCACTTTCCTTCTTCCCGATCAGCACACCAACGTATGTCAGTTTCTCTGCCAAACTTTCTACCTGCAGCTCTCATTACTCCTTACCATAGTCTCATTAAAACCAAAAAAACAAACCAGTACCCATCAAATTCATTCTGGCTCTTGACGACCGCATGTGTGTCAGTACAACTGTGCTCCATAGGGTTTTTATGGCTGTGACCTTTCAGAAGCAGTTTGCCAGGCCTTTCTTCTGAGGTGCCTCTGGGTATGTTCTAACCGCCAACCTTTCTGTTAATAGTTTGAACTCTTAATTGTTTGTGCCACCCAAGGATTACAGACCCATTCCCCAAAACCCAAACCTATTGCTGTTGAGTCGATTTCAAGTCATAACGGCCCTATAGGACAGAGTAGAACTGCCTCATAGGGTTTCCAAGGCTGCAATCATTATGGAACCAGGCTGCTACATCTCCCTCCCATGGAGCAGTTGGTGGGTTCAAACTGCTGACCATTCAGTTAGCAGCGGAGCACTTAACCACTGCGCCAGCAGGGGTCACTATACCTGTTATCTTCGAGTCGATTCTGACTCATAGCACCCCCATTTTACAAAGTGGCAAACTGAGGTGAGGAGAGGCGAAGTGACTGGGAAGTCAGTCAGACAGCGGGGAGTCAAAGTCCCAGCGTCAAATCCAGTGGCTGGCTTTTGTTTGTGTTTCTTTGTTTTACTTTTTTTCCCCTGATTTTTGTTGGTTCTATGTTTTGAAAATAATACATCACATGGTAAAATAACTTTCAATTAAAAAATGTGCACAACGAAAATGATATTTCCCTCCCTCCCCTGATCCCCCACTCCTCAGACTTCATCCCCAACTTGAACCAGTTTCTTACACACTTTCAAGAGATGATCCATACACACACGAGCAGACGCAAGTATCTGCCCTGCCCTGTTTTGGGGCCATGTTAGTGTGCTATACGTATGGACCTGTTCCTTGCTTTACTGTGTAATAAGGTGTCTTGGAGCATTTTCCAGAGCTGTTGTGTGTAGCTCTGTCTCATGTTTTCCAGCTGCAGCACTCTATTCCCAGGTACCAGTCATCCTGGTCTAACCAGCTGCCTCTGTAAGACCTTAGGTTGTTTCTGTCCTTTGCCAATACAGACATCCCTGAGATGGCTAGTTTTATATACGTGTCCGGGCGACACTTGCCTGTGTCTGTTGGATGTTTCCTGGCCACCCGTCCTTAAAAGACAGTCTAGTCCACTGTCCACCCTCCTTCTACCATCCCACGGGCCTTGTGTTTCTCTCCTGTTGAAATATTGATGCTTCAGTAAAACTTTTGACACCTTGAGGACAAGAGCTTTATCTTTCCTTCTTTGGGTGCCTTCCTTCTCATCTCACACCAGTCCCACCACCCACTGCAGACAGAAGGTAAGAGGATGGGCCCCTCCAGCTAAGGGGGAGCAGCCAGGAGTCAGTGTGGATTCGTCATGGCGGCCACCTTACTGCACACCTGTTCCTGCCCAGGCAAAGGGGCTTCACTGATATAGTCAGAGAGATGCTTACAGACCCTGCACAGCTGCGGAGACCACAGCACCATGAATACAGCCATTGTTCCCAGTGACCCCACGGAGACCCTTGCTCCGGCTCCATTTCTGAGAAATGGGACTTGGACAGGCGTGAAAAACAGCTGGGCCAGCCCTGCCTGAGCACATCTCAAATGCAAGCAGGGAAGGAGGCCATTCCCAGCAGCTCCTGGGCTGAGGCTGCAAAAGAAGGTCTGCCTTGCTTTTGTGAGGGGGGTGGTGGGGATGGGGACACAATGAGCACATGGCCTTTAAATCCATTGCTATCCACCCCTCGGACAGATGCTCAGTAATCCAAGTTCTCGTCAAACTGGATGAAGAGTGGTGTTTTTCCTACATCACTTTTTTTGAGCATTAGATTTGGAGTCAAATGAGGGCTCAAATCCCAGAACTGGAGAGAGAGAGAAGGAGGAGGTGAGGAGGAGGAAGAGGAGGGGAAGGGAAGGAGAGAAAGGGAGGGGAGAGTGGATACTTCCTCTTAACTTCCCCCAGAGGAAAAGGCACGTCCCTTCTGCTCCAATGTCCACTGGCTAGCACTCAGAAGGTGGTACTAACTGTTATGCAATAGACTACTAGTTTGGTGGCTCGAACCCACCCAGAATCACCTCAGAAGACAGGCCTGGCCATCTACTTCCAAAAGGTCACAGCCTTGAAAACCCTGTGGAGCACAGTTCTACTCTGACACATGGGGGGTTGCCATGAATAGGAATCTACTGGACACAAGTAACAACATCAAATCACTCCTAACCTGTCCCTGATGCAATTACAAGGTACCGAGGCACAGGCAAGAAAACACAGTGATGAACACACAGCATTAGGTCTACCAGCTTGCCATCGCCAAGGGGCTATTTAAGAATTTAAAGAAAAAAGAAAATGTACCCCGAAGACCATAGTACTTCCCCAGGTTCATGTGAACCCTTCGAACATCTGCCTTTCTGGGCAGATGGTGGTTTATGGTGACGTCGAGTTCTGCGCCTGCTTTGCTTGTTGAGCCCAGTGATTGCTGAGGCAGAAAGAATCGCGGAGCCATTTCCCACAATGGCTGCCCATGAAACCAGAAGAGCTATTTTGCTTGATGTGGCCAGTTAAGCTAAACAAAGAGACTGGGTAAAATCAGTTACTCCAGAAGCCCCAAAGAGACCAGTTTCTGGATCTGAAGCAAATGAGAACTCCAGGTTGAGGAGGGCAGCTGCGGGGGAGGAGAACTTCTATAGAGCAATGAGTCTCCCTCATTCCTGTGAGAGTGGAAATGAAGATCACGCTTTGGAAAAACAACACTGCATGTATTTCACTAGCTTTAAATTCCCCATGCCCTCTGACGTAGAGGCCCCACCACCATGGATCCATCTCTAGAAACCCTCTGATATATTGGAGGGATGGCTGCAGGGACAGATCTATCTTACCTTTACTTATAGAGGGAAAGCTTCGGAACCACTTAGCTGTACAGAGGAAAGTTGGATATATGGTAGGATAGCCAATTCATCTGCTAGCATACAGGGCTTAATTTTCTTTAATACATAGACTTGTTATTAGCATAGGAAAATGCTCTTAATAAAAAGATAAATGGAAAATGATACTTATATCCAGTATGCTCTCAGTTGCATCATCTATGAAACGTTATAGAAATAAGACTAATGACAAAAATAATAGCACTCCTTGAGCATATGTCTTCTATCACGTAGTTTCATTTAGTTCTCACCCAGATCTAGGAAGTCGGTGATATGTAACTGTTGTTCTTTTCAGTTGCCATTGAGTTGTCGACCTTCCATACGCCAGAATGAAACACTGAGCCATCTTCACAGTCACTGGTGCATCTGAGCCCGTTGTTAGAGCTGTTGTGTTAACTCATCTCATTGACCATCCACTTTACCAACCATGATGTCCTTGTCTAGTGACTGGTGTTTCCTGATGGTATGTCCACAGTAAGCGAGCTGAGATCTCACCATTCTCGCTTCTATAGAGCATTCTGGTTATATTAGGAGATGGTAGCATCCCCACTGGGTGAGTGAGGAAATGGGGGCTCCTGGTTAGGCAGCTCTGCAGCTGGAATTCAGATTCTGGTCTGCTTCCAAACCCACACTCTCAGTAGACTAGCCTTACCAAATGTATTTACATTTAAAAATAAAAATGGGAAGAGATGAGTATCAAAATATTAACATGCAGTGGTTAATTCTAGGTAGTAGAAATGGGTATGGTTTTAGTGTTTTCTTCATTATACTCTATTTTCACAAATTTCTGCATTAATATACATTATTTTAAAATTTAAAAAAAAGTCACTTATTTTAGATTGGAGACTTCTGGTTTAAATAGAAGGCTCCTTAAACAATCCATCCATGGTGTACAAATAACTTTGTGCACCTGGGGAAAAAAAAAATGGACCAGTGTAGCAAGAGAGTAAATTCAGTGTGACTGGGTTGCAAGACCCGGTTACTACCTCTCTCCTTGCCATTTATGTTCCATATTGCAGTTTTTGAGTATAACCTTTAGCATAGGGAAAACAGGAGAAATAAACCATGTTTACAGGACAATTTTATTTTTATTTGATTCTGGTGAGACAAGCATGCCTCTTCATGTTGAGGAGGTAAAAGCCAATGGGGCCATGCCACGTGATGACATAATACTGACTTACCAGGAAGGTGACACTGGGGCACTGGCCACTTTAGTAATGGAAGGAAGATGATTAAGCTAGATGTCCGTGACCTGGGATCACGGCCCGGTGGTGTGAACATATTCCTGCCACCATCATGGCAAGTTCATAGCTAGAATTTGGTTACAATGGAGGAAAGGGCAGGGCCTATGGACTCTGTGAAACCTTGCCCCAGATGAGTGAAGGGGACCTTGGAAAGGGTGCCTTGCAATTTGTGGTACCCCTGAAACTGGGTCTCAGTTCATTAGGGGGTTTTAAGAAATAGAGCGACATTGCTTGGGGAGGGCACTGAGCTTGTGTTAAGGGGAATAAAAAGCTTTGGAAACAGAGCTGTGGTGGTGGCACACCGTGATGAACACGATGTCACTTGAGTCGTGCACACAAAAAATCTTGACATGAAAAATACTTTTTGTGTTGTATATATGTGTATGTGTATATATATATTCACCACAGTAAAAGAAAAAAAAAGAGAGAGTGAGAGACAAAAAGGCAGAGAGAAAGAGAGAGAGAGAATAACAACTAACGGTTGATAGTGACAGGTCAGACGTGCCTCTTCTTTTCTCTGTTGTTGTTAGGTGTCATCGAGTCAGTTCCGACTCACAGTTATCTCATGTACAACAGAACAAAATACTTCACAGTCCTGCGTCATCTTCACAATCCTTGTTATGTTTGAGTCCATTGTTACAGCCACCGTCTCAATCCACCTCTTTGAGGGTCTTCCTCTTTTTCGTTGACCTTCTACTTTACCAAGCATGATGTCTTTCTCCAGGGACTGGTCCCTCCTGATAACATGTCCAAAGTATGTGAGATGAAGTCTCGCCATCCTTGCTTCTAAGGAGAACACTATGCTCTTTTGTATATAGGGTCACTATGAGCCGGAACTGACTCTATGGCACCTGATAAGAGTAACAGAGAAAAGAGGAGACAGGGCTGACCTGTCACTCTTTTCTGTACTTGGGCTCATTAGGATTTATTTTAGAGGCACCATGTGCTGAGGTGAAAAACTTTTCTGCAATGGGGCTCATGGTGGTCTGTGGTGGGCAGAAGGGGGATGTTTGTCATGACTGCTGTTATTTTTCTTGTATTCTGAGTATAACATCTCACTACTTGTGATTTATGTCCCATACTTTATTTGTTGAGCACAACTTTTATAATAGGACAAAAGAAGAAATAGCCATGTTCCCGAACCTATTTTATTTTTTCAAATAAGAAGCTGTGCCAATGGGGAGGCAGAGAGTTAAGTGTCCATCAGGTGGTCTACAGCAGGCAGCTGGCTCCTTAGAAGTCAGGATGTTGGGACTCCAGCTCACTTACTTGGACATTTCATCAGGAAAGACCAATCTCTAGAAAAGAGCATAAAGTAGGGGGTCAACAAAAATGAGGGAAACGCTTGTGAGATGGATTGACACAATAGCTGTAACGACGGGCACAAATATACCAATGAGGGTGAAGATGGCACAAGACTGGCCAACATTTCATTCTGTCATGCCTAAGCCAACTCAACTGACAACAGCAACAAATCTCTGGTGAGCATATCCAGAAGCTTCCCTTCCCCTTGCAGCCCTCCCAGGCCTGAGTTAGCCAGAGTCCGGAGAAGCCACAACATTCCAAGTAGTGTCCTCAGAGAAACCGGAGCCTAAATGCAGGCCACTGGGACCCAGGGAGGATCCCTTCCTTGTGAAGTCCTACAGAAGGCTGGAGATGAGACAGAGACTACAGCATCCTAGACTGCAACTCACCCCAGCTCCTTCCAGAGGCCAACAGTGAGGCCAAGAGGCAGGTCCTTCCCGAAGGCTGAAATGAAATGAAGTCTGACCTGTGCCATGTGGTGAGGAGCCTGGAAGCTGGCTCTTCAGCTTGAGAGACATGATATAGGCCTTTCTGGTCCAATGACTGCAGGCCAGGCCTTTAGATCTACCTTGTTCATAAAGTACAGACTGAGTAGGGATAGGAGAGTCGTAAGGGTTCCTGTGCGGAGAGGCTTCCCATAAATGTTAGTTCTGTTCCTTCCCGTCCTTACTTGTAGAGTTCTCAGTTCATGAACTGCAGTTAAACTCCACTTGAGACCTCATTTTCTCTCCCATCCCCAAGTGGTACTAAAGTAGAATATCGCTGGTCCAAGTTCCCGAATCCTTATGCTCATCCCTATCCAACAAAGCTGGATTGGAGGATTAGGAGGCTGCTGTAAGATGCTCTTGCATCTGAGAGTGACAGTGCGGGTGGTAGAAAGGAGGCCTGGACCAGGAGAGAGGGACTCAGCTTTCTAGGCCCCTTCTGGCCCTCAATGTCCTTATGTTGGAAGTGAGAAAGTGGAGGGTGGCTCTCTGCTCCTCTGACTTCTGAGGATGGTGGGAAAGATAAAATAAAACCACCCATGCAAATACGATATGCAAACTGTTGCCGGGTGCAGTGGACTCAGTTCTGACTCATAGCAACCCTATGTACAACAGAATGGAACACTGCCCGGTCCTGCACCATCCTCACAGTCATTGTTATGCTTGAAGGCACTGTGTCAATCCATCTCATTGAGGACCTTCTCCAGGACCTGGTCCCTTCTGATAACATGTCCAAAGTATGTTAGAGGAAGTCTCGCCATCCTTGTTTCTAAGGAGAATTTTGGCTCTACTTCGGGGCGGGGGGGGGGGGGGGGTCTTCCAAGCAGACTTTTTTGTTCTTCTGGCAGTCCATGGTATAGTCACTATTCTTTGCCAACACCACATTTCAAAGGCACCAATTCTTCTTTGGTTTTCCTTATTCATTGTCCTGCTTTCACATGCATACAAGGCGATTGAAAATACCATGGCTTGGGTCAAGTGCACCTTAGTTCTCAAAGTGACATCTTTGCTCCTTAACACTTTAAAGAGGTCTTTTGCAGTAGGTTTGCCCAATTCAATAAGTCCTTTCTTTCCTTGACTCTTGCTTCTATGGGCATTGATTGTGGATCCAAGTAAAATGAAATCCTTGACAATTTCAGTGTTTTCTCCATTTATCGTGACGTTGCTTATTCATCCTGTTGTGAGGATTTTGTTTTATGTTGGGGTATAATGCATACTGAAGGCTGTGGTCTTTGAGCTTCATTAGTAAGTGCTTCAATTCCTCTTCACTTTCAGCAAGCAAAGTTGTGTCATCTGCATATCACAGGTTGTTGATGAGAATTCCTCCAATCCTGATGCCCCGTTCTTCTTCATATAGTCCAGATTCCAGGATTACTTGCTCAGTATACAGATTGAATAAGTGTGGTGAAGGGGTACAACCCTGAAGCACACCTTACCTGATTCTAAACCACACGGTATCCCCTTGCACCATTCGAATGAGTGCCTCTTGGTTTATGTACAGGTTTCTCTTGAGCACAATTGCGTGTTCTGGAATTTCCATTCTTTGTAATGTCATCCATAATTTGCTATGATCTGCACAGTCAAATGCATTTGCATCGTCAACAGAACACAGGTAAACATCTTTCTGATGTTTTCTGCTTTCAGCAAAGATCTATCTGATATCAACAGTGATATCTCTGATTCCATGTCCTCTTCTGAACCTGCTTGAATTTCTGGCAGTTCTGCTGCAACCATTTTTTAATTATCTTCAGCATAATCTTACCTGTGTGTGATATTAATAATATTGTTCAATAATTTTCACATATCTTGGATAATGTTTCTTTGGGATGGGCACAAATATGGATCTTTTCCTGTTGGTTGGCCAGATAGCTGTCTTCCAAATTTCTTGGCATAAATGAGTGAGCGCTTCCAGCATTGCGTCCATCTGTTGAAACATCTCAGTTGGTGTTGTACCAATTCCTGGAGCCTTGTTTTTCACCAGTGCCTTCAGTGCAGCTTGAACTTCGTCCTTCGGAACCATTGGTTCTTGATCATATGCTACCTCCTGAAATAGTTGAACTTCAACCAATTATTTTTTGTACAGTGACTCTGTGTATTCCTCACATCTTCTTTTGATACTTCCTGTGATATTCAATATTTTGCCCATCGAATCCTTCAGTATTGAAACTCAAGGCTTGAATTTTTTCCTCAGTTTTTTCAACTTAAATGCTGAGCATGTTCTTCCCTTTTTGTTTTCTAACTACAAGTATTTGCACATTTCATTGTAATGCTTTGTCTTCTCGAGCTGCCCTTTGAAATCTTCTGCTCAGATCTTTTACTTCACCGTTTCTTCCATTGTTTTAGCTACTCTACATTCAAGAGCAAGCTTCAGAGCCTCTTCCGATATCCATTTTGGTATTTTCTTTCTTTCCCATCTTTTTAATGATGTTTTGCTTTCTTTGTATATGATGTTTTAATGACATCCCAGAACTCTTCTGCTCTTGATCATTAGTGTTCAATGTGTCAAATCTATTCTTGAGATGATCCCTAAATTCAGGTGGGATATTCTCAAGGTTGTACTTTGGCTCTCCTGGACTTGTTTTAATGTTCTTCAGCTACAACTTAAATTTGCATATGAGCATTTGATGGTCTGTTCTGTAGTTGGCCCTAGCCTTCTTCTGGCTGATGATGTCGAACTTCTTCATCCTCTCTTTCCATAGATATAGTCGATTTGATTCCTGTCTGATGAGTTTGATTCTATCTGACGAGTTTCACATGTAAAGTCACCATTTATATTGTTGAAAAAAAGGATTTCCAATGAATATGTCGTTGATCTTGCAAAATTCTATCATGTGACCTCTGGTGTTGTTTTTATTACCAAGGCCATATTTCCCAACTACTGATTCTTCTTCTTTGTGTCCGACTTTCTCATTCCAGTCACCAGCAATTATCAATGCATCTTGATTGCATGTTCAATAAATTTCAGGCTACAGAAGTTGGTAAAAATCTTCAGTTTCTTCAATTTTGGCATTACTGGTTGCTGTGTAAATTTGAATAATAATTGTATTAATTGGTCATTCTTGTAGGCATATGTATATGTTCTGTCACTGAAAGCGTTGTACTTCAGGACAGATCTTGAAATGTTCTTTTTGCCAATGAATGCGATGCCATCCCTCTTCAATTTGTCATTCCCAGCACAGTAGACCATGTTATTTTAATAAGGTTATCACTGCTTAGTTCCTTCAGAAGTAGATCATCAAGTCCTTCTTCCTAGTCTATGTTAGTCTAGAAGCTAGACTCATAGTGTCTGTTTTCTCTCAGTTATAAAATGACAGTGCTTGCAACATAAGCTGCAAAATACCACTTAAATGCCAAGTAGGCATTTTGTTTATTCATTTTACAAATAGTTATTAAGTGTCTACTGTATGCCAAGCTCTGTACTAGGGGCTGGAGACAGAGTGATGAAAAAGGCATGGTTCCTATTCTATAGGAACTTTTGAATGAGGGGGAAATGATTGGTACCAGCACCAGGGTGGAAAATATTAATCCAGAAGACTGAAAAGGCTGCATGAACCAGAAACTCCATCAGTCTGAGACCAGAAGAACTGAATTGTGCCTGGCTACTACTACCAATGACTGCCCTGACAGGCAACACAACAGATAATCTCTGATGAAGCAGGAGAAAGTGGGGTGCAGAACTCAAATTCTAATAAAAAGACCAGAGGGGTAGGTTCCAAAGCTTGTTTTTTCTTTTTTGAATGGAGTGGAATTATCTATTCATGGCTGATCATATACTGTATGCATAATTCTTTCTTATAATCATTGCTACAGTTATACATGCTAGTGGAAGAAAATTTTCAAAGTTCAGGAAAGTAAGGGGGAGAAAAACATCTATTTACTCGGAAACAACCACAGATGTTGTTGTTAGTTGCTATCTAGTGTCAAGTCAGTTCCAACTCATGGTGAGCCCATGTATAACAGAAGGAAATGTTGCTTGATCCTGAGCCATCTTCATGATCGTATGTTTGAGTCCATTGTCGAGGCCACTGTGTCAATCCATCTCACTGAGTGCTCTCCTTTGTCCCTCTACCAACTATGATGTTTTTTTCCAGTGACTGGCCTATTTTTATGAATTGTTTCTGTCAGACAATGTTCCATTGTAATTCATTAGATTTTCGTGGGCTAATTTTTTAATCTTTGGAAGTAGATTCCTAGGCCTTTCTTCTTAGTTTGTCTTAGTTTGGAAGCTCCACTGAAACCTGTTCACCATGGGTGACCCTGCTGATATTTGAAACACTGGTGGTATAGCTTCCAGTATCACAGTAACACACAAGTCACCCCAGTACGAAAAACTGACAGGTGAGTGGTGACTTGCCAACTGTAGGGCATTGATTCTAATTTCTTGTGTACTTGTGAGATCCTTTTAGTATACTTATTGATATGTTTTAGTAATTTTGAAAATATCAAAATGGCCATTTTTCTTATCTTGATCTTTTTGAGATCTAAATAAAAATCACTGCTGACTTTTCCAGTGGCTCTGTGCCACCTCCCTCCGTGTAGTCATTGGATGGGGCTGCTAACCTCCCTGAGGTGCCATTTTGCCACTCATAAAATGAGGCTGAAATACCCCTCACCTCCCAAAAGAGCCTCTAGGAATCACTGAGGTGATTATGTGGGAATGTTTGTTAAAACTCAAAGCTTTCTGCAACGTATAGGTAATGGTGAATATACATCATTATGTCTAAAGCTGTTGTTGTTAGTTGTCATCTAGTCAGCTCTGACTCGTGGAGAACTTCTGTAATAGAATGAAGCATTGCCTGGTGCCTCACCATCTTCATGATCTTTGATATGCTAGAGTCCATTGTTGTAGCCAGTGTGTATTTTGAATACCTTTTGTCCTAAGTGGGCTCATTGTCCAGCATTAAACTGGGCAATATTCTGTTGTGATTCATAGGATTTTCACTGATTAATTTTCAAAAGTAAATTTCTACATGGATAAATCCGGAGGGCATTATGCTGAATGAAATTAGTCAGTCGCAGAAGGACAAATAGTGTATGAGACCACTACTATAGGAACTCAAGAAAACATCCTTCAATGGTTACGAGGATGGGGAGGGAGAGAAAAGGGTATTCACTAACTCGATAGTAGATACAAATTATCTTAGGTGAAGGGAAGGACAACACGCAATGCAGGGGAAGTCAGCACAACTGGACTAAACGAAAAGCTAAGAAGTTTCTTGAATACAACCAAACACTTTGAGGGACAGAGTAGCAGGGGTAGGGGTCTGGGGACCATGGTTTCAGGGGACATCTGGGTCAATTGGCATAACAAAATTTATTAAGAAAATGTTCTCCATCTCACTGTGGTGAGTGGCATCTGGGGTCTTAAAAGCTAACCATCGGCCATCTAAGATACATCAATTGGTCCCAGCCCACCTGGAGCAAAGGAAAATGAAGAACTCCAAAGACACAAGGAAAATATTAGCCCAAAAGCCTGAAAAGGCCACATGAACCAGAAACTCCATCAGCCTGAGACCAGAAGAACTGAATTGTGCCCAGCTACCACCAATGACTGCCCTGACAGGGAACACAACAGAGAGTCCCTGCTGGAGCAGGAGAAAAGTGGGGTGCAGAGCTCAAACTCTAATAAAAAGACCAGACTTAATGGTCTGACTGAGACCAGAGGGACCCCAGAAGACATGGCCCCCAGACTCTTTGTTAGCCCAGAACTAAAAAACCAGCCTTTAATCCAACTCTTCAGACAAAGATTAGACTGGATTATAAGACATAAAATGATACTCATGAAGACAGTGCTTCTTAGTTCAAGTAGATACATGACACTAAATGGACAGCTCCTGTCCAGAGTAGAGATGAGAAGGCAGAAAGGGGCAGGAGCTTGTTGAACGGACACAGGAAATCTGGAGCGGAAAAGAGTGTGCTGTCACGTTATAGAGAGAGCAACTAGGGTCACATAACAATGTGTGTATAAATTTTTGTATGAGAAACTAACTTGAACTGTAAGCTTTCACTGAAAACACAATTAAAAAGAAATTAAAAAAAAAAAAAAAGTAAATCTCTAGGCCTTCCTTGCTAATCTGTCTTAATCAGGAAACTCCACTGAAAACTGTCCACCTTGGGTGGCCCTGCTGGTATTTGAAATATTGGTGGCATATCTTCCAGCAACACAGCAACACACAAGTCAGCACACTACAACAGACTGACAGACAAATGGGTGGTGGGAGCCTAAGTGGAGGCAGATTTAATAGTTGGGAATTAGCATAAGCATCCATGGGGTTCGTGCCTCTACCACATGGGCTCTGAGAACCTCTGACAGGACGAAAATGTTCTTCATTTATGGCACAGAGTAGGCTTTCAAGAAATCTTTTTTTTCAAAATGTTTTAAATTCAAAGTGTGACTTATTTGGTCTCTCTAATTTTGTAGTCTCTCTCTCGTTAGTGAAACCGGTCATGTTTTATGTCAGCTTTAACCCTTCCCAAACTTTGCCTTAGTTTTCTTCCTGACTTTGCAGATCAGTTCATATATTCCATATACTTCAGGGGAACTTGGCCGTTAGAAACTATTTTGCCTGAAGATATTCCTGATTCCTGTATACTTTTTAGAAAGTGAAGAAACAAGCTTGTAACCAGTTGGGCAATGGGGTTCTTTCACTTGGGCAACAGTGGTCTGCTTCACTCAGCTCCAGGGTGCTGAGACCCGCTTATTTCACAGTCTCAGAGCTGAAGAATAATCTTTTCACGAACAACAACATCCATTTATCTTGCCTTTACCTCTACCTCTCACCTCCAAGAGAATTCCAGAATTTCTTTTTGTTAAAAATACTGAACGCATGTATTCTATAGAGCAATCCTGATCAAAAAGAGGGAAATGCAGAACACAATTTCAAATTCTTATAGAATCCAGACTTTTTGGAGCCCTGGAGGTTGGATGAACCCTCAAAACTATTGCCCTGAGATAATCTTTAAATCTTAAACCAAAAATATTCCCTGAAGTCTTCTTTAAACAAATAATAAACCTAACCAAACCAAAGCAAAACAAAAACCTGTTGACATCCGGTTGATTCTGACTCATAGCATCCCTACAGAACAGAGTAGAACTGCCCCACAGGGTTTCCAACATTGTGAATCTTTATGGAAGCAGACTGCCACGTCTTTCTCCCATGGAGCAGCTGGTGGGTTCAAACCACCAACCTTTTGGTTAGCAGGTGAACATTTAAACTGTACTAAAAAACTGTACTACCAGGGCTTAATTATTAAAGTACGTCTGCCATGAGCGTTGTGTTCTTTGAAAGAACTATCTATATGGGATCAAATGAACAAAAGCAACTTGAAAGTTTAGAGAGGAAGCTTAGAGGGCAGTGAGCTCAGGTTAGTGGTGGAGGAACAATTTGGAAAAGGAGGGCTAGGATGGTCACATAACTAGAGGAATGTAATCAAGGTCACTGAATTGTACAGGTAGAAATTCCTGAATGGGTGTATGTTTTGCTGTATGTATTTTCAACAACAAATAATTTTTTTTTAAATGTACTTAAATAAGTTAGTTATTTCCTGTTTCATGGTGAGTTTTGAGCAACCCCCAAATGGAAATTGAGAGGAAAAGCAAACGTATACAAACATGTATGTACGATCTGTAGCTTTAGATACTGTATAACGTATAATACAAACTATGTAGGAAGCATGCTGTGTTATTCAGTGCGTATTTACAGAGCTTCACCTCTGGGACAACGACTGTATGTACTAAGTGTGGGAACAACCCCCCGCCCCAACTCTTGGCTCTGATAGCCTAGTTTGTATCTTGGATCTACCAGTTAATTGCTGTTTGGTTTGAGACAATTTGCCATATTTTATTGATTCTTAGGCATACATTTAAAAAATTTTTTAGCATCTGAAATTGAATGCATTCTACACTTGATGGCATCTTGCAATTAGAATCGTCAGCATATTTTTCTCTCTGCGTGGTATATAAAGTAATGATGCGTCTTACAATGGATTGAATCTTAAATTCCATGGAATTCAGTAGTTACCCATTCTGAATTTCAATGTCATCCTCTGCAAATTTGGAAAAATTACCAACAGCACTGTTGTGGGGACTAAGCTAACTAATAAATGCAGTAGATTTCTTAGTATGAGCTGTCAATAAAAGACACATTGTTACTATTTTCAAACTAACTTTTTGATAATAGCTGTAATTTACAGACGAGGGCAATGGTCATTCGATGGTAGAACTCTTACCTTCCATGCAGAAGAGCTGGGCTCAATTCCAGGCCAGTGCTTCTCATGTGTGACCAACACCTGTCTAGTAGTGGAGGCTTGCATGTTGCTATGATGCTAAGCAAGTTAAGGTAGAGCTTCCATACTAAGACAAACTAGGAAGAAATGCCTGGTTATCTACTTCCAAAAATCAGCCAGTGAAAACCCCGTGGATTGAAATGGTCTGATCCCATTGTACACGGGATCAGCACGAGCTGGGTGTTGACGCTAATGGCAGCTTATCACAACAACAACAACATAATTTAAATCACAGACATTCTGCTGGAAATGCTTACTCCCGTTACATAGAGTAGAATGTTTAGGTTTATAAGAGTAGAGACTTTTGTCTGAGGCCAAGATCAAATTTAAATACACTGCCTGTCTGACTGGAGTTTGTACTCATGCCATGAATGCTACATTGTTATATATAAATACATTTTGCATTTCATATAAAGTCTAACTCATTGTCCACAAATCCAGAATCTGTGCGCATCTCCATAGCATGAAAGGAAGGAGGTGGTGCCTCCAGCACCCAAAGAAAGCCTGCATGAGGTGCTATAGACTCCACCCTGGGTTGGGAATTAGGGTATTTATTGCTAGGTACCTCCAAATGACGTGGGTTATTTAATCACTGAGATCCCTTCCAGTAATCAGTCTACATTGTGTTATGAAAGTCGGCACATTCGTTCACTTTAACACAGATGAGGGAGAAAGAGGAACACTTCTCACTGAAGGTTTTATGGAAAATTCTGCATTTATTGATTCTTTTTCTTGAATCATAGTCTTTAAATGCTCCACACACGGGTGCATGTGCACGTACACACACACACGAGCGAGCTATGCACACGATTGCTCCAGCCATGTTTGTTCAACCTAACAAAAGTGTAGCATATTGACAGCATGATCCGTCTATCCCACATTTCACCTGGAGTAGAAAACTGTTTGATCTCAGAAGCCGGTGGACTACATCAGTTCACAGAGATATGTTTTATTCATGCACATTGAAATAAAGACAACCATATGCAAGGGTTGCTACAACTTGGGAAAGGAAAAAAAAAAAAGAAATTTGCTTCTGCTTGCAAAGCTTTGCATGTGATCCAAGAAGCTCACTCCTCACCAGCATCCCTCTCCAATCCATTGTCCAGTCCAATCCATGTCTGAAGAGTTGGCTTTGGGAATGGTTCCTGTCCTGGGCCAGCAGAAGCTCTGGGGGCCATGACCACCGGGGTCCTTCTAGTCTCAGTCAGGCCATTAAGTCTGGTCTTATGAGAATTTGGGGTCTGCATCCCACTGTTCTTCTGCTCCCTCAGGGGTTCTCTGTTGTGTTCCCTGTCAGGGCAGTCATTGGTTGTAGCCGGGCACCATCTAGTTCTTCTGGTCTCAGGATGATGTAGTCCTGGTTCATGTGGTCCTTTCTGTCCCTTGGGCTCGTAATCACCTTGTGTCCTTGGTGTTCTTCATTCTCCTTTGATCCAGGTGGGTTGAGACCAATTGATGCATCTTAGATGGCTGCTTGCTACCATTTAAGACCTCTTCAAAGTGGGGTGTAAGGCTTATTTTTTTATTACTCAATAGATGTTTCTAGCCAGGTAAGTCATCCCAAATTGAACTTGAATGTCATTTAAAATGCCTTTAGGGACCTGATTTTCTAGTCTGTTGAGCCAAAAATACATAAAACACTGCTATTTATTGAGCCCATTAGATGATCTCATTTATCCCTCAGAGTAAATGAGCTATGCAGGGAATAGCATGCCCCTTTTATAGAAGAGGAGACTTGGTGGCACAGTGGTTAAGAGCTCAGCTGCTAACCAAAAGATCATCAGTTTGAATCTATCAACTGCTGCTTGGAAACCATGTGGGTAGTTCTACTCTGTCCTATAGGGTCACTATGGGTCAGAATCGACTCCACGGCAATGGCAACAGGTGGTGGTGGTGGTTTGTAGAAGAAGAGACAGAAGGTCAGAGAAGTTTCATTAAAATAGAATTAGAAATCTCACTGATTGGGTAACACAGCTAGTAAGTAGCAGAGATGGAATCAGAATCCAGGTACAATTATTGTCCAAGCTAACCATTGATTATACCACACCGGTCCCCACATACTCCTAACTTTTTAGTACTGGAAGGAATCTGTACTCACTTTAAAAAATGAAAAGACTGAGCAAGGAGCTAGGGGGATGGACACAGTGCTGCGCAGAGAACTCAGCCCATTATAGAAGCTGAATGTGTACTGATCTTCGTGGTTCCTCCCCTATTGACTCAACCCTGACAAATCCTTCCCTGTTCTGCTCTCTGATGCTAGGCTGGACTCTGTTGTCCAGACTGCCATTCCCCTGGCTTCCTGTTGAGTGGTGCTGATGGAAGAGAGGGCACGACTTAATTCTTGTTGTGTTTCTGTTGTCTGTCAGCTTTGCTTTAGCAGCAGTGGTAGGCTCTATGCTTTCCCTCTCTTACCTCTTCCAGATCTAGCCTTTTAATGTCTCCTTAGAGATGCCACCCACTCAGGTAGCTGAGGACAATTTTGGGCCCCTGTTTTGATTCTTGTCTCTAGTATCCCCATCAGCTCCCTTTTATCCCTGAGCCCGGGGTGTTAACTATTTGTCGTGGGTACTATCTGGTTATCTCTGGGCTATATTAGCTCCCTGATGCTCTTTCATTTTTCCAGTTCCTCATATTAAATGTCCCCTGTCTGAAATTCCTAGTGTGGATTCTGCTTTCTTTGCTGGATCCTAAATGATGCATTTGTTGAATGAAAAGTTGTCTGAATAAGCACATAAAACAGAGTAGGATCCATTGAGTCCCCTAAATGAGCTTACAACCAAATAGGAGAGAGAGACCTACAACCTAGGACAAGGTAGAAGGGTGTGAGTGCCAAATAAATGGGGTGTGAGCAGAGTGCACGGGGACAAGATGGAGAAAGGGTGACTCTTTGGAGCTAATTAAGTAGAGGTTTGATTGGGTTGTTGAAAGATGATGAGGACTTTGGATGGAAAGATGAACTGATATGAGTTCTTATAAGGTACTGAAAACAACTTACAATGGTAGCAATTTCTAAAAGTCTCCTTAAATAAATTTCTGGAATGAGATGGAAAATATATATATATATATATATATATATATATATATATATATATATATAATTCTCTAAATAAGCAACTTCCAGGTAAAATCTGACTTTTATTGGATGCTTAATATGAGCCAGGCACCATGTTTGATTGCTGACATGGACTAACCCATATAACGTTCACTCTGGCCCTCTTCTGTCAGTATAGAGGGGGAAACCAAGGCTCAGACAGCTGGAGTGAGTTGCCCAGAAGGCATGCTTGGATTCAAGCATTCAGAGTTAACTGCAAGGACAAGGGTAGATTGTTGTCAGAAGACCGTGGTACATATTTCACAAACATCACCTGTGTGCCCTTTGCTGAGTCACTAAACCTTGTCCTAAAAACAGGAGTGCTAGTGGGCAGTGGTTAACGCACTTGGCTGCTAACCAAAAGGTCAGTGGTTCAAAACTACCAGCAGCTCCATGGGAGAAAGATATGGCAGTCTGCTTCTGTAGAGATTTACAGCTTTGGAAAACTTATGGGGTTGCTATGAGTCAGAACTGAGTGGATGGCAGTGGATTTGGGTTTTAGCTGGCTATGGCGAGGTTCGAAGTCCACTGTAGACCTGTACAAAACAAACAAACTAGTTGCCATTGAATTGATCCCTACTTAAGGTGACTGCATGTGTGTAAGAGTGGAACTGTGTTCCACAGAGTTTCCAATGGCTTTGATCTTTTGGAAGTAGATGGCCAAGTCTTTCTTCCAAGATGCCACTGGCTGGACATGAACTGCCAAACTTTTGGTTAATAGCTGAGCACCTAACCATTTGTGCCACCTAGGGAATCGTCCATAGACCTGTCAGGGGTCATTAATTAACAGGAATAGTTTCATGGTGACCAGCTGGGCTGAGATCCCCACAATTTCATGTCCTTTCCTTTGCATCCATTCAGATGTCCCACTCTGAGCAGAGGCAAGCTGTAGGTGGTGTGGGAGTGGCTGGCCTCTTGTTAAACACAGAGATGTTATGGGGCCACCCAGATGGTGACAGGGCTCTGACCCACTGTGTTCATTTGACAGCCAGTAAGACTTAGTTGAAGTCAACACCGGTCCAGGTCATTCAATTTGTGTAGGTCAGCCTTCCCTCTGCCCAAATGGCATTGAACGAAGACCATGGTTCTGAAAAAATGTGCTTAGGTGCACTGGAGGGAAGCGCCACTCAGCAAGTTAGCATGAGGGAAATCTGCAGTGGGAAAGTAGCACTTTCTAGTTTTTTTTACAACTAAGTGCATCCATTTCCTACTGTTGCTGTAACAAATGGCCACAAACTTAGTGGTTTAACACAACACAAATTTATCCAGTTCTAGCGCTGCAGGTCAAAAGTCTAAAATCAAGGTTTCCACAGGAACACCAGCCTGCACTCCTTGGTTCATGCCCTCTTCCTCCATCTTCAGTGTGCATCACTCCAATCTCTGCTTCTATCATCACATCTTCTTCCTCCTTTGATCTTCGTACCTCTCTCTTGTAAAGAACCTTATGATTACATTTACGGCCCACCCATATAATCCAGGATAATCTCCCCATCTCAAGATCCTGCCCGTTATTGTATCTGCAAAGTCCCTTTTGCCTTGTAAACTAAAATGATCACAAGTACCCAGAATTGGGACCTGGATATCTTTGCAGGGGAACATTATTCAACCTACCATATTAAGAAGCATAAGTGCGATGCTCCTTAGAAGCAAGAACGATGAGACTTTGTCTCACATACTTTGGACATGTTATCAGGAAGGATCAGTCCCTGGAGAAGGACATCATGCTTGGTAAAGTAGAGGGTTAGCAGAAAAGAGGAAGACCCTCAACAAGATGGATTGACACAGTGGCTGCAACAGTGGGCTCAAGCATAGCAACAATTGTGAGGATGGCACAGGACGGGGCAGTGTCTCCTTCTGTTATGCATGGGGTTGCTATGAGTCAGAACCGACTCGATGGCACCTAACAACAACAATAAAAATATTAAGCTGAGTTCCTATCTGGAGTCCTTTCCTCCCTAAAAGCAAGACCCAAACCCTGGCACGTTGAGGGTAAGTTCCACGGGTTTAGGACCCTTGCCCTCTTCTTCCTGGAGCTGGGTCTCAGTTTAATACGGAATGGCGGGATGGCAGTGTCTGGCCTGCAGTCCTCATCTACCTGCTCTGGCATCACTTAGGTGTCTGCACTTCCACTTGGTTTGCCTTCTTGTGGCCACAATTTTCACCCCTGCCCAGAGGCCCCTGTGGATTATCAGCTCCCCGGTGGTGTAGTGGTTAAGTGCTACAGCTGCTAACCAAAGGGCTGGCAGTTCAAATCTGCTAGGCACTCTTTGGAAACTCTGTGGGGCAATTCTACTCTGTCCTATAGGGTCGCTATGAGTGGGAATCGACTCGACGGCACTGGGTTTTTTTTTTTTTTTTGGTAAGCCCCAGCCAGACCATCCCTAGCCATGTGATCAAAGCAGCCCAATGGGGGAATGGATATCTCTGAGAATGGAGAGCCTGCCTCCTCTCCTCCAGCTATCCTCTACTCTACTATCCAAGGCAGATGAGTGCTTACAGGTAGGATCTGGGATCACAGCCCCCCTCTCTTCATATGAAGTCTACCGCCTTCGCCTCTAACCTATAGCCCACAGGAGGGAAGGCAGGCCTAGGACCTTCTCTGAGTGCACAGTGGGGCCTCTCTGCTCTTTTGCTTCTTTCGTTCTTTTCTCCTGCCCTTCCCAGGATGCTTTTTCTCTATTATTTTTAACTTTGGAGTAGTGGCAAAAGTAATACTGCCCTATCATACATATTTCCAAGTCTTTCTTCTGACTCACACCTAGACCCAAAGACCCCAGCTTTTGAAACTCAAATGCCAAAAACTTGACGTCTTAGTTTTCTGAGTCAGCTGTGACAGGCCTTAACTGAAGTGATGGGAGCCTCTTATCTGGACAATCTGGTTGGAGTGGAGGGCCTCAGGGTACAAGAAGCTTGTACAACGTGTATAAGTGTGTGTGTGTGTGTTATCTGCAAGGGGTATGTCAAATAATTCTTGAAAATTTCCTGCGAAATCAGTAAATGTTCATTGATTTCCCACTCTGTGCAAGTGTTTTAAACACACCCTTGTTGCATGTAGCCCTCACACTAGCCTTGCAAATTTGTAGTATCAGTCTCATTTTCAGGTGGGAGACCTGACCAAGGTCTTACCTCCATTGAGGCCAAGATAAAATTTAACCAAGTCTAGTTGACCACCAAACATTTGTGTTCTTTCTGCTTCAACTATGGTGTGTGGTAAGGATGGTTGTTCATTGCTGTCAAGTAGGGTCTGACTGGTGGAAACCTTATGTGTAACAGAACAAAATGCTGCCTAGCACTGCACCATCTTCATAATCGGTAGAATGTTTAATTCCATCTCTCCAACTCACTGAGAGTCTCCTTTGCCCTTGCTGGCCCTCCACTTCACCAAACATGATGTCTTCCTCCAGGGATTGAGCCCTCCCCATGATGTGTCCAAAGTAAGCAAGCCAAAGTCGTGGACAATATTCTGTGATACACAGAATTTTCATTGCCTAATTTTCAGCAGTAGGTCTTCAGACCTTTCTTCCTGGTCTGTCTTAGTCTGAAAACACCACTGAAACCTGTTTACCATGGGTGACCTTGGTGGTACTTGAAATAATGATGGCATAGCTTCAAGCATCACAGCAACATGCAAGCCACCACCATATGACAGACTGACAGATGGGTTGTGGGGTAAGGATGATAACAGCATTGAATTCTCTGAGCTTTGCAGACAACTATCCCAAGGCCCAAACTCAGCTTCTGCTATGTCAACATCACTCACAAAAGATGACTGAGTTGGAGGCCAGGGTGAGGCCATGCTATGTGGTGAGGGTGTGCAGTCCAACCTGAGTGCGTACACCAATGCCCTCATTCTGCTGGTGTTTTCTGATTGGGGTCCTATCAATTTCCAGAACAAATCCACATGGCAGTCAGCACCGTTCCCCGCTCATGGGTGAGGATACTTAGGCTAAATCAAAACGCCTGGTTGGCAAGTGGAGGGACTGGCGTCCACCCTGGACCTCTGTGAATTTGACAGAGAACGAAGAGGCCAGTGCACTGCTGGGGTCAGAGTGGATGTCTTCCTGTAGGAGATGGGTGTTGTGGGAGGCCAGGGTGGCCTCAGAGCACAGCCAGCAGCTGGGGCTAGCTTCTAACCTTCCAGGGTGTGCTGGGGATGTGGCCTTGCCATTACTGTCAGTAATCAAGCTATGTCACTGTGTCACAGTTGTCATTTTACTTCACTAACCCCAGCCATCCACCCTTGTTGAAAGATCCATGTAGCCTCCTACACACCTACACGTATACTCTCGCACACACATGCACACATGCATATGCACAAACACATGCAGGAACAGACACAAGCACACTCCCACATACACACATGCATGTACACAGGCACATGTATAGCCACACACACACGTACACAGACACAAGTACAACCATACACACACATGCATGTACACAGACACGTTCATACCCCACACACACTCACACACACATGCATGCACACAGACACACGTACACCCCCCACACACTCACACACACACATGCGTGCACACAGACACATGTACAGCCCCACCACACACATATGGATGCACACAGACACATGGACAGCCCCCCCACACATGCATGCACACACTACAGGCTACTCTTAAACAACAGAATGACTTTGATACATCTTTGAGCTAACCAAAAGTAACACTGTGACAATTTAAATCAACTAATTATCCTCTCCTGGTTATCATGAGAAGCGCCCATTCCAGTCTTTATGTCTTGACAACTGTAAGCGTCCTCAGCTGGAAAATTGGGAGACAGGCAGAGAATTCCAATCACTCTGACCTTGGGAAGTTCAGAGCTGGTACTTCTTTCTCACTGGGGTTCAGGGAAGCAGAGGGGAATGCAGAAGGATGGGGGCAGCAGCCTCAGTAGCCAGGCTTGGTCACCGCTCTGCCCCTGCCTCTTCCTGGAGACCGTCAGGATGAGGACAGTGATCTGCACCAGGAGTCAATGAGTAACGCAGATGTTACAAACATACGCATCATGGAAATGGAGAATGGCCCACTTGGTCCATTTTCTTTCATTGCTTTATGCCCTTTCTGATTTGGAGACTCTTTGTCTCATCTTCCCTCTTCTGGGTCCCTCCTACAGAAGTAGCCAGCTCCATGCCACTACTAGCCATTGCTAAGGCCAGTGCTGCCTCTGGTTCTCTGTGACAGTGGCTGAGGACAGACCACCTTGGTTCCCCATGGGTGCCTGGGTCAGGGCCTGGGGCAGGTCCAGATGACTCCAAAAGGCATTGCTGTTGCTGCCGGCAGAGCAGGTGGAAATCATGTCACTCCCTGGCTGGGACCCACTGACAGATGGTTGTGTGGGTCACTGAGGGGGATGCTGGGTAAGGAAGCCTCAATGGTGACCCCAAAAGATGCTCACGTCTTAATCTCCAGACCCTGTGAATGTGACTCTACATGTAGGAGGGGCTTTGCAGATGTGACTAAGATGCGATTTCGAAAGAGGGATATGACCCCGCATTATCTGGGTGGATTTTCAATGTGATCACAAAGTCCCTACAAGTGGGAGACAAGAAGGTCAGCGGAGGAAGCAGAAGTGGTGATGATGGAAGTGGAGACTAGGTGATGCTCTTCGAGAATGGAGGAAGAGACCATGCACCAAGGAATGCAGGCAGCCTCTAGCAGCTCCGAAAGGTAAGGAAACAGATCCTCCACTAAAGTCTCCAGAAGGAACACCAGCCTGCAGAAATCTTGGTTTTAGACTTTGACCTTGAACATTATAAGAGGATAGACCCGTGTTGTGTTAAGCCACTAAGTCTGTGGCTGTTTGTTACAGCAGCAAGAAGGAATTCAAACTCCAGTGGTTGTCCAGAGCAAGGACAATGTCTTACCAAGACCTTGCTCAGACTGGGCTGTGGGGAGGTGAGGGCAGCCCGTAGGACAGACCATCCATCACCCTTGGCTCAGGTTGGGGTTCAGGAAAGCCCAAGCGACTGGATTTGCAGAGCAGCAGAGAAGAAAGGGACGGCCCACAGGGTCAAAGTCAGCCTCGAGTAGTTCAGATGGAGACATTTTGGAGGCCAGAGGGACAGGGCAGTAATCATTTCAATCTGCCTCATACCAGATTCCTCCCCAGGTCCTCTAAATACGTGGTCTCTTATTCTTTTAACAAATATCAGACAGTTTCATTAGTTGTTGTTGTTATTAGGTGCCATCAAGTAGGTCCCAACTCATAGCGACC